>NW_027526445.1:186935442-187476557 GCF_048455015.1 Haemaphysalis longicornis
AGAAACGGCTCCGGCGCGTGTGTTTGCCCGTCGGCCGACCGGCCGGAGACGCGGCTGTTGCGAGGGTTAGGTTACCGCGCCGCAGTTGCGTCTCCGACCCCCCCGTTGCGTCTACGCGGGCCGCTCTGTGCTCCAAACCCCCGGTCTCGTTCACACGACCGCCTGTCTTTTTCCCTTTGGAGTTTGTATACCTTTACTTTATTCTCAACAGTAATTCTTTTGCCAGGAACGGGCGCCTTCGAGTTTGAACTTTGTGTCTTCTGTGTTTGATTTTTCCTTTTCACTTTGGCGGGAACATGGCTGATTGGAGCTAAGAAGCGTCTCGCGGATTGGCTGCAGAAAGCCTTGTTCCATTAGGCCCGCACGCTCCAGGATGCACTTTTTCCCCCAAATACGTCGTCCCCCACCGGACCGCTTGAAGCGAATATAACGCGGCTCCGCTGGCTATTGAGGGGCCGAGCGGCAGCTACACTAGGGGAGCCACTTGCTGCCGGTCGTCGGGGCCAGACGCCGGGAGCCCTTCGCCCGCCAACTATGCTTGATTGCCTATTTCTCCTATTTTGATGTATCAGTTGTAACGTTTCGCCTCTATGTTTTAAATCGAAGTGTCAATAATTAAACAAGTTAACTTTTTGAACCTCTAAAATCCTCGTGTGCTTCATCGCCGGACTCATCCTTCAACAGTAGCGGTGCTGGACCAAATTTCGCCGTTACAGTGCCTTCAATAAAGCTTGGTGTTGGGCTAGTTGGTATCGAGACATCAGCTGAACTTTCCACGACGACCACAGCATAAAAGGGGAAAAGGACACACGAAACGGTTGATGCGCTACTAGCAACTGTGAAAAGTTTAATGAAACAGACAATATATAAATACCCCTGCCACCTCGCATCACATCCCACTGCGCGTGCATGTCTAATCAATTCATACAACTGTTTTTTAGATACTCTGTCTCTCTTTCCAGCGACGAAACTGACGGAGTACTGACGCGCTCACCCTCGAGGCCCGAAACCATACAAAATGCTTCCCAGATTTTCGTTGTCACTCTATCCCGGGATTTACAGAGCACGTTCACAGTTGCTAGTAGCGCATCAATCATTTCTTGTGTCCTTTTTCCCTTTTATGCTGTGATCGTCGTGTAAAGTTTAGCGCTCTACGCTCCATGATGTTCACAGTGCCGCCACGGGTGACAGTTGGACGAATTTTCTTGACGACTGTAATAAGTATACGGGCAGATTCATTCATTTAGTAAATACCCTTACAATTTCGCCTGGGCGAGGTGCACTGCCGTAGATAGCAAGGTTAATGTGCCTTGTTCTTGCCGCGGAAGAACTTTTTCTTCATGGAAGCTCCGAGAGATTGCATGCTTTATTGCGCCATTTTGCCACAGGGCATGTAAGGAGTGGAAATATGAATGCTCGAGTTGACGCGTAAACATGAAGACATGACCCCTGAGGACGCCGTCCTTTTCTTCCGCCGCGTGTTCGCAGATCGTGCGCGAGCGTGTGCGCAGCTGGGAGTCCCACCACGGCGCCGTGTGGAACAGCCACCCGGGCGCCCTGCTCACGCTTCCGCGCTACGCGGGCGCCCTGCGGGACCTGCCCTTCCACCGGCACGTGACCCCGTCCGGCCACGAGCCTTCGGCGCGCTACACGGCCGTCGTCTACTCGTCGCTGCCCACCGCGCAGCCGCTGCAGAGGCTGCTCAAGACGCTGCTGCGCTCCACATGCCTCGCGAAGGTACGTACAGTCGCCCGAGCTGCCGCCGCCGCTGCGTTCGTAGCCAGACACGTGGGCGGAGAGCGACGCGTTCCGCGCGCGTTTTTCCTCTCCGGAAAACGGTCCGACGGCGCCAGGAGCACGCATGAAGGGTCCAACACATGGGCGGAAAAGCACGCGTTCCCGCACGCGCCTCCTTCCCGAGAACCGGTTTGGCTGCCGGATGACCCGCCGCGTGGGCCGCTACCGCGCGCACCCAGCCTGCTAGATGTTTCGACGCACCGCGTCGGAAACCGGATTGCTAGCACGGTGGCGGCGGGAGACACATGTCCGTATTAGCAATCCGGTTTCAACGCGGTGCGTCGAAACATCTAGCAGGCTGGGTGCGCGCGGTAGTGGCCCACGCGGCGGGTCATCCGGCAGCCAAACCGGTTCTCGGGAAGGAGGCGCGTGCGGGAACGCGTGCTTTTCCGCCCATGTGTTGGACCGTTCAAGGATACAGGACTGGTTTTGAATATTTGGATACAGGATCGCACATAAGCGTGTGGCCCAGGGCGAAACGCATGCGGAGAGAACGACGCGTTTCCCTGCGCGTTGTTTTCCCTCTCCGAATCTGGTCCGGCAGCCTTCACGCGGGTTCCTGACGTCTGCCGAACCGTTTTCGGAAGAAGTGAAAATGCGCGAGGAAACGCGCCGTTCTCCGGACGCGTTGTTACATTCGAGAAGGCATACCCCAACCGGGCTACGTCGCCTCCGTCATGTGTGGTAGCGCGGTGGTGAGCGGCCAGCAAAGGTTGCTGCCTTGGTGATGACGACAAGAAGCGGAAAGCAAACTTAGCTAGTTTACTGCATGGCGAAAGATGAGCCGAAGCAATACAGGAACAATGCCCTTACGAATGCCGTTACAGTACAGGAATCGAGCAGAGCGACATTATGGATTCGTTCTGTGTTCTCAGGGCTTCTGTGCACACGGCCCGAAAATAGTACAGACACACACAACACTTTTTCCCGGGTTTCACGAGGCCGGGAGTAGCGGCGCTCGTTGAGTCTGAGAGAGGGGCAGGGGAGGTCTCGGCTGCGGCGTCCGCTTCGCCGGGGAAAGTCTCAACACGAAGAACCGTTTGTTTCGTGGTTTGCAGCCGCCGAGGTTGAGTCACCGACAGCAAGGCGCCCACGCGCCTACCGTTCTCCGGCAAGGTATAACGTGTCCAAGGCAGTTTCTTTACACATCACCGTTGCACTTCGTAAAATTTGCAGCACGCGTGAACATGGTTGCATCGCACTAAATCGTAACAGCGTGTTCTGCTCTTTACGTACTTACATGAGTCGAGCCGCTGTGGGAGGCCTTGTCTACGTCGTCCTTCTGCGTGCTACGGATTTAACGCTTGGAGGAGGGGGGTGTCTCATAAAAGGGCGAAAAGTCTTGGAAGATTATCTGGAACATGCAGGCAGGCACTCACCTTGCGCGCACTGCCCGGAATTTGGTACTGTGCATTGGCAAATTGCTGTCCGGAAATTGATCCTTCAGTCCCTACTGCGTCGTGTGGTCGCTGCTCGAGTTCCTGTGTCAGATTAGCAGTGCCGGTTATCCGCTATGAGCGGGGAGTGTAGCGTGCGTCTCGCCCTTCTTTTCTTCTCACCCGAAGACGGGGCCATAGATGACCACGCCAAGTTCTTTTTCGGCGCGCTCCGTCCGTCGAGTGTACAAGTCGTTACCGTCGACAGCGTAGTCGGTGCAGTGGCGCATTTTCTTTTTCGGTGAAGATATAATGTTTCACAATGGTTCGTTTGATGCGTAGCGACGCAGCCTCGTACCGCCATAAAGGCGCGCGGAATCGACCGCAGAAGCCCGCATTACGTGGAGCGCTTGGTAGAAACAGGTTGACAAGGAAAAAAAGCCTCGGATCCCTCGCTTCTGCTGAAACGAGCGACGGTGGCCGATGGACTTCACCGCTCATCGCCTTCCACCGAGTCAGTTTAGAAGACGATGCGAATTGAACAAAGCTCGCCCACCACCGCTCTGCCGCCTACCCCCATCCCGACTGCGCGATTGTTTTCTCCATCGTCAGGGGCCGGTGCTCTCCGACGGTGCTGTCATTCCGTTGTCGCCTGCCGGAATTCGCCGAGTGGCGCCGCAGCAGCCGAGTGCCTTTGAACTGCTCTCCCGAGAGAGACGGTCTCCGAAGCGCGCAAGAGAATCAAACGACGCCCCCCGCGGAAGCGTGCGTGCCTCCCTGTGAAAGACGCCGCCGAGAGACGCGTAAACAACGACAGGCGCGACATCGCCCCGGGGCGTTGTCGTCGCCCACCTCTCGGCGAGAAGAAAAGGAGGAAATCGCTTCCTCGTCTGTCTTAATTTCCGGTATCTGCTCTGTTCGAGAGGGGCTCGCCCGCCGAGCGGCATTTCTTCACACCCCGAGCGCGAGATAGCACTCTGCCGCCGCGGCCGTTGCTTTTATCCTTCCCTCCCCCCTTGGGAGGCAGCGTTGGAAAGGATTTCAGTGCTCGAGCATTCTTTGGCGACTACCCCGGCAAAGTCCGTCTGTGTGTGTGGCGAAAAAGCGTGACGCCTTATATCTGCAAAATAAACGCGTAATTGGTCAGGCTGGTGCCTTCAGAATAGATAAGTTAGAATAAGTGGGTAGATAGTGTTTACTAAGCCGAAATGATAGAAATAAAAAAAAATGGCCGCGTATCTGCGCACTTCGCTGCAAATGTATTCGAAAGACGGTAATCTTCTGCGGCCCCTGCCGTGTCAATCTCTCTTCCGTTCCCCTTTCGTCTTGCTCCTCGACCCGGTCAAGAGGCATCCTGACTAGGGACGCTTCACCACCACCCTTTTCCCTTTCCCTTTTGCTCCAACAAACGTTTTTTACTAGTACTGGGTGATTCCACGTGAGAACGAACATGCTTGTACACGCGAACTTCTTGTTTTTTCCCATATTTTCATGAGTTATGCGCAAGCCAGATAATAACTTAAAACTGCAATCCGTTTTCCTCTAGCGTGCGTACTTCCCGAGAAAAAAAAAATGCAAAGGTGGCGCGGGTAGCGCGCAGTTTCCGGCGGCTGCAGTTTTTTCCAACTTTGGGGTTTTGTGTAAGCAAACGTTTGATCGTTCTGACTAAAATTTGCTGTAAAACAAAAACTACAGCAAAATTAGAAACAGGTCAAAACAAAATGTGCGTTCTGCCGTGAAGAAAAAAAAATTGTGAAATCGCGCCAGACGCCAGATTGTCGCTAACTGACGCCCGCTATCTCCGTATTTATAATTGTGCCCAACTTCTCAGTGATAGGTAATGTCAACCAGATATGCGTGAAACCGTCTCTAAAATATCGCTCGGGTAGAAAAAATATAAATATACGCAAAAAAAGTTTGACTGCTGTGCTTTTTCCAAAATTGCGTAACTTCAAATATACAAAAAAAAAAAAGCCGGTCTCGATTTCTTTCAAAATATGGGACACGAGACTCCTCAAGAGCGTCAACAATACCGCTGAAAAACATGTTAATCGACCAGATTTAGGGTAAATCCCCAAGGTGGAGTAAGTTTCTGTAAAGGAAAGGAATCTTTCCTTTACTGAAAAACATGTTGCGTAATTTCGTTTGTAGCGAAGTTATACGCGGCTGAAATCACGCGTTCGAGACGCGTCTCCGCGCCGTGCATTCCGCTGCTTTTCTGGCTTCGCGCTTCGATAAAAAAGTGTCTGTCCGCATTCTGCCGCCTCACCAGGGACGTTTCAACCTTTGAAGTGCTTCTGAAGAGAAAACCGCGTTTTTAATCTTTCGTATTTGCGACGTTTCGCCGAATAGGCGCCAGCACAGCTACGCCGGTGGCGAAGACTCGTCAAAAAGCGCGCCTTCGCGAGCGTGACGTTTATTAACAAAATCAAATAGCAGAAAAAAAAGGGGGGCACTTGTTCAAATAATGGGAAATTAAAAAAGAATTGCAATTGATTTCGATGTCGAAAAAACACCGACATTTACCAGGACACGCCCGTAGCGTGCAAAATCCCGCTGTGCAATTTAGTTATAACAGACCTCTGGTCACAGCGCGAGTAAACTGACAGAAATGGTCGCATGCGTGAGCTTCTCGGCACGATTAAAGTGAAATAACGCGGACGCCTGGTAATTTGCTGGATGTCATGTTAAAGATTCAAAACCATTTCTTTACGCCTCTCAGAAGACACGATCATAACCGCATAATTAAAGTGAAATGCTTGTAACGTTTCCGTTACAACTTGGACGTTCGCACATTCAAACGCAGCTCACCAAATTTCTTGTAAGCGCCACATGAAAGATCCTCCTTGCGGATGTGCTGTGTAACCGAAAAATACACGTTGCGGCATCATAAAGATTACAAAACAAATTTTAGACAGCCCAAAATGCTTGGTTCCTTTATTACAACCGACCCTTTATCTAGCCTCACGGTAAGTCCACGCGCTCGCGGCATGTCCACGCGGACCTAGCGGCCCGTGGGCAGGAGGTGCTGGCCAAGATTGGGGCCTGCGAATAAGGCCCCACTCCGTCGACGGCCCCACAGGGCCACTCTTCTCTCAATAAAAGTTGTTACTGCTACTACTCTCCCGGATGGGTGCGTCACAGCCGCTGCTTGAATCATGGTTGTCCATGCGCACAAGCTCGCTGGCTACCTTATTACTTGTTTCAATATTCGGTTTGTCTCTACCTTCGGTGAGGGCAGATGTTATGGCTTGCACCTGCACCCGTCGCCTGCACCCGTCGAGGAGAGGCAGTAAGTTTTTCACCATAGTTACCCTTGGGAGGTCATTGCACCCTCTCTGTTGCACCCGTCCGGCACCGGACCAGTTACGGCAGTCGTAACACCAAGAAAACTCTGTTTGTTACGCCCGCAAAGGCGTGCTTTTTGACGCGTCATCGCCACCGGCGTAGCTGTGCTGGCGTCTATTCGGCGAAACGTCGCAAATACAAAAGATTAAAAACGTGGATTTCTCTTTAGAAGCACTTCAAAGGTTGAAACTTCCCTGGTGAGGCAGCAGAATGTGAGCAGACACTTTTTTATCAAAGCGCGAAGCCAGGAAAGCAGCGGGAGTAGCGGAGACGCGTCTCGAAAGCGTGATTTTAGCCGCTTAAAACTTCGGTACAAACAAAATTACGCAACATGTTTTTCAGCAGTATTGTTGACGCTCTTGAGAAGTCTCTTTTACCTTATTTCGAAATAAATCCAGACGGGCTCTCATTTTATTTTGATTTTTAAAGTTGCGCATTTTTAGAAAAAGCACTGCAGTCAATATTTTTTTTGCGTAGTATATTTATATTTTTCTAGGCAAGCGATATTTTGAAGACTTGCGCTGCTGAGCACGAGGTCGCGGGTGCGATTCCCGGCCGCGGCGGTCGCTTTTCTGGAGGCGAAAAGCAAAAATGCCCGTGTGTACGAGATTTCGGCGCACGTTAAAGGAGTACTGACACGAAATTTTTATGTTACATTTTTTTCGCTGCTATGCGTGCCTACCAGCCCACTAATCATAGAATGACAGATTAGACGGTCGAGCGCAGCGTAAACATTCATTTACGGCGTCGTTTATTCGTGCCAGTTTCGGTTTCGACAAAAAAAACGCCGAGCGGCCGCCATGACAGCATGTATCACATGGCGTCACCATTCTTGCCGTATCGCTGCCTCTCTAGAAGCGCGCGCGAGCGAGCGCACGCGCGCGCCCAGACCGGCCGAGGTCTTCGCCGTCCCCACAGGCCCGGGCAGCATGACGTCAGTCCCGAAACCATGACGTGTACACACGCCCGAGCAGCGCGCGCCAACCACAGCCAGCGCGTTGGCTTCGTCACGGGAGCCCCGACGTCGCCAGTTTGGGGCACGTAGCAGATTATGTCACGTCGACCCGCTCTGGCCTTTCTCGTGCGGGCGAAGATTAAAATGGATTTTAAATCTGTTTCGCTGAACGGTTGCTGTTGAAACTTGCTGGGAGATATCTCCTGATAAAAAGGAAGCGTTTTACATAGTTATCTCAGCTTTGAAATTTCGTGTCAGTACTCCTTTAAGGATCCCCAAATGGTCAAAATTAATCCGGAACCCTCTACTACGGCGCGCCTCATCGCCTGCGTTGCGTCGGCGCGTTAAACCCTACAATCAATCAATATAATAAAGACGGGTTTACAGATATGTACCACTGCCAAGTTCGTCACAATTAGAGATACGGACATGGGGGGCGTCAAAGTTAGCGACAATCTGGCGTCTGGCGCGATTTAACAATTTTTTTAATGATTTTTTTTCTTCACGGCAGAACGCACAATTTGTTCTGTCCTGTTTGTAACTTTGGTGCAGTTTTTGTTCTAAACCAAATTTCAGTCATAACGACCAAACTTCGCCGCGCACAAAGCCCCAAAGTTGGAAAAAACTGCAGCCGCCGGGAATTGCGCGCCACGTACGCACGCCAGAGGAAAACAGTTTGCGGTTTTAAGCTATTCTGTGGCTTGCGCATAAATTACAAAAATATGGGAAACAACACAAAATGCCCGTGTACACGCATGTTCATTCTCTCGTTCGTTTACCCTACTACTACTCCCACGGTAAACACGGTAGAGGTTTGCCTAAATCGGTTCAATTTTCCTGCATTCCACCCCTGGCGCGCCGTCTGTTGCAACCTTTCGTTACTCCTGGATTGGGAATGCCGCCATGGAGTCTAGGCCTGAGCGGTTGCCCTATTTGAATTTCGTGTTCGAAACACTTTGAACGTGTGTTTCGTTTGCCATAGCAAAACTTACGCCGGCGACTACGCCCGCGACTACAAGGACAGTTAACGGAACTCTTGAACGACAGGTTTCTATAGGCGAAGCATTTCCCAACTACCAAATCCACCTCCACCGTGCTTCTGGTCATGCTTCTAGCGAACGTGACACTGGGCGAAGAAAAGAAAAGACGAAACACGTGGTGTGTTTTGTTATTCTTTTATTTTATTCGTCCAGTGTCACGTTCGCTGGAAGCATGAGTTCAGTAGTTAGTGAACGACTCGCCCAACTTTCCGCTTTAAGCAAAATTCACCATCGGCCGCAACTCTTCCATTACACTGCGGCCGGAACGAGCAGGCGCGCAATGCGTGGGAGACGGATCGAAGCCATGGGAAAGCGTTTGGGAGGATCGCACGTAAGCATCTCCAGCGGCAAGGTTGCCAAGCCCTTCGACAGCGCGAGTCGGAAGCGGCGTTTATCCGGACATTCATGAATCTTTCGCATTCACAATTCACCAGGAGCTGCTTAGGCGTCCCTGGACTTTCTGCGTCGTTTATGTCTCAACGAAACCGCAAGGACTTCACAAGAGAGAGAGAGAGAGAGAGAGAGAGAGAGAGAGAGAGAGAGAGAGAGAGAGAGAGAGAGAGAGAGAGAGAGAGAGAGAGAGAGAGAGAGAGAGAGAGAGAGAGAGAGAGAGAGAGAGAGAGAGAGAGAGAGAGGAAATGTTTATTGAAATTATTGAAAAGGAGAAGAGGTCGGCCTGAGAAAATGATCTGGTTGGGCCTGCTGCTACTTCCCACTGGGGTGAAGGTACTGGGGATAAAAAGAGATAGAATTGAATATGGAAGGTACGGGAAAGGACAATGAAAGCGACAAATGAACTATGTACAAGCAGCAAAACCAATAAACGTCTCACATACAACGGGGCGCTGAATCAGATTATAACAGTTCACTTTTCAGCACATGACTATCGTCTATGAAAAAAAAAAAAAGAAGAAACTACCGAGATTATTATTTCGCAGTCTTAAATTTCGTGGAAACCTAGAGCCGAGAATCCAGAGAGGCGTCACTAAGAAATATAAGCAATCTGCCATCATGTGAATGGTTCGGCCCCTGTTTTTATTTTCTGCGGGAGGTGGCAGTCAGTGCACAAGTTTTACTCCTGACTATAAATCGTACGTTCCTCGCAGCAGGTATACATAGCGATACGCCTACTCGCTCCCGTTGAAGCCCCGATTGCGAAGTGGTTTACGTAAGCCTCGAACGCATAAGGCTGCATGCAGTCAACACGCGTGGGCTCCGGCTGCACTGCGTGTGTTGCGACATTTAAAAGGTTGGATGGGGTAATTAAATGTCCCGCTGCGTCAACGGGTGAAGCCACTGCTTGCGAGGCACGGGGCGGGGAGGCACTCTGCCTTTTTGGCTTAAGCGGTATAGCGTCACTGCGCGCCATATAGTAGTATACGCCCTCCATTCTTGAGGCCGTTGGACAGTCTCTCTTCCCGGGCAGATGGACATTTATTTGCAAGTCTGGGAGTGGAACATATTGACGCGTACACCGAATACGCATTTGGGGTAGCTTTTGTGTTTAATCACGGTGCGAAAAAAAACTGTGGTTGATTCCCCTGTCATAGAAATCGGTAAAACACGAAAGTGAGCATGATTTGCGGGTCGGTGGCCGTCTTGTGGGTGTGCTTGGCGAGCGACGTCCTACTGGCGGGCCGCTTCAGCAAAGGTGTACTGGCATAATTTCCGTGACGGATATGACGTCAGCGAAATCTTGGTGTATCCCGGCATAATACACATTCGCGTTGAAATAGACAACCCGAAAGCGAACAGCCCTAAATATAGCATACTCTTTAGTGCTAAAGGTTGCTTTCCCGCAAGAAGACTCTGTGTGCGGGGGTGCACCCTTTACAGGCAGACTGCAATTTCGTGTTAAAAAAAAAAAGCAATGGCGCAGCTTGCAGTATTTATTTTATTTATTTATTCAAGATACCTTACAGGCCCACGGGGTGGGGCATAGAGTAAGGGGGAGCACATAACATCAACAGAGTAAGTTTACAAATTATATAACACCGGTGGGCAAGACTAACAACCAATATGAAGTCAACTGTATCAAGCAAATACACACGCCAACACACACACACACTCACAAAATCGAATCTGCGCGCGAGCCTCGAAACTTGAAGTCGCGGTAACAGAAATTTTGTTACATTTAGTGAAAAGTTAGTCAAAAATACACAGTATTTAGTCAAACAGCATTTAGTCAAAAATGAACAGGATCATACAGGACACGATAAGCCCATCAATGCCCTTTGAAATATCGGACACTTGCCGAAGGCGAGAAAAAATAACTAGTAAAAAATACAAACAGTCTAATTGTCAGCGAAAAGTTCAGAAGCAAAATAGTCAGACGCAAGGCGCCTAAAGGTTACACGGCATGACACAGATGCGATATGATCGGGAAGATCGTTCCAAAGGCGTATAGCACTTGGGAGGGCAGATGAGTTAAAAGCATGTGTGGTACCGTAAATGCGTGAAAAGCTGTAGTGGTTGAACAGTCGATGTGACGTGATCGATGGTCGTTGAAGATTAAACGGTGGCGTTGTCGACGCATAAATGTACTTATGGAAAAGGCATATAATTGCAATATAGCGACGGGTTTGCAATGGCTGGAGACAGCATTGGCGTTTAATTTGTGTGATGCTAGAATGCCGGTTATAATTTCGAGTTATGAAGCGAGCAGCTCGATTTTGGATGGATTCAATCATGTCAATTAAATATTTTTGAAATGGTGACCAAATGGACGAAGCGAATTCCAGTTGTGGAAGAACGAAAGTTTGATACGCTAGTTGGCGAACATATGATGGGGCATGCCGTAAATTTCGTCGTAAGTATCCAAGTGATCGAGATGCTTTTGCACAAATGGTTGAAATGTGGTCAGACCAAGACAAATCGGGAGTTAGAATGACACCTAGATATTTGTATGTCGACGTTCGCATTAGTGAGCTACCTTTTAACATGTAGGGGAAGTCGGAGTTATTATGTTTACGACTAAACTTCATTACTTTACATTTGTTTAAGTTTAGTGTCATTAGCCATGTTTCACACCAGCTGGACAGGAGATTAAGATCATTTTGAAGGGCAAAATGGTCATCACTGGAGGTTATTTCGCGATAGATAATGCAGTCATCAGCAAAGAGCCGCACACTACATGTGAAATTTTTTCTCAAGTCATTGATGGATATTAAAAAAAGTAACGGTCCTAGGACGCTGCCTTGCGGCACACCAGAAGTCACGTCAGAAAAGGGAGAAGAAAAGTTGTTGACAAATGTAAACTGTTGTCGAAGGGTGATGAAGTTGCGAAGCCAGATGGACATTGCAAGGACAGTGCAAGGCTGGAGGAACAGCATGGCGGCCCCTCTCCCTTCGTCGAAGACCCGGCTGTTGCACCTCACATGGATTTCCGAACGTGCCGCTGAAAGTTTTACTGGCAGGCCCGGATCGTTTAGTCCGCAGCCTTTGACATCCCTCCCAAAGTGGACCGCGTTAGCACGCGCTAAAATTTAGAACCCGCGGCACCCGGTTTCGCGAACTCGGCGTCTGTGGTCCCCACTTCAGGCGCGAACGCACGTGAACTGGCGAGGAGAAGAGCAGGCGAGAGATGGCGCCGTGAACGCTGGACAGTGTGTTCTCGAAGGTCGAGCTGAACGGCGCCGGACGCTCCTCGCGAGGCGTGCGCTATTTTTGTAGCGTGAGCTACACTGGCCGAGATTGAGCAGTTTCGCGTGGCTCCTGGAGAGCCACGCTGCGCATACGCGAGGAGCAGTGACGTCACACGGCGCACAGAACGTTGCTCGCTGCCCAACGTCTCTGACACACTCCACGCGCCCAGCGTCTTCGTCGACCTACGTTCCGGACGTGGCGGCCCGGTCCACTTGATGATCATGCGAGGGATGGCCGGGTGTGGAACCGATGGCTCGTGCGTCGCAGCAACACCGGCGTGCGCCTGTGGAACCAGCTTAGCTCTGGGGCGATTGGTGACACTACGCCGGAGCCGCTTGATAAATATACATCATGTCACATAATGCGTATACCGTGTGTGTGTCATTGAAGCATCAGTAAGCATGAAATCAAGCTAATCCTAGACAACCAGGAAAGCTAAGAATAACGAGCTGAACCTCAGCTCGCGCTACGTATATCCTGGCATAGCCGAGCTAAGCCACTGCTAATTTTTTTTCTTGGTATTTTTTAGATCACTTCACGAAGCGCACGCTCACGTGCGCGCGGTCTTTCGTCTTTTTATTTTCTTCTGGTAACGTGATACGGCGGAACTAAAAGCTTAAAAAGCTCTGCTGTTGAAACGAAGAGCGGCGGTGAAGGGGATCTTCGCCAAGAAGCGAGTTGGAGCCAGCAGCGCGCGCTGTAACCACGATGATTCGTTGCGCGACAAGCACTCCTTTTCATCGCCGTCTTGGCTGTGTATACCCCAACAGTGATCATTCACCGGTCGCCACCGGCACTGCGCGTTTTTCGTCGTCGCCACTTCGGACTTTGGCGTCACAGAGCACGTGAAAAGGTTGCTTAACTGCTCAGCATGAGTCAATGACGTTTTTCGACGCGTGGACGACAGACTTGCGGAGCAGCATTTGAGCGGGCGCAGTTGCATGGAAGCGCGGCGGACACACGGACACACGTGCGTCCGAGCGACCGGGTTTGCGACGCGGTGCGGCAAAATGTCTTTGCCGAAGCGGCGGACTCGTTTAGAACGAGATTGCGCTTAACGGGTAAAATATCATCTTCTTTTCCACACCTAGTCTTTTTGCAGTCGCTGCACGAATTTAAAAGCAGATTAAGTGCGAGAGACCACGGAAACGACTTGTGTCACGTTCATAATACTCTCAGTAAGGCACTTTTGCGCCGCGCGGAGTAACAGCCGGCTGCGGTGATGGGGCGCAGTGGAAGGGGGTCGTCTGGCAGCCGGACCCATTTTGAGCCGGAGACGCACGTGCAGACGCGTATGTGTTTAGGTACCATTTATTCGAGTGAGCTGAGGGCCCCGGGCGTCGGCCGCGCAGGTGCTGATCGTGTGGGGCGGCGAGTCCCCCGCGCCCTCGGCGTCCCGGCTCCTGCAGGGCGCGGGCCTGTCGTCGTCGGCCAGCGGCCGCGCGCCCGTGCACGTGGTGGTTCCGGCCCAGCGGGCCATCAGCGCCCGCTTCGCCCCGCATCCGCTGATCACCACGCACGCCGTGCTGGCCTTGGATGAGGACGTGGCGCTCACCGCCGAGGAGGTAAGGCTTTCCCTCCTAGCTCCGCTGTACTGCGGCAGAGCCAACATAATGGCCCTACTGCGAGGCCGGAAATGGGTTCGGTCTGGCATGCTACAAAAGCGCCACGAGGAAGTCGTTTGATTGTCTTGCCTCTAAAAAACGGTTCCCTGATATGGGTATTTAGGTTCGTGTTCATCCCCAGCTTTCTCGCCTCAAATGCTGGCGGTTCAGGAACCTTGTGAAAAAAAAAAAAAAAAGAATTGCACATAAGTGCTATTTTTTACAGAGCAAGGACTTGACTAGTGAGTGCTGTATAGAAGTGACGAGTTTTTGCGTAATTAATCGTCAAAAGTTACTGCCTATTTATTTGAAGGTGATAGTTTCTATGGCCCTGCAACCTGGTGGAGCTGTGCGCTAGACTTTAAAACTGCGCACAGTGCAAGCTTTTGCCTCTGGTATTAGCTGCGCAAAAATACTTTGCATTACGCTGGATAACTCCAGGGTAACCGGTTCCGCGTTGAGCCAGAAGATAAAGAGGCTGCCACCGCAGGGCCCAGAAAGTTCTCTTTTCAGGACGAGAGGACATCGAGTGGAGGAAAGTCAGACTTGCAGAATATTCTGTTGGATATTGTTGGAAGTTAATGGGAATCAGCCCGAAAAGCACGTGCGTATGATATGATGATGGTGCACTTGTGAAATATTTCGCGTCTTTCTGTTGTTATTCTGGTGAACATGGTTGGGTAATGTTTTTGGTCAAGTGGGCACCTCTGCGACTGGTATTTCCTGTTGCTCTTTTAGCTGTGTGTGGCTGTTGGCGCTGGGAGTGCAGTTGGAGCGAGGCCCATTTCTTAATCACCCTCTCCCTACGTGCGCAGATGGACTTTGGCTTCCGGGTGTGGCAGTCGTTTCCGGAGCGCATAGTGGGCTACCCGGCGCGCTCCCACTACTGGGACGACGCCAAGGCCGGCTGGGGCTACAGCTCCAAGTGGACCAACGAGTACTCCATGGTGCTCACGGGCGCGGCCTTCTACCACAGGTGGGGGTCGCCCACAGGCCGTGTGACGGCGGTGGCTGCCGTATTGTATTGTATTTATTTATTTATTTATTTATTTATTTATTTATTTATTTATTTATTTATGTATTTATTTATTTATATTTTTATTTATTTATTTATTTATTTATTTATTATACCTTACAAGCTCAATTAGAGCATTGAGTAAGGGGGGATACAATTTTCAAAGAGTAATAGGGTGGTCATCAATAACATGGAATACACAGAAAGTAACACACATCGTGGCAATGCATGTCTAGTCACTGACACTCAAACAAATGTTATAACGCGAAGGTTTGCCGATATGCAGAAAGCTTGAATAACAAGAAATTCAGGGTACTAGAAAGAAACACAGTAAAAACATTCGGAAGGCCAAGGTATAGAATTCAAGTGAGCAGCAACGGCAGTGCGACTGAGCGACAAAAACTGGGAGAACAATAACTTAGATACATCGGAGGTAAGCACAGTAAAAAAAAAAAAAATCGTAAGGGCCAGGTGTACAACATACACACGCATTTTCCAAACACACATATCACGACTGGGATTGCGCGCCCGAATGGACAAGTTTCTGTTGTACCGGGCTCTTTAATCATTAGGGAGGTGAGAAGGAGTGCATGCTAAGAGTAAGAAGGTCAGAGTGCTTGAAGGAGGCGGCATCGTCGTTTTGTCGCCGGGTCAGCTTGATAGATAAATCTGGATCTGGAATCGGCATCGTGTGAAGTCAGTGTTATCCTGTCTGAAGAAGTGTTTTCAGTCCAATGTTCCCTTCGCAGATACAGAGGTACTTCACCTGGATGGGACGTTTCCCCTGAAATGGTTGATTAACGCGGTGGGCTTTCTTTCACAACTTCGACGTCGCGCGAGAAAGCCAACCGAAAGGGGCATGCCCTGCGGTGGAGTGGAGCTTGGACGTTGCCTGTCGTGTGGCAGAGTCAACTTTTAGTGTTCTATTCGTAAATTTTGAATATTCAGAATCTTTTAATACTTCAGATGGCAAAACTGTGCAGCAAATCAAATTGAATAGCAAATACTCTTCACGCTGTATCCCGAGTTTTGAATGTTCCCGTATGTGAACAAATTATAATAAATAACTCGGGGAGCACAGTTGAGGGCAAAAGCAAAAAACAAGTTTTCATCAGTGGGCTGGAAATCGTTTTGGAGACAAGTCCAAAGAGATGGGCATAGTCTCACTGGCAGCGCGGGGCAGGAGGGGGTGGAAGTCTGCATGGGGGACGCCTTTGTCTTGCAGTGAACCTAAATAGGCTGGTGATGATGATGATTATTATTATTGTGGAAGCGTTCTCTGCAAGCGCTGTGCAAAACATACATCAGACTGCGGTGGAATTTCACGCATCGGGAACAGGGTTGGTTGCGAAGTTTCATGAGCCAGCTGCGAATGCACCAACTGCGGTGGAGCCGGTGTAGTCCACCGACAGAATGGCTCCTAGGGAAGGTAAAGTTCCCCGTTTTAAATTAGAGGGTGTTCTGTGGCAGGTACTACCACGACCTGTACAGCCAGTGGGTTCCCGAGAGCCTGCGGCAGACGGTGGACGCGGCGCACAACTGCGAGGACATCCTGATGAACTTCCTGGTGAGCCACGTGACGCGGCTTCCCCCGGTCAAGGTGACGCAGCGCAAGCAGTACCGCGACGCCTCAGCGGGCCAGTACCCGTCCCCGTGGAACGACCCCGACCACTTTGTGCAGCGCCAGGCCTGCATCAACGCCTTCGCCACCCACTGGGGGCACATGCCGCTCGTGCGCTCCTCCCTCCGCCTCGACCCCGTGCTCTTCCGGGACCCCGTGTCCAACCTGCGCAAGCGCTACCGCCGCATCGACCGCGTCGTCGGCGCCGGCCGCAGCTGAGAAGAGGGGAGAACCAAGCCGTCCCGCTGCCCATCTCCTCGGACTCGGATGTCGTCGTCGGGTGTGTGCGCTTGTGGGTGATCATCCGGGGCACGTGTCCCGTGTTGGGTGCTCTCATCCGCTGGGCATCTCCGCCTCTTCCTCCCTGCGAACCACCCGAGTAGTCACAGCCACTGGTCCCGGAAGTGTGCGTTCTAGTCCACACGAGCCCAAACGGGCCGCTCTGCATTACCCGCCTGTGTCGCAGGCAGACTCGCTGGGGACGAGGACAGTGCCGGCCATTCGGGGGTGTCCATCTGTTTGGGGGCCCTGTGGGCAAACATTGTCGGTGTGGGGGGTGTGGGGACTGTGCAATTCGTGCTTCGTGAGAGAAAGCCTCGTTACGCTTCGCCCTTTCAAAAAGGGGGCGAGTTGTGTTCGGTTCCGGTTGCTAAACACTCAAGTTCATATTGCATACACTCAGGTCTGGGCCATGCGCGCTTTTTCCTTGTCTGCCATCTATGTAAACCTTGTGTTGTTACCGATTTGTAGAGTTAGCGTGGCTGGGCACGACGATGTAAGCTCATGGGGAAACAGTTCATTGTATGCGAGTTGCTGCTTCTCATCCAAACAGTAAGTGTTTCTTGCACAATTTCTACAAAAAAGGCTGTTTACGTACGCAGAAAGCACTTCCATGAAGATATTGTAAAGCACTTCTCGGTCTCCTCCTTTCCTCTTTGGTTTCCGCCATGCTGTGACGAGGAGCATTGTCTGCGTGATACGTTCTGTGTCAAAACATGTTACTGTAGAAGAATAGGGTTGCTTAGATATTTTTCATGCATAGCCACAGGCTTTTGATTTTTTACTCATTTACTCATTTGTGCCCTGCATTTCTGTCTGCACAGGGTTAGACTACGTGAAGCCCTTACATGAGTGTATGCAATATCGGGAAATGGGGTGCCATGTTTTTTATTACGTGTGGTTTATTATATTTCTTTTGATATACCACACATTGGAGGACACTGAAATGGCGGGGGATAGTTTCTCCACGCCCAACACCATTGCCCTTGTTGCATTTAGTTGCTCTTTTGTTGAGTGTGCCGTTTTGTTCGTTCCAGTACTCGGAGATCCCAGCGGGGGTTATTTTAGTTGAGCTTTTACATTATAAGTAAGCAGAGGGTGATGTTTAAGTTTTTTCTTTCGTAGGCCTTTCGTAGCCTTTTGCTATTGGACCAACGCCGCTGGTGCTTGTTCTTGTTAACGTGGCCGGCACTCATTTGCTCAGCGCTTGGACCGTGAAACGGCTGTACAGAGTTTGTTTATATGCGGCCTTCTGATGGTTCGAGCTGTGCCCGCAGAGGTGGTGTGACTCTTTTGAGTGATCTGTTTAGCTTTTTGGAAGCTTCGGTTATTGCCATGTTTGCTTATGCCCTTACTTAATATTTTTGTTTGCTTGAAATGTTGCTTCCTTCCTGAGATGGGTAACGGAGCCTGCAGAGCCTCTCTCTCACTATGCTTCCACGGGCTGTTTTGTTTTGTGGCCTGCCGGAGCGATAGTAGGCGAGGGGGTGTGGCGACCTCGGAGCAGCCCACTTGTGATCCTCTAGATTGCTCAGATTGCTTGGAAAATGCTCTCGGAGGGCCGTTCCTGTCACTGCCAAAGACAACGAAGTTACTGACAGAAGATGCCTGAGGTTCCTGCGTTGGCCCCCGCTCTACATTGCGAGACAAGTGCGCTAGAGCGTTTTTTTTTTTTTGTTTGTTTGTTTGTTTCTGTTTAAACTTAAATGCTCATTCTGCCAGGAACTGGGCTCTCCCTTTTCACATGCCAACGCTTTGCCGAGCCAAGTTGAGCCATGTTTGGCTGATGGCAGGGCTCATCTTTCACATTGGAAATAAAAGGCCTCCAAAGCCAAGAGCAAGTCAAATTACAAAAAGGAGCTAGTTTTGGTGTAAATTACAATTCCCGAGTTTGTGGTGTTTTGAGCGCTTCGGCCGATTACTTGGTTAGAGAAGGAAAGAAATAGCACGTTCATGCTGATATTTAGTTACTCTTGCGGTAGTTGTTGGAACACATAAGAGACCTGGCTAACAGGCTGAGGGACTCGTAATTGGACGAAAAAGCACAGTTTGATCGAAGATATTTGCTGAACTTGCTAAACAGTTTTCCTCATTTTTGTGAGCAAAGAACCCCCGGGCCCAATTAATAACGCATTACTCCTACGGCGTCCTTGCCAACCCAAAAGTTGCATTAAGGAATGTTTTCAGAATTTTGTTCAGAGAGCTTAGGAGACGTGTTTGTAGTATGTTACAATACTTTAAGTGTGAATTCAGATACTATTGTATGCCTACGCTTGCATAGTCATAGTTGATTATTTTGTGCCAACATGAGTAGATAGCATTCGTAATTCTTGTTTGTTATATATGCGTTTAGTAGAGCTTATCCTTAAAGTTGTTGATGTTTTCTTTTTTTCTTTTTTTCTGTTCGTGTACATGTTTATGCTAGCTACAACTTCACAAGCAGCTTGCTTTGCACTTACTCTTAATATAAGTATGCAACCCTTAAGCAACTCTTACTTTTGCTTTAAGAAACACTAGCTTTGCTTTGTTTCAGCTTTAGCCTCCCCCTACCCGCCCTTTCGAGTCGTCATCTCTGCTGATTCACCTACTTAACATTCATGTCAGTGGTGTCTGCGGCTGAAACGAGTTTGGAAAAAGTGTGGCACGCAGCCATCGGGAATGTAGTGGCACGGTCCTTCTTCAATCTCTTCAGGAGCCATTCAAACCAGAAAGAAAGGAGGGTGGCATCTCTGTAAGCAATATGTGCTCTGCCATTATTTGATGCCCTAGTTCGTTGCACTATCTTGGGTTGGTGGTTTTCTGTTCTCTCGTGCACCAAACTCCCTGCACTGCCTTCATCACTCCAAGGGCTGACGAGAGGAAGAGAAAACCGAGAATTGGCCCCACAAGTGAAGGGATATTGAGCAGTAACAAATTATTAACATTCCTAAATTATAGGCACAAGGGCTGCACTGCTGGGCAGGAGAGAATGGTATCAGACGAATTCAACCGAGCGCGCCAGTGGTGCATTCACCATGTACAGTAGCGCCACCTTGTGGCACGAAACTAAACCGTGACCCAACCATAAAAGACTGCTTTTCAACCCTAATCACTGTCCAGAAACATTCCAGCATGGAAAATGCTGTTCCATAGCTGGAGCAAGTGACGGAGCTTGCCACGACACTGTGTGTCCAATGGACCTGGAGTACATGAAAGCACGTTAGGTTCGCTACCCCCCCCCCCACTTTCCCACCGCTGAAATGGTGCCTTAAACATCCTCAGGCAGCCTGCTTCATCAAAAGTCTGGGCATGACACATCCTCCTTTTGCATTGCAATCAGTGGACACCGAGTTGTTGTTCTGGGGCTCAGTGTGACAGGCTCCCTAAATTGATTACGAGAGACCGATAGAATCGACACATCGCTTCATACGTGAGTGGTCAGCTAAGTGCAACTCGTCTGCTCAGAGGACGCAGTAAATGGTTGGTTCTTGTCATACACCCCGGAGTGTGGTTGGATTAGATGGGTGCCTACTGACAAGCTAGCCGGGCACAGATGTTCGACGGTAGCGCAATAACTTGGCCACGTAAGGCTCAATAGTCATGTTTGAAAAACCTGTTCATGAGTTGCCGTGCATGCAGTTCTCAGTTGAGAACTGTTGTTGTATTGTCATCCTGCGATATTGCACATGACGGCTTCGTTGTCTATTATTGGCAGAATGCTCTCGGGCTTGCGTGTTGGCGTTCAGGTTGTGTTTGTTTGCACAGAAACCGAGGGTGGACGGCTTTTGTACATATGTGTGTGCGCTTATTGCAGGCTGTGCGTAGGGGCGTTCCCTTCGTCAGCACTGCGTAGGGACCTTTTTGTAGTTTCCTGCAGGCTGCAGACCTGTGGTGCTTGTCACCAGACGAAAACGAGAGCCCTCACGTTTGTCTTCCTGCGAAAGAAATGTGAAGGCTTTCTTGGGCAGCTCTCCTGTTACTCTTCTTCAGCTGCCTTTCCTGAGCGACTGACAAAAAAGGGGAAACCCTCCCGTCCACACCAGGCCAATGTCGTGACAATCTGTTGTCCCCCCTACAAGAACGGAATGCTCTCGTCTCTGATCTCTAGCTAGCTTTTACCCCGGGTTGTTTGTTTCCTTCATTGTCCTGCAGAGCACACTCCGGCCACCATGCTTGCACCGTTCTTTCACGACTTAAAGGTGCCAAGCGCGTTCCAATTGGCAGTCCACGGTGTGGAATGCAGCAGTTGTGGTGCGGCAGGGAACGTGTGAGGTCACTGTTCTCTTAATTGCAATAACTCACACCACGAGACCACGTCACCACCTGTCCCAACAGCAAGTTCCCCTACAGATGCTGCACTGATGGCTGTCACCAAAAAAGCGTGGGCAGTGATTTCTTTTTGAGCGGCTTGAGCCCTGTTGGACACTCCCCGTTCATCTTCCACTTCAGAAGGAAACTTTTATAATGCTGCAGCAAACACTTTTCCAAGCCTGGCTGTCTTGTTTCACCACCTTCTTTTGTCAGTTCAGTGTGGCCGCCACGATGAGACACTTGCTCTGACGAAGCGTTAGCTCCTCATGGGGGCAGTGAACGACTTTTGAGGGGGCTCTCGAACCTCGTGTGTCGTTTAATTCATGCACACTGAGTATCTGCTAGATTCTACTGTCTAGAGACAATCTAAAGAAACACGTTGGGCTTTCAGCACCCCGTCTTTCGCTTGTGCGGTAGCGGGGTGTCCCTGCATGTATTTACACGTGCAAAATGTTTAGCTTGTAGCTCCAGTGCACTCTACAGTAGTCTCACCAACAATGTGCTTTTCTTTTCCCTCACTCATTTTGTTTGGTCTCGGATGTCGCCGCCCTGAGTTCTTCAGCGACACATAATCACCGCCTTGGCGTTCAGCAATAATACCACCGATACATGCCAGATTGGGTATAACATTACACTCTACCTGAACACGTGCACCAAACTTTCTGCCCTTTTCGTTTGTTTTAAACAGCTAGTATAAGAGCAGTTTTCTTCCTTCATCTCGTTTCTCTACTGGAATTTCACTACCCTGCCAGTTTTTACATCTAACAGGTTCGCATCCGAGGACCTCCGAATTGAGGGCGTTGCAAATGTTGAATGTCATTCTTTTAACATTGTTCTGTGTTTCCTGGTTCCTTTTTGCTATGAACAAACGTTTCTTGCTCTCGTTCTTGCTTTTGTTGAAGAGTTGTTCAGACTTGCTGGTGCGGGGCACTTGGCGCCTGGTTTGAGAGTACTATCAGGTTCGCGGCCTAAGTCGAGTTTGTGTGACTGCTGCAACGCTTGCAGTGAGACAGAGTGCTTGAGTAGGAGTTAGGTAAAGTAATTTATCTCCCCAGAGTTTGTAGACCATGTGCGACACATACGTAGCAGCGCCATCTGCCACACGCATGAACAAATGCAGTGATGCTGCTCCATGCTTATATCTCTGCTTTTTTTTACAAATAAAGTTTATTACGAGCAACGCTTGAGCCCCGTGTGTCAATACTGTTACGTCCTCCCCATGTCCTCTTTGTCCTCTTGTAACAATTTTATGAGACAAGCGGACTTGCAACACGTGTGTTGATTTCTGTGCAAATAGCAACTTTTTCTTTCAAAGCACATAGTGGTTTTGTTCGAGTACTTTTGAAGCCAAGTGAGTGGTACTTTGTGACTACCAGTACGAAAACTGAAATTCAGAATTTATTGGATGAGCTGTGGACACCCATACTTAGGAAATTAAAGGAGCGCTGACACCAATTTTCGTCGTTAATATTATTGCACAGTTCGCTTCCTTCACTCAACAGAATACCCTGGCTGAAATATGAGCGGCCTGCGATGCGAAGAACATAGTTCAATTGGATCTCATTTATCGCGCCGACGGAGCAGCGCGCGGAGCGGCACTCAGCAAATGGACATCAGCGTGACATCACTCCAGGAGAGGAAAAAGTAGTGACGCGACAGCGCGTGTCAAAAACTCGTGACGTCACTTCATGCGTGCGGCCCCACGAGCAGCGAGTGGGCGCAACCCCTCTCAAGCGGGCGCCGGTGACGTCCGCACAAAGCGGTGAGGGCGCGCTGAAGTATTTGAAGTGCTGTTTCAGGTTGGCCAGACCATTAAGCATCGATAAAAGCAATAAAAGTGTAACATAAAATTTTCGTGTCAGTGCTCCTTTAAAACTAAGCCACACAAAGACTTTCAAGAGTTTTTTGTGACAAACCAAGTAGAGTGAGTGTAAATAGAATTCCTACTTAGCTGATCATTTCATGGCAGCTTCTATTTCTCAAGTTCAAGGATTGAGTTTAAGGGTAGCACAAAGTTCCAAAAAAAACATCCACCCAAAGTACCGTGATCTCAAGTGAAAAATACAGGATGGGGAAACTGTCGGGGCAGGAGAGAAAAACTACAAAAATGTGGCCGCACCGCCAACCAAAACTGCTGAGATATCAAGAAAAAATCCGGGATGGGCAAACTTTCATCTCAGTCGCGAAAAGGACAAATGAGTGACCACATCAACACATGAGTAGATGATTCGCGTTTATTTTGTTCACTCATCGAGGCTAAAGTCATCAATTTTAGGGGGTGGTTGATCTTTGGAGTCTTTTAGTAAATTGAATATTTCACCCCTAAAGGGGGCTGGGCGATGTTTTGGGGTAGGGCGTTCTCTTAGAACTTTACGGTAGTTACTGTTACTATTCTTATTACACATAATATGCCACTGATTGACATTTTTTTATTGGCTTGTTAATTCTATTATTCTTACAAACCATAATTACAACACTTCCCTTGAGCAAGAAAGGTTTAGCATGTGAATTATGAACTTCCATTTATTTGCTCGGGAGGAACCTTTGGGCACAGGAAACGGGCGTACAATGCACAAAAAATTTGGTCATGCCTCTAAAACCTCCAGGAAACATCTGCACCAAATCTGATGGTGAAACTAACTGAGTGCAATATTGAATGCCCGTTATTTTATCAGTAACATCTCGCATCTTGTGTTTCAGAGCTGAAAATGAGAGGATAAGTTCCGTCAAGTGCACTTTATGCCTAAATTTTGTGCGAGGTTCCAAGGTGAGTGTGCAATATGCCGCACAATAAATGTCCACAATGTTTGCCCTGTCATAGTCCAGAGTGTTGTTCACGCTAGTGCCATCCTGGCACAGAAAAGAGTTCGTGTTGGCACTCACTGAGTGCCAGGAAACCCATTGGCCATAGAGAAGTTTACCTTGCTACGATGTCGCAATCAGTAAGGCAGGTGCAAGGAGATGGCTCTACTAATGATTACTCCCAAACCCAGGATTTCAGCACGAAGTAGATCTGAAAGAGACCAAGAAGATTGCTAATTAAGAGACAAGCCATCGCCGTCCGCACATCTTCCTCGGCCTGATGACATCACAGGGGGCAAGCTAGTCTCGTTCGTCGGCGTCAAACAAACACGCTGCTGTCACCCTAAATGTGTATACTCGTGCATATTCTTGTCGTACATCTGCCCTCTATTCAGGGTTCCAGATGACTCCAATCACTGGCTCTTTGAACGCATACTTCGCGGGCTAGGGCAGTGACAGGACCTGGGTCTCTTGTACCACCCTCTCAACTGTGGAAACTGGACTTTTGAACAATGGGTCTGGCCCCTAATTAAACATTTTCCATCAAGTGTCCCTTACCATGGTATCCTGGTTATATCTAATAAGCATCTCTAAAAACGTTTCAGGACCTGGGCTCCTAGTGTTTCGCAGCTATATTTCATCCCCATCCCATTCCCCTGTGCCTCTGAAGGTCTGATGTAGGAACAAGAAGTAGTTGTCCTGCACAAGGGAAGTACTGTGCAAATATTTCAGAGCGTATTTATGAGCAACTTTACTTCAAAATTGTCACAAAGTCAGGGAAGACGCAAGGTTCTTGTATTTAGAAAAGTTTAGTGGAGTGAACTTGCACTTCAAAATAAACTGTCGGGAAAAGAAAATGTCGAGAAAGCAGTCGAACTGATTTACATACCCTGTTCTTGAAGCTGTTTGAGAATTTGTTTTTGCTCAAGTACAACAATGTCACTTCGTTTGCCAGATGAAATTTTGTGTATTTGTCTTAATAATTCGCTTGCATTGGTGGTTCAATTTTGGGCCATGTATTTGGTTTAAAACAATGAACAGTACATTGTATTTTCAGAACATGAAGTTGAAGGGATACTTTTTTTCTGTGTCTCCATAAGCACCCCAAAATGTCCCGTTACACCAAAATAAATGCGTCTTAGTATCTGCATTTTAGGCACCCAGCACATGCAGCCCAGTATATGTACTCCAGGATACCTTTTCAAGTATCTCTGCCCAGCCCTAAATCTGAGCATGAATGACTTGGAAAAAATGATGCGTGTTGCTTTGCTCAATACCAACTATGTGGGAATACTGGATTAATAATCAGGTCTCCTATTGTATACGTGGTATTCATTGAAAAGTTTAGCTGTCAATTTCTTTGCTTGACAACACTGAAATGGCCACGGACATGACCGAAGCGCCACGGCTTATGCCACTGCGGCTGCACGCCGAAGAATAAAAATAACACCGGCGTGCGTCGTCTGCTCCATTTCAACGCGATTCTCAACGGTGGTGTCAACAGAGTTGTCATTAATCGCACTCACATTGGAGTCGAGGCATTACTTTGCGTTCGGCGGGCTAGAGCTTGGAATGTCCAACCACGGCCCCTGCGATCAGCAGAGGCCGTGGTCCAACTCGTACCATGCGCTTAGCACAGACAAGTACCGCCATCCCGCGGAGTCCGACGTAACCAGTGACGGCGCATTTACGTGGTTGCCTGCATGCGTGGATCGCTATTGAATACAGGCTATAGATGATATTCACTGATAATTTTAGCTGTCAATTTATTTGCTTGGCAACCCTGGAAACGGCCACGGTCATAGCGCGGCTTGTGCCACTGCAGCCGCATGCCGCAGAAAAAAGAACACCGGTGTGCGTCGTCTGCTCCATTTCAACCCGATTCTCAACGGTGGTGTCAACAGAGTTGTCATTAATCGCACTCACATTGGAGTCGAGGCATTACTTTGCGTTCGGCGGGCTAGAGCCTGGAATGTCCAACACACATCATGTGCTTAGCACGGAGAAGTACCACCATCACACAGAGCCCGACATAACCAGTGACGGCGCACTCACATGGTTGCCTGCATGCGTGACTTGCCTGCGAATACAACCTATAGAAACAATGGGACAAGTTGGGAGTATGTACATGCTCTCTCCTTATGCAGTCACAGAGATTATTTACCAGCGTCATCCTGGCAGCAAATTTAAAAGCGCAGCCGCTATATTCCGTTTTTGCGTGTATATCAGTGCCGACTGCTGGGGACATGCACTGTTTTCAACTTCTTTGTGGCACTCCCGGAACAGGAAGGTTGATGCTGGTTCTCTCAGCACCAGGTATTGAGGAACTTTTGGGAGGCTTCCAGCAGCCTGACGTCCATTAACAAAAGAGTCTTAGTACTGGGCACTTGATACGCTATCATCACACTTGATGTGCGGTGGCTGATTTTATTGTTGCTACAAGGTGAGATTTTGTTCCTGTGTGGGTACAAGCGTGGCACTTCCCGTGTGCACCCAGCGCCATCTATTGTATCGCTTAGAACATTCCTCCCAATCTTTTAAAACAGCAACTCTGTTGTTCGGCTTCATTAGCCCAAGGGTAGAAATGTGGGTTTGGGAGCAAAATGTCTTGGGTTCTAGCCCCAGCAGTGTCACATTTTGTCGCAAGACTCGTGATTTCTTTTTTTACGGTAAAATGTTCTCATAGCGCAATTCTGCGCACTTCTTTCATCTATAAGGGTGGCTTTGTATTTTTCAGGTCAATTTAGAGGTGGAGCGCTGCATATCAATGCGTTAAATTGACCTTTTTCATCGCACGGGAGTGCCGAGTTTGTACATAATCATTCCCCCCCTCTTCCCTATGTGTGCCACCTCATACCCGTCACAGACTCACAGGCACCCGAAATTTGCGAAATCCAATCGGCTACGCCGCTATGCCAAGGAAATGAAAGTGCATGCATTGTGGCTGTGTCAAATATATGGCCTTGTTTTATTAAAGCGAAGCTTTCTATGCTTCACTGATGTCGTACGATGCCGCGCCCAAATGAACTGCAGGAAAGCCAACTTTACACGGTGAGTTTCACAAAACGATGATGATGATAAGCGACGGCACATCAACCGCCTCACACACACAAAAAAGAGCCCCGTGACCCCCATCCTGTGGTCGGAATTTGCCTTGGGTCCCTCACGTTCTGAAGCCGACGTCTATCTGTCTGCGCCATTCTGAAAATGTCGAAGTAGTTGGATTTTGGACTTGTCCCTCGCGTTCTGAAGCCGACGTCTATCTGTCTGCGCCATTCTGAAAATGTCGAAGTAGTTGGATTTTGGACTTTGACTCAGGTTGCATGGGCGCGAGAGAAAGATTCGCGTTTTAACCATCTAGTGCTGTCATGAAATGTGATCAAAGCTCAGGCTCAGATAACTATGTCATAGAACCCGTACTCTGTACGCTTCCTTTGTATATGGATAATCCTTCAGAAGTTTCAACCGCAACCCTTCAGTATTAAATCAATTTTAATCTTTGCGCGCATGCTTATAAAGCTCATTTACGCCATCGAGAAAGCTCATGACATCATCTGTGCCTCGCCCCAGACGGCCGTCAGGCTCCTGTGACGTATCCAGGCGGTTTGGCGCTGGTTCGCGCTTTTCCACCTTGTGCATCACGTCAGAGTTTTTGGGGCTGACGTCACGTGCGATTGCGGCCGGTCGGGCCGGTCTGGCGCATGCGCACCCGGACCGGTTGGGATGCGACGAGGACAGTGACGTCAAGTAGGCCTTCCTGTCATGGCGGTTGCCTCGGTGTTTGGTTCACCGAAACCGAAACTGGCACAAATAAATGAAGCTGTAAGCATTTATTTACGTTGCTTTGGACAATCTACCGTGACATTCTATGATTAATGGGCTCGCAGGCACACATAGCCGCGAAAAAAAAAAAACAGATTTTAAATGCAGAGCATTTCAGTAACTCACGATGTCACCCGCGTTGACGTCCGTCGTAGTGCGCACCGTCGTTGTCCGCACCCCTCCCCCTACACTATATAAAAAAAATACTATCCGGCGCCTGGTTTCGATCCCTCGACCCTGCGGGCGGAACGCAATGTACATGGTGCTCTACCCACTGCGCCACAAAGCCGACACAGAATGGGAGGCTACGAACGCGCCTTATATCCTCGACTCATTCAAACTACGTCAAGAAGCTGCTGATACAACGCATTCACTACCACCAACTCCCCAAACACTAAACGTTAACGCAACACACCCACCCCCTATGCGACGCATTTACTCGAGTCCCCCTCGCGGGGAGATGGGACCGCCAAAAACAACGCGTTGTGGACTGCGCAGTAAGGTGCCGGCACGTGCCTCTTCTCATTTTAAATTCCTTTCAGCAAAGGGCTTTGATTATTCTGTATATGTAATGCTTAGCGCATGCAATTAAAGTTTGGCAGCGTCTCCTGCCACGCGCGTGGCAGCAGCCACGCCCCCCTGGCAACGGCTGCTGCCACGCGTGACGTCATAATGACGTCATAACATTAATAATTGTCATTATTTTGTGTAGTGTAGTCCGAAATACACATTTTTTTTTATTTGCAGTACAAAATAACGCACCATTGAACTGCTAAAACTTTTCTAAACAAACAATTTTTGTTCTTGCGGGAGCAGCCGGCGATGCTGCTGCTGCTGCCAGCTGCCGTATCGCGCACATGGAGTCGCGTATCCGAAAGCGTGACGAAGCTCCGATTTTCTCGGGCCGACAACGTAGATAAACCGGAGTTCATATTGTTAGAAGCACTATCTGAAAACGTGAGAAAGTTGCTTGTGATTATGTATTGCGTGGGGACCCAGCCAGCCTTTCCAGACCGCAGCAAAATAGCCGCTCTCGAGTAATGTTGACCTGTGGCCGCTTGGTTATGCTTGGTGTACGCCGATGGTACCTGCGTACAGTTTCAGCGTACGTGAGACGACATCGCACAGCCGACTGGCCTCGTTCGAACAAGCTACGTTCCACACAAGAAAAGACACCGTCCGAGCGTAATTCTGTGAACCTTCCGACGCATGTCGGCGCGGCGGCATCTGCTATCAACAGTTTGCACCACGGCAAGTCCAGAATGCTTAAATGGGCGACCTGAAATCGCGGTGTGTGTTCTCGAAATGAAGACAACTTAGCAGCGCCAAAAGATAATCAGAATGTACAGTGCCGAGGACGAAGGGTAGTGGCGGCAACCGTTTTTTACTAGGCACATGTGCGCATTACAATTACAGACAATTGCGCCGAGAATAGGAAAGGCAATCTTTGGTGTCCCCACACATGTACCACGTACGTACCACTACAGTAGATCTCCTCTTCTGAAATATTAGCAAGGAAAACTCGAAAATCGGGAAGTTCTTATTTTCTAGTGGGCGAAATTGTAGCTTAAAATTTGTTTTACACCCACGATACGTTTTATGAGCAGAAAAGTCTTGTGAGCATGCGCCACAAGGATCATAATTGCGTGATATTCAGCGCTTAAAAAGATTTCCTAGTAGAAACCAAATATTTCGTAGTAGGATACATGATTCTACAACAGTTTAGGACCTGCGACCTTCAAAAGGTAGACTAGCTAGACGCTTCATCTCATAGCCACTGCACTGGTATAACTTTCACGTCTCACTGTACCGTGGTGTACGCTATGTTGGCCAGACTTGACTGAGTCCCTCATGCAAAGGAAGTTAATTCAGGACACACACCCAGACGATAGGGTCAGAGAAGAGGCTGTAGAGACGGCAATAGGAAGGGTATACGCTTGGCCGGCCATCATGTCTAATACACCTACATGCACTCCAGCATATGAAAACCTATGCACAGGCTCAATAAGCAACGTCAAAGAGAATCTTAAGATGTGCCTG
Source organism: Haemaphysalis longicornis (assembly GCF_048455015.1). Lineage (NCBI taxonomy): Eukaryota > Metazoa > Arthropoda > Arachnida > Ixodida > Ixodidae > Haemaphysalis > Haemaphysalis longicornis. The sequence continues at coordinate 186,965,077 of NW_027526445.1, forward strand.
GAACGTGAAAGCATCTACGGATTGTTTGTGTAAACAGGTATAAGCAGCGAGCATGCTGCAAATGTAATTGATAGGCAAACGTCAAGGCTATCATGGGGCGAATTTAACAAAAAGAAATGGTGCAAAAGATCCCAATTTCAAACTACATTGATGTTATATGTGCATGCACTATAAACACAGTCATCAGTATGTTAACTGTACGTAAACACTCAAGTGATATGATCAAACGGAACTAGAGGCCCCACTGCAATCGCCCAGTTATGTTTCTTTGCAGTGGAATAGGTCGGTATCTGTTAATCGCACAAACAAGATTCTCTGATGGCATGGAGAAATAGCTGGAAAGTGGCTATGGAGCTCCAGCTGCTTTACACATTTTCTGTAATACCAGTTATTTGTTTGAAGTTTGCAATAAAATTGATCTCATTTGTTAGTCTTTTTAATTAATGAACAAAACTTTTCATGGCCACAAAACAGTGGTCGATAAACAAATGCTCACTTTCTTTGGTGGCTTGTAACAATTCACTAGAATTTCACATGGCCAACCCAAGGAATCCATGGCTCGTACACTGCAGGGTAGTGCTAGTCTCCAAAAACATTTGCCAGGACGACTGGAAACTAGTGCGGCCCACAGGCTCCATAGGTGGAAACCAGTAGCCCACCCACAGTGCCATAAAACAGCTAATGAATGGAGTGAGTCTCTGCTAAATATTAAGCAGGTTCAAAGGGTAGGTTCGCATTGATAGATTTTGTGCCATCGTTCACTGTGCGTAGATTAACTATTTAACGGGCACAATAGTCATTTTTGTTATTTCGGACAGTTGAAGGGTTGCCTAAATGTTCTTTAACAAAACAAAAAGTGAAAGCTCTCAGGGATTTTACAAACATTGTTTAGCCTCTCCAGCAATTGTCCCAGCCTGAAGGAACTCAGCTGATAGTTGGTGCCGACTGTCGTCCTCGCTTGCTAGCTCCCTGACCAAGCACATGAATGCAGTGACTATGAAAGATGGTGACCAAAGTGAGAAGAGAAGGTGGATCCCGTACAACAGCCCTTGATCATCTAAACACCAGAAAAAAGCGCCGATGACTCACAGGCCACGACTAGGGCGTTAAAATACCTTTTGACATACATTTACAGGGCATTTACAACCTTTTATCAAAAAAATCTTGATTACACACAGTCCCTCCATGGAAGGGGTTTGTTTTTGACAAGGTCGTTGAAATTTGTTATTAGTGACAACATAAACTCATCATTGGTCCCTTTCATTCAGCACACTTACGGGCTTAGTTTTAAAAACCCTGCTGTTTCTATTTCACGTATAAATGAACTGCTTATGCAATATTCTCTTATTTACCTATGTTCGAAGTAAACTGTGTTATACCGTAAAATGTGATGTGCCGAGTGCATGCAGGTGTAACATTCTTCAATGGGACATGCAGAACATGAAGCTCAGTGCTGATAAACTTAAATCAGGGAAAATAAAGCTTCCCATGTTGCTTCTTTATTTTTGTAACTATTCTCTCTACCAAATACCTTGGTGGTAAACTCAACTAAGCTCACCTTTTCCCTAGGCCTTTATAATTGTTTTGCTCTGCAATTATACATTCTCAGCTGGCGCATGCCTGCTGAATTCAGGCCCCAACCACGCTTTACTATTTCTCAATTGCAGCTGTATGAAATGTTGCTCTTTAGGTTTTGCCAATGATTTCCAACAGGCCATTTAATTGGTGTCAGAACCATTTTATACCTTTAATTGCTATTTATAGCAAACAGTATTATATCATTTTTCATAACACATTTTGTTGTAACCTCATTCAATGATTTTGTTACCCCGCCAGCCTGGTTCATAAATCTTTGCGTGAACATGCCCGTCTTGCAGCTAATCTGCATTAACAGACACCACACATTTTGGCTTTCCAGCGTAGCTTTGGTGTCCGCAAAAAGGAATCTTTTTCTTGGCTCCTCTGCAGCGCTTTGTAGAAAAAGATCACTTGCTGGTTTGGCTTTCTCGCAGGGCTCTAGTGTAGTGCAAGAGAGTATCGCTTGCTTATTCCTTTTTTGTTGAGGTTTTAATGCTGTGCATCTTCCAGAAGAACCCTGGCATTTTGTTTAGAAATGGAACTTCACAGCACAAACAGTGCAGAGAAAGTAGAGCTACTCACTTTTTGCATAGACACGGAAGTTTGGCAGATCACTTGTCATTGACAAGCAAGTGTTTGATTTCTGGCTTAAGGTGCAACGCTGGGATAGTTTACTAGCTGGGGGGAAAAAACACAGCACTGATAAACGGTACTGAAGTACTAGGAAAGGTGCCGTGATCAACATGGTTTCCATGTGTTGGCAGCTTTTTGGTCCAGTGTTTTTCATGAATATTTGCCAGGGGGCCTTAACATGGCCTGCTTTGGTGTAACAAAAATGTCAACAGTGAAGCACTTATCAATGCTCACATGCTGCTCATTGATACCAGAGCAAAAGTACGTTCAGCAGTCATTTTATTGTTAAAGCCACCCGTGATCCATACACCTTCCAGCTGTACTGCAACTTTCACAAACACCGACAGACATTCACATCTACGCACGTGGCCTTGGCTCCAGTTCTTGCACAAGGAATTAAGTACTCTTGGGAGTGGGCAATGTCACGCTCGACACCAACCATTACCCCGAAGTTGTACTTGATGAACTATTTTTTACGCCTGTTGGCTTAAAGGATTGTTTAGGTGCCCGTTTTGTGGAAGAAAAAGAAACAGCTAATGGGCACACAACACACAACCCGTGAATGTGTTTTCTAGCAGCTGGCTTCTGACGAGACTTGCATCATTGTTGGGACATTTTATAAAACCCCTTACCACTAAGTAAATTCACTTGAGCAATTTTCCAAAACAGTTTACACAGTGCGGAGTTAAAAAGCAATAGAATGTGAAACGTCCCCTCACAATTGGAAACTCTTCCTGTTCACTACCCCAAAGGCTTTGACAGTAGACGCTTAAGCACGCTTCACCAGTTGCGAATACAAACATTAGTGTCAAGCTGAACTCCGCAGAGTGCTTGGGATGGGCATATAGATGTCACAGCCACTTGGAATTTGTGCAAAGACTGCAAGCCTCCGAGATAAGCTCTCATCATCATTAGCCCATCCTGCTGAGAGTGAATGAAAGTATTGTGCCTGGTTATGTTCAATTCCAACCAAGCCAAACACAAGAGTAAAGAAGGAACGAGCCTATCAAAATACATACTCAAAGCAGATGCAGGAGGAAGTTCTGTTGCCTAACCAGGTTAGAGGAGGCGAAAGGTACTGGAGCGAAGGAAAGGGAAATAAGAGCCAAGCAGTAATTTTAAGCCTTGCCTATCATTTCATTAAGACTTCCTAAGTTGAAAGCACAATGGTACTAAGCAACAAATCTGAGCATAGATGAACAATAATTGAATTGTCACTTGTTAAACCTTATGCACACCAGACTTTTAAAGGACTATTAGCAGAAGTTCCAAACTTGGCTCACACGGCGATCTTATCGGCTGCACTTCTCCCATGCTTGCACAGTTGGAGCTTGAGCCTCCTTGCACAAGAAGCCAGCCAGTCAGCGAATGGTTTCAGTGGTATCTTGAATAGATATATCTTTGGACGGGCAGTTGGGCTCCACCCACGGAAGTGCAACTGCGCTCCCTGCACGGATTCTGCAGCGCTACGTGCACAGATCGTTTCTGTGGAATAGTCAGGATACATTTCTCGGCGACAGTACTACTGCCCCGGGGGAAAAATTGCAGAAGCTACATGCGAGATCGGATTGCGTTCGATGATGCCGTGCGCTACCTGACGACACTCGATTCGTGCACACGCTGACACTACGTCGCTCGCTACGGCGCGACGCGATGGAAAATACTGATCCCTACGTTTTATAATTGAGCCACCACTCCAGAATCAGAACACAAGGCTTGGCATGGAAGAAGCGAGGCACAAGTAGACAACAAATGCAGGCGCGTAAAGCAAATAGCACGCGAACTGCAAAACAACGTGAAGCTTACAAAATATTAAACGACCACAGTACAGTTCTAGGAGCATGTAAAAAGCGGGGCGAAGCAGCGTGCAGAAAACAATGCGTTAGGCTTACCAAGACGTGCAACAGCAAGTTCACAAAAAATACCCAATCTAAATAATTACAAGCACACCTCCCAACAAGAAAAAAGCGCCGCGAGGCAGCCGCTGTACAGGGAGATAAGGACGTAACGATGCGTCAGGCCTGCCATTCGAACCACGGGCGGAGAACATCGGGACACAAGACGCGAACACCCGGCTGCCGTCGTCAACACAAAAAAGTGGCATGATTTAATGACGTTTGTTTTGTGACGTCACAGGAAGTCACGTGATTACTTTAGCTTGACGTCACTTCTGCGTGGCAGCAGCTGTTGCCAGGGGGGCGCAGCTCGTGCCACGCGCGTGGCAGGAGACTTAACCTAAGTCTCCTGCCACGCGCGTGGCACGAGCTACGCCCCCCTGGCAACAGCTGCTGCCACGCAGAAGTGACGTCAAGCTAAAATAATCACGTGACTTCCTGTGACGTCACAAAACGTCATGTTTACGTTATTTGTTCATGCCGCTTTCTTGCGACGACGGCAGCCGGGTGTTTACGTCTTGTGTCCCGATGTTCTCCGCCCGTGGTTCGAATGGCAGGCCTGACGCATCGTTACTTCCCTATCTCCCTGTACAGCGGCTGCTTCGCGGCGCGTTTTTCTTGTTGGGAGATGTGCTTGTAATTATTTAGATTGGGTATTTTTTGAACTTGCTGTTGCACGTCTTGGTAAGCCTAACGAATTGTTTTCTGCACGCTGCTTCGCCCCGCTTTTTACATGCTGCTAGAACTGTCGTGTTGTCGTTTAATATTTTGTAAGCTTCACGTTGTCTTGCAGTTCGTGTGCTATCGGCTTTACGCGCCTGCATTCGTTGTCTACTTGTGCCTCGCTTCTTCCATGCCAAGCCTTGTGTGCTATTCTCACTATTTTCCATCGCGTCGCGCTGTGGCTAACGAGGTAGCTGTCTTTGATGACATGCCAACGCTAGCGACGTAGTGTCAGCGTGTGCACGAATCGAGTGTCGTCAGGTAGCGCACGGAACCATCGAACGCAATCCGACCTCGCATGTAGCTTCTGCAATTTTTCCCCCGGGGCAGTAGTACTATCGCCGAGAAATGTATCCAGCTGACTATTCTGCAGAAACGATCTGTGCACGCGGCGGTGCAGAATCCGTGCAGGGAGCGCAGCTTCACTTCCGTGGGGGGAGCCCAACTGCCCGTCCAAAGATATCTACTCAAGATACCACTGAAACCATTCGCTGACTGGCTGGCTTCTTGTGCAAGGAGGCTCAAGCTCCAACTGTGAAAGCATGGGAGAAGTGCAGCCGATAAGATCGCCGTGTGAGCCAAGTTTGGAACTTCTGCTAATAGTCCTTTAAAAGTATGGTGTGCATAAGGTTAACAAGTGACAGTTCAGTTATTGTTCATCTATGCTCAGATTTGTTGCTTAGAGTACCATTGTGCTTTCAACTTAGGAAGTCTTAATGAAATGATAGGCAAGGCTTAAAATTACTGCTTGGCTTTTATTTTCCTTCCCTTCGCTCCAGTACCTTTCGCCTACTCTAACCTGGTTAGGCAACAGAACTTCCTCCTGCATCTGCTTTGAGTATGTATTTTGATAGGCTCGTTCCTTCTTTACTCTTGTGTTTGGCTTGGTTGGAATTGAACATAACCAGCCACAATACTTTCATTCACTCTCAGCAGGATGGGCTAATGATGATGAGAGCTTATCTCGGAGGCTTGCAGTCTATGCACAAATTCCAAGTGGCTGTGACATCTATATGCCCATCCCAAGCACTCTGCGGAGTTCATCTTGACACTAATGCTTGTATTCACAACTGGTGAAGCGTGCTTAAGCGTCTACTGTCCAAGCCTTTGGGGTAGTGGACAGGAAGAGTTTCCAATTGTGAGGGGACGTTTCACATTCTATTGCTTTTTAACTCCGCACTGTGTAAACTGTTTTGGAAAATTGCTCAAGTGAATTTACTTAGTGCTAAGGGGCATTATAAAATGGCCCACATTTCGTTCACAACGATGCAAGTCTCGTCAGAAGCCAGCTGCTAGAAAACACATTCACAGGTTGTGTGTTGTGTGCCCATTAGCTGTTTCTTTTTCTTCCATAAAACGGGCACTTAAACAACCCTTTAAGCCAACAGGCTTAAAAAATAGTTTATCAAGTACAACTTCGGGGTAAAGGTTGGTGTCGAGCGTGGCATTTCCCACTCCCGAGAGTACTTCTTAAAGGCCAACTGCACTCAAAATTTTGACCTCTTGAAAACCCTATTTTCTCATAGTCTGCTTAAAAAGGAACCAACAGGCCAAACACAACAGCTGAAATACGCGCGTGGGCGCCGCACACGGCCAGCAAAAATCGGCGATTTTGAAACCGAAACCGAGGAGAGCGTGGCCACTGCAGTGACGTTGCAGCCGTCCAGCGAGCGGCCGGACGGTCACCAGCTCGGGCGAATGTCTGCGCGCAAGCTCCACGCGCGCATGGAGCAGCGAATGGGTGAAGCGGGCGCAGCAGAGCTCGACCGGTTCTCCAGCTTCGTGGCTGGCCGGAGGAAGAATCCCCTGTCGGCTGGAACGTCACAGGCGCGTCGTGGCTGTTTACCCGATCCGCCGGCAGGTGCAGCGTGCTCTGCGGCGGAGCTTTTTTAAACGCTTCTAACTGATTAACGAGGCGTTTCACGGGGCTACCACTTGTTTCCCAGCTGATTTGGGGGTACTTAGTACGCATTAAAAATAAAATTGGTCGAGGTGAAATTTGAGTGCAGTTGGCCTTTAATACCTTGTGCAAGAACTGGAGCCAAGGCCACGTGCGTAGGTGTGAATGTCTGTCGGTGTTTGTGAAAGTTGCAGTACAGCTGGAAGGTGTATGGATCATGGGTGGCTTTAACAATAAAATGACTGCTGAACGTACTTTTGCTCTGGTATCAATGAGCAGCATGTGAGCATTGATAAGTGCTTCACTGTTGACATTTTTGTTACACAAAAGCAGGCCATGTTAAGGCCCCCTGGCAAATATTCATGAAAAACACTGGACCAAAAAGCTGCCAACACATAGAAACCATGTTGGTCACGGCACCTTTCCAGTACTTCAGTACCGTTTATCACCGCTGTGTTTTTCCCCCCCAACTAGTAAACTATCCCAGCGTTGCACCTTAAGCCAGAAATCAAACGCTTGTCAATGACAAGTGATCAGCCAAACTTCCATGTCTATGCAAAAAGTGAGTAGCTCTACTTTCTGTGCACTGTTTGTGCTGTGAAGCGCCATTTCTAAACAAAATGCCAGGGTTCTTCTGGAAGATGCAGCATTAAAACCTCAACAAAAAAGGAATAAGCAAGCGATACTCTCTTGCACTACACTAGAGTCCTGCGGGAAAGCCAAACCAGCAAGTGATCTTTTTCTACAAAGCGGTGCAGACGAGCCAAGAAAAAGATTCCTTTTTGCGGACACCAAAGCTACGCTGGAAAGCCAAAATGTGTGGTGTCTGTTACTGCAGATTAGCTGCAAGATGGGCATGTTCATGCAAAGATTTATGAACCAGGCTGGCGGGGTAACAAAATCATTGAATGAGGTTACAACAAAATGTGTTATGAAAAATGATATAATACTGTTTGCTATAAATAGCAATTAAAGGTATAAAATAGTTTTGACACTAGTGAAGTGGCCTGTTGGAAATCATTGGCAAAACCTAAAGAGCAACATTTCATACAGCTGCAAATGTGAAATAGTAAAGCGTGGTTGGGGCCTGAATTCAGCAGGCATGCACCAGCTGAGAATGTATAATTGCAGAGCAAAACAATGATAAAGGCCTAGGGAAAAGGTGAGCTTAGTTGAGTTACCACCAAGGTATTTGGTAGAGAGAATAGTTACAAAAATAAAGAAGCAACATGGGAAGCTTTATTTTCCCTGATTTAAGTTTATCAGCACTGAGCTTCATGTTCTGCATGTCCCATTGAAGAATGTCACACCTGCATGCACTCGGCACATCACATTTTATGGTATAACACAGTTTACTTCGAACATAGGTAAATACGAGAATATTGCATAAGCAGTTCATTTATATGTGAAATAGAAACAGCAGGGTTTTTAAAACGAAGCCCGTAAGTGTGCTGAATGAAAGGGACCAATGATGAGTTTATGTTGTTACTAATAACAAATTTCAACGACCTTGTCTGAAACAAACCTTTCTATGGAGGGACTGTGTGTAATCATAAGATTTTTTTTTATAAAAGGTTGTAAATGCCCTGTAAATGTATGCCAAAAGGTATTTTAACGTCCTAGTCGTGGCCTGTGAGTCATCGGCGTTTTTTCCTGGTGTTTAGATGATCAAGGGCTGTTGTACGGGATCCGCCTTCTCTTCTCACTTTGGTCACCATCTTTCTTAGTCACTGCATTCATGTGCTTGGTCAGGGAGCTAGCAAGCGAGGACGACAGTCGGCACCAACTATCAGCCGAGTTCCTTCAGGCTGGGACAATTGCTGGAGAAGCTAAACAATGTTCTTAAAATCCCTAACTGAAAGCTTTCACTTTTTGTTTTGTTAAAGAACATTTAGGCAACCCTTCAAGAACTGTCCGAAATAACAAAAATGACTATTCTGCCCGTTAAATAGTTAACCTACGCACAGTGAACGATGGCATAAAATCTATCAATGCGAACCTACCCTTTGAACCTGCCTAATATTTAGCAGAGACTCGCTCCATTCATTAGCTGTTTTATGGCACTGTGTGGGTGGGCTACTGGTTTCCACCTATGGAGCGTGTGGGCCGCGCTAGTTTCCAGTCTTCCTGTCAGTGTACGAGCCATGTATTCCTTGGGTTGGCCATGTGAAATTCTAGTGAATCGTTACAAGCCACCAAAGAAAGTGAGCATTTGTTTATCGACCACTGTTTTGTGGCCACGAAAAGTTTTGTTCATTAAAAGGACTAACAAATGACATCAATTTTATTGCAAACTTCAAACAAATAACAGTATTACAGAAAATGTGTAAAGCAGCTGGAGCTCCATAGCCACTTTCCAGCTATTTCTCCATGCCATCAGAGAATCTTGTTTGTGCGACTAACAGATACCGACCTATTCTACTGCAAAGAAACATAACTGGGCGATTGTAGTGGGGCCTCTAGTTCCGTTTGATCATATCACTTGAGTGTTAACGTACAGTTAACATACTGATGACTGTGTTTATAGTGCATGCACATATAACATCAGTGTAGTTTGAAATTGGGATCTTTTTCACCATTTATTTTTGTTAAATTCACCCCATGACAGCCTTGACGTTTGCCTATCAATTACATTTGCAGCATGCTCGCTGCTTATACCTGTCTACACAAACAATCCGTAGATGCTTTCACGTTCCAGGCACATCTTAAGATTAGATTCTCTTTGACGTTGCTCATTGAGCCTGTGCAGAACCCATAGGTTTTCATATGCTGGAGTGCATGTAGGTGTATTAGACATGATGGCCGGCCAAGCGTACACCCTTCCTATTACCGTCTGTACAGCCTCTTCTCTGACCCTATTGTCTGGGTGTCCTGAATTAACTTCCTTTGCATGAGGGACTCAGTCAAGTCTGGCCAACATAGCGTACACCACGGTACAGTGAGACGTGAAAGTTATACCAGTGCAGTGGCTATGCGATGAAGCGTCTAGCTAGTCTACCTTTTGAAGGTCGCAGGTCCTAAACTGTCGTAGAATCATGTATTCTACTACGAAATCTTTGGTTTCTACTAGGAAATCTTTTTAAGCGCTGAATATCACGCAATTATGATTCTTGTGGCGCATGCTCGCAAGACTTTTCTGCTCATAAAACGTATCGTGGGTGTAAAACAAATTTTAAGCTACAATTTCGCCCACTAGAAAATAAGAACTTCCCGACTTTCGGAAGTTTTCCTTGCGAATATATATTACCACGTATGTACCACTGTAGTGGTACATACGTGGTACATGTGTGGGGACACCAAAGATTACCTTTCCTATTCTTGGCGCAATTGTCTGTAATTGTAATGCGCACATGTGCCTAGTAAAAAACAGTTGCCGCCACTACCCTTCATCCTCGGCACTGTACATTCCGATTATCTTTTGGCGCTGCCAAGTTGTCTTCACTTCGAGAACACACACCGCGATTTCAGGTCGTGGTGCAAACTTGCCGTGGTGCAAACTGTTGATAGCAGATGCCGCCGCGCCGACATGCGTCGGAAGGTTCACAGAATTACGCTCGGACGGTGACTTTTCTTGTGTGGAACGTAGCTTGTTCGAACGGGGCCAGTCGGCTGTGCGACGTCGTCTCACGTACGCTGAAACTGTACGCAGGTACCATCGGCGTACACCAAGCATAACCAAGCGGTCACGGGTCAACATTACTCGAGAGCGGCTATTTTGCTGCGGTCTGGAAAGGCTGGCTGGGTCCCCACGCAATACATAATCGCAAGCAACTTTCTCACGTTTTCAGATAGTGCTTCTAACAATATGAACTTCGGTTTATCTACGTTGTCGGCCCGAGAAAATCGGAGCTTCGTCACGCTTTCGGATACGCGACTCCATGTACGCGATACGGCAGCTGGCAGCAGCAGCAGCATCGCCGGCTGCTCCCGCAAGAACAAAAATTGTTTGTTTAGAAAAGTTTTAGCAGTTCAATGGTGCGTTATTTTGTACCACAAATAAAAAAAATGTGTATTTCGGACTACACTACACAAAATATTAACAATTATTAATGTTATGACGTCATTATGACGTCACGCGTGGCAGCAGCCGTTGCCAGGGGGGCGTGGCTGGTGCCACGCGCGTGGCAGAAGACGCTGCCGGAGACTTAACCTTTATAAAATAAACGAACATATTTAAGTGAAGTTTAAGGGCAGATTAAACCTATGAATTTGCAAAATTTAAATAAAATACTGGATTAAGTTGAGGTTTTGAGGGTGCGTGTCACGTGCCTTGAGTTTTCTCGCTGTTTCTCGTTTTGCCGTGTCCGGCGGATTCGTTCAAATTATTTTGTAACCGATGTAACGCCTCCTTGTCATAGTGACGCTTTGCATGACTTGACGCGATTCCCTTTTGTGTGACACGGCTGTTCTGCATTGACAAACGCTACGGTCTTGAGAGAGACAGCATTAGGTAAGCACGAAGTATTCTAATCTTTGTGGTATGTCGCCGAAAAGGCAACTGCCCGGCACCCTTCTGACCAGCGCATAGCTGTGTGCCTGTTGCTCTTTTTTGAAGTTATGGCCATTTTGCCTAACGTAAACTGTATATTGCGTGTGCGCGAAAACTTCACGCACTAGAAAGCTTATTGCGTTTACGAAGCCAAATGTAACGGCGTTTAACTCTGTGGTATCGTGTTTACTTTTTCTTTCGTAGGGCGCCATGGCAGCAACGGCCTCGAAGCTCTCCTTGGTCGCCCAATTCGATGATTTCTGCCGGATGCTCACGGACGACACCACGAATGAAGGTTTGGCACGCTTCCTGATTAGTGTTTAGCTTCGATATTGTCGGAACAATTCTATTTCAAACATTTACGGGGTCGTTTTCTATTCGGGTGGGGAACGGCGAGCAGAGCCCTTGGTGAGAGAAAGCAGGGAGGGCGGCCAAGCGCACAATACAGGAAGATCAGCGAGCTTTTACCGCGTTAGCGTACGGAGCTCACACCGCCGGGTTTTGGTTCGTACGGTCGAGTCCTAAAACGAACATCATGAAGATGCAGAGTAGAACGCACCAGCAATGTGTGTCGGCCAATGGTTTACCCCTGTATTTTTTGTTTCTTGCTTGCGCCGCGTAGGGGGACGTAGGTAGGGCTGGACAGTGTCGTAATACTAGGATATCGCGAGAGTACCTTAGAGGTACTTCTGAGCTTCGGTATTTCTGCTTCGAGATACATTTGAAAAATGTGTTTGTATCTCATTAATGAAATGCTTTTGTGGTGTACTGAATATATCGGGATACTCTTGCAAGTATGGGCATCTCGTCACATTTATTTTGCATGGAACAAAGGACACACACTTTTTCTTAAGTAGGAGTCTTATTTACGCTGACATCGCTGTAGCTGCCATGTTGGACAGCTGTGGGCATGGTGAAAGGCTGTGAACAGATCTGGTGCTCTTAACTTGAGCATCAGTGCTGACGTCGTGTGCAAGCTATGTGTGCCCTCTCATTTTTGCAGAACCTGGCTCCCTTCCTTTGGCCACCAGTTTTAGGTCAACCAGGCATCGATGAGGCAGCCGCATAGGTCTATGTCACTGAAAAAGTAACGTGTAGCTTCGTACGGTCACAAAAAGAAGTGGGGTGATTTGCTTAAGGGTGCACAGATGGGGCACATGTTTCCGGACAGGTTTGGCAAAACAGTGGAAATCGATGGGTTTGCGCTCAAGCCTTCGTGTATGGTACGCCCGGGCATAGGCAAGGGTAATTGGGTTCCCTTGAACTGCGTATTTGACAGGAATTGGTGAGTTAGACGTGTACAAAAATGTTCCAACACCACTTATTACGTGTTGTTGGCTAGGTGAGGCAACTTGGAAAGAAAGTATTTCAAGTGATATCAAGTTGGCAAGGCTAACGCAATGCCCCGTGTGGGCATTGGTCCCAAGAAAGAATGAACGGTGATGCACCGGTACATTTTTCACCGGGTGTCCCCTCTTGCTTGGATTTTCCCGTTGCGGTCAAAGCCACAGCAGATGCTGCAATCTGGCACCCGAGTTTGTGGAAACCATTTCCTTGTGTCTCGTATCAGCCTGCTTGGTGACATTTTCTGCGTGCTGCTGAGCGTGGGAAGAATTTTTCTTGTTGTGTCGTCCTGCTAGCAAAACAAGAAGTGGGTGTCCAGCCCAAAGGCAAATATTTTGAGATATGCAAAAGTAACTTTACATCATCAATGTTGTTGCAAAGTCAGGAAACATTCAAGGTTTCTGTATTATAGAGAAGTTTGTCTCACAATAATGTAATTTCCCTATGTGCCAAGTTAAATTGTGCATTTCTCTTGATTCAATTGTACCAGTGATTCAGTTTCGTGACATGTATCTGAATTCAAATACGATGCTTGCGTAAAAATGTATTTTCAGAGCACGAAGTGGCTGAAACGAAAAAAAGTACTTTAGTGTTTGTAGTCATATCATTCATCTCTATTTTGAAGTTCTTTTTGGGTACGCAGAAGTGTCTGTATTTTAGGCATCAACATGAGTAATGAAACATTCATATTCCTGGATTCTTTTTGAACTGTATGCCCATCTCTGGATGTGGGTATGTGGCAGCTTGACGCTAGGCCAAACATGAATGCTTGAGGTCCGATGGTGCCAATTGGCACCTACAGCTTGAAGTGCTATGAGTTTGACATTGCTTGGCTTGTCGTTAGGCCTAGTGTTAGCCTAATTAGGGCCACAGCGCATAACCACGGTGTGTATGCTCTACGCTTACATCGGCTTTTTTGTTTCTTGCGAGCCCCAAAGCTTGCCTAATGTCACCCACAGAGCGGTTAGGGAAGTCTCATTGTTACAGCAGTACACGACGCTAACGTGTCCAACCACCTGCATAGCATAGGCTGGCTCCTTATATTTTTCTTAAGGGGGGACACTGGTCTTAAAACAATTTCTTTTAATTTTCAAGCAATCTTTGTGAAACTTGTCAGTCTTGCTGCTTTTCTCCCACCGATTTCAGATATGCCATTATTTTCTCAGTAGGTCAATTAGTTCCCAAGATAATTAGCAGTAATTAGCCATTTTTAGTCAAGCAATAGACAAAACAGTGTTGGCCATAAAACTGTAATCTTTATATTTTCCAATACTATGAACCCTGGTGAGTGCAATAACCGAAGCAGTTCTTCGATCCATCGCTTGGAACTAATTTTACAGCTCATTAAACTTTGGTGTTTGAAATGGGCACTCAAAATGGCTCCTTGCCACTGGTGCTACCAAAGTTTAATGAGCTGTAAAATTAGTTCCAAGCGATGGATCGAAGAACTGCTTCGATTATTGCACTCACCAGGGTTCATAGTATTGGAAAATATAAAGATTACAGTTTTATGGCCAACACTGTTTTGTCTATTGCTTGACTAAAAATGGCTAATTACTGCTAATTATCTTGGGAACTAATTGACCTACTGAGAAAATAATGGCATATCTGAAATCGGTGGGAGAAAAGCAGCAAGACTGACAAGTTTCACAAAGTTTACTAGAAAATTAGAAGAGGCTGTTTTAAGACCAGTGTCCCCCCTTAATGCCTTTTGACTAGCGCTGGTGGCAGAGCGGTGTCTTGCAGCTATCCTAGACTTCATTGGCCACAAGTGGATTAACAGGCATGCCTGAGATTACTTCGGAATAGGCTGGGAGGGTCTTGACAACTGACACTAGGCTACAGGGGGTTCAGCAATGCATTTTTCACAGAGCTGGCATGCTTTGCAGGCCTTATCCCACAGGAGTATGCTCCTCACTGCACTGAAGGCGCCGTTCGGCCATGTGTCCCTAGAAGGAAACCTAGGAGCAGTGGGCACAGAATGTATCGGGCTTGCTGGCAAAAGTGCTATTGTTGGCTCTCCCAAGTAATCGTGAATAATGGTGCCTAAAGTCTCTGGCAATTTTCTTTCTTTAGTGTAAACTGGGCACTGAGCTCAGTACTGGACACGTGGCTCAACCTTTCGTAGGGCCATATGGGTCAGCTGTTTGCGCTCTTTTTTGGTAGCAGACAGGACTGTCAGTAGAAGTAACATCACCAGCTGTGAAGGGATACTGGCAAACTCCACTCAAGCATCATTGCAGTCTTCATCTGTGCTGCTCAGTGCAAATTAGATTTCGTTGGGTACTGAAAAAAAAAATGGCCAGCTGTGCCTATTTCTGCTCCAGTGGGGTAGCGCTGTTTTCTCTGCTTGAAGTGTGTTCCCCGTGAGGCTGTTGATGGAAATTGTTTTTCCCTTGCAGAGCTGTTCTTGGACTTTGTGCACAACCAGGAGGATTGTCGCAAGCGCTGGCACGCTCTCGACCTTGAGAATGTGGAGCTTAGGAAGCAGGTCACGGCCCTGACTGACGCCAACCTGGAGCTGGAGAGGAAGCTGGCCTACACAAAGTTAGCATCCCCTTGGCGAGGTCACTCGCTCCTCAAGCAGTGTACAAAGCCCACAGTCTGTTCAGGACCTGCCGTATTTACTCGAATCCTAGACCCCCGAAATTCAGAAGGTCAGAAAGTGAAACTTACCTTGAATGTAAGCCGAATGAAAAAAGGCCCTGGACTGTGACTAGAACATGCACTTTATTTTTAGAGCGCCATCTATTGAAGTTTGTTTGAAGTAAACAAAATACTTCAGTGTAGCTTTACTGCGGTAGTGCGGAAGCTCTTGGTTTAGCGTGTACGAGCGTAGTTCGTCTTCAGTGGGAGCGGTACAAACCATGTAGATGAGCTCAGCTTGTCTATGGTAGGGAAAGGGTTAACGGTGAGCAAAACGTTTGGGGTTTTGCAATGACATGGGGTGATCATGGTCCTTCGATGGAAGCAGCATTGCTTCATTGTGCGGCTGTGAAGTTGAAAAAGCAGATGATTCGTTGTCTTATATTTTTTTTTTTAGGTTGACAAACACAGTTACTGTCTGATGTCTGTGTGGCAGTACACGAAAGAAAACCTTGCTGTGGTGTTCCAGGGAAATGTGTGCATAGAGATAATTTTTAGAGAAGCCACTGTACCTCTTGGGCACATGTGGTCCTCTGCTTTTGTTAGGCAATTCATTTGTCTTTGGACAGCTAGCTTGTTGCTGCTGCAGGAGTGGTTTAAGGAAAAGGTGATAAAAAAATCCAAATAAAGCACACAGATGTTAATTGTTGCTGACAGAAAAAAAGAAATTTATTACCCTCACTGAAGTGGCTGGTTTCTAGTAGCTGAAATATGGCTGCACATGTATTGGTGTTCAGCTTTGGTAAAGAAGCACCATTCAGAAATGATCCTCCTGTCTTCTCTTTTCTTTTTAGAGATGTTTTACAGAAAGAGCTCATTCGGAGGGAGAAGTGCGAACAAGAGAAGCTCTCGAAGGTGAGTTGCCAAAAAAAAAAAAAAGCAAAAAACGGACGCGCAGACACACGTGCTGTGGCAACGCTCAGTTCTCCTGCTTATCCTCTCTGACCTTTTCAGGAACGCCAGCTTGAGTTGATCCGACAGTTCATCATGAACGACACTGAGCTTCGAGAGGAGACCCTGACTTTCCTCAAGCAGGTTGACGATGGGCAGCACAGCGAGGTCAAAAAGTGAGTGAGGGAAATCCTCGGAAAAGTGCAATTGTTCGGGCTGTGTGTGTGGGGGGGCTCCTTCATTTGGCTGCAGAGCTTGGTTAACCCTTTCTACATTACACCTTCTTTAAGGGGACAACTAACCGCTTTTTGCGGAGTGCGTGTTCTTCAGCTCATATGAAAGCCAGCGTTTTATACAGGGGGGCGACAAGGAATATCTAAATAAATTAGAGGAAGTAGTTTTAATTTGGCACTAAGCTTTCTAAAGTCTTAAAGGTAGTGTCATGCAGTGTCTAAACCATTTGTATGCAAAGAGCTCGGTTGGTTTCAAAGCGTGATTCAGAAACCACCTAAAGGAATAGGAAAGACTACACTTTATTACCGTTTGAGCTGGGGACAAGTTTTTAAAGACCCTTTTTTATCTCGAGTTGCAGTCAAAAATATATTGCTGCGCGGCTCACACGTTTTGGCAGCATACTTACGGCTGGTAAATCTAAAAATTCCGCTTTCAAATGTTCTAGGTCCCCATCAGGAAAGCGGTTTTGGTTCAACCCTTTCATTTAGGATAGAGAGCATATACTTTATAAAAATTGGTTAGATGTACCCTAAAGGGACCCTGCAACACTCTGTGCAGTGCAAGTAAACCTGCGTCACGTTTAGATTACACTGCCAAGAATACCTGAGCCAAATATTACATGTGCACGTGAAGCGGTAAGCGCGCAAATCGCTGTGAAAGACGCGGAAAAACCAACCGCGCTCTCTTCAGTTCTCCTCATTATGCATGCCGGGCATGGCCTAAACGGCATCATTTGGGCCATGGCTGTCGCTAGTCAACTTTGCGGCTTATTTCTTGCATTTCCTGTGACGATCCGCCGTCGTCTGTGCTGTGTACCAACCTCATCTATGCCTGGACCTGTATGCATAGTTTTGGTGTTTCTTTTGTGTTTTGAGTGCGCGCAGATTTGAGGGACGAACTCAATACTTCCCTTTCAACGAGACCACTCGACAACAAGCGTTTATTGCTTCAAAAACGCCCTACCAGCCTGAGCGCGCGCTTGAAAGCAGGCAGCCATGCCTGATTTTTTGTGCCACCAGACCGGAAATAGACCACTCCATGTTGCGGAGAAAAGGAGAGAACTCCCCAACATGTGCTATATCTAAGACTGCCAAAGAGAATGCCGTGAGCCGTCCCCCTCTCCGGGAGAGAGCACGCAGCTCTCGTCGCGTTGTTCGCGGTCGAGTTGAGAGGGAACTGTGACACACTTGTGTCACACTTGCGGTCGAGTTGAGAGGGAACTGGGAAGTGTGTCACACTTGTGTCACACTTAAAAGTGGATCTCGTGCACCTGGGAGCACTACCACATGGAACGTGGCAAGTGTTGAAAAGTGATGTGGGTGCATTCAAAGCATGCATGGGAATGTACAGCTTGGTCTTTGCGGTGTCTCTGGGAAGCATTCGTGGTATATTTGAAATTTGTGAATACTGTTGCTGCTTTTAGCAGAGCGAGGCATTAACAGGTGGTACTAAGCTTGCTAGTTATTTATTTGGGAAAATTTGGTGGAGTTACTAGTACTGTGTATTTTAAAAATTATGGCATAGTGGTGGGTGATTCTGACCAGATTGAATGGCCCAACCAGTTTACTATTCTGTCGCAGCGGTTAAAAGTAGGGGCAAGACACACCTGCCTGCTGCCGTGCCATGCACCCAGGTTGGGCTGCCTGTTTATTGCCCCGCCTGCGTTTGGAAGCCATGATTAGCATCACTCTTGGTGCGTGCTTGTGGGAAGAAGCAAATGATGAAAGGCAAGGTGCTGCCATGTAGCAGCGTCTTCCCTTTTAGACGGAGGCTGTATAAGCAATCAATGCAGGATGTGGGGTGGGAAGAAACGGATGGTCCTGGCTACACAAGGGTGACAGATTGGGCAGTGCACAAAGGCATTGTTGAGGGACTAGGGTTCCGTGAGGAGGCAGGTGGGTTGGCTGGGATGAAAGTGAGCCTCAAGTGGTCTGTCTATTAAAACAACTGTGTCACGGCCTCAAATGCGAATGGTCAATGTCTTGTTGCACTGTGAAATAATGGCACGAAGGCTGGGGGTTGGAATGGATGCGGGCCACTGCCGACGTGAATGCAATTATTTGCTGTTTGCATTGATGGCTGTAATGCTGTCTTTTCTGTTAGGTGCCTCAAGTTCACTTTCGTCAATGCCAGTATGCTGGCACCCTTATGGGACTTTCTCCATTCCTTCTCCACCAGGCAGGCCTGTTGAACGTAATTAGAACAAAAGGTGTCTGGACTAAGCGAGATTGGGTGCGTGCCGCAGGACGTTAGGGGAAAAGGGGGGCCACGTGCAGGTCTGTTCATTGCCCGCGTGCCGAACCCTGTCCTTCCAGGCTGCACACCATTGAGGAGTCCGTGGGCTCGGTGCTGTCGCCCTCTGATGTGAGCGATGAGGACGAGTACCGTCGCCGCAGGAGCTCCCGGTCCCGTGGCAAGCGTCGCTCAAGCAGGGGACACCCGG
This sequence comes from Haemaphysalis longicornis, assembly GCF_048455015.1. Classification (NCBI taxonomy): domain Eukaryota; kingdom Metazoa; phylum Arthropoda; class Arachnida; order Ixodida; family Ixodidae; genus Haemaphysalis; species Haemaphysalis longicornis. The sequence continues at coordinate 186,983,853 of NW_027526445.1, forward strand.
CAGAGCCCACTTCGCCACACCGGAAGAAGTGCAAGGTGGGGGAGACGCGGCTGCTGCATTGCAGTCCATTTCTTTTTGCTAGTGTTGTCTGTGCAGTGGGGACACGCACGCGTTTGTGGCAGAGTGCTTTTTCTGTTTATTGCGAAAACCATGGAGGCAAGACAGCTGAGGTGAGGCGTCTGGCCATCCGGCACATTCTGAGAGGTGCGGCGGAAGTCTCGCTACTTATCACACCTTTAGGAGCTCTGCAGCAAAGGCGGCGAAAGGCCAGCCGTCTGAGGCTTCCTGTCACGATGTGGCCCAACTTGGTACCCAGAGGTCATAAAGTGCGTACGAGGCGAATGTGCACGAAACACCGAAATGAGAGACCTCCTAAGATGGCATTTCTGGCTTCACAGAAAGCCTGGTCAGGACAGATTGGACACACAGAAACAAAATATTTTATTCACGAGGACTGCAAGACAATGAAACAAGACAAGTAACTGAACACCAAGCCAAAATGTTCGCAAGAAGTTCGCAGAATATAGTCAGATTTAGTGCACTCCCTGTATCAGGGTGTCTAGCGACCGGGAAAACAGGGAAAGTCAGGAAATTTTGAGCCACCGGGAAAAGTCAGAAAATTAACAGGAAATTTTTCAATAAAGTAGTATCAGTCAGGGAAAATTACTTCGGGGCCTGCCCACACAGTTTTAGAATAGGGGAAACCAGTGTTGGAGGCCTCAAGAAGTTACCGAACGCAACACGCTCGCGCGCGACGAAAGCGTGAACCGCATGCACAGTTTTCTGGTTTTTCTGCAAGCGAAAACGCACCGCACGCCTGAGGCGCGCTGACACCATCGCGGAAACCACCCGCAGGGTGCGTGCCGAGTGGCAGGCGCCGGCAACATGGCGGCAGCACTGGCCACGGAGTAGTGCGGTAGCTTCAACGACTGCTTCTAACTGCTCTTTAAAATGCTATTCAAGGCATAAATGCTCTTGCTTGTGCAAAAATGGAGCCACCGCGCACGAATCGCGTGCAGAAACTCTCCGTGCGGTTCACGCAACTCGCCATAGAGTTAATACTACTGCAGCTCGCAGCTGGCTTAGGTTGCTGGGTGCACGTGCGCAGAGGGATGATGTAGGTGGTACCCAAATCGCACGCACAACGCGCTTTTTTTCCAGCGAATTTTAAAAGGCAGCGCTTTTTAGGGGCGATTCTTGAAGGAACTTCTTTCCTATGACATCAGGCGGCAGAATCACATAATCAAAAAGGAACATGACATGGTTTAGCGTGAACCGCATGGGGCGTTTTCTGCTCTCGAAAACGCGCCGCGCTTGTTCCAGGCACGCTATGGGCGCGCTGACGCTGCCGTGGAACCACCCGCACGCTGCGCGCGGGGCTGCCGGCAGCGGCTTGGACCGCGAAGTCGCAAAGTGTTGACGGGAGCTCGAGCGACCGCTTTTGAGCGCTATCTAAAATGCCGCCGAAGGCAGGCACGAAGTTGCTTGTGAGGTAAAGGAGTTTATAATGTGGGCGAAAACGGTACTATAAAACATCATCCGCGCCGCTAGTGAAAGCGCCCATGCAATACCTGCCGGGGTGGTAAGCCTAAACATCTCTGGAGACTGGCGGAGCCAGCCGGCTGTCTCGAGAGGTTCGAAACTGCCACCATGAGGCGCGCGGCTCCCTATTGCCGCAAGTTGTCAGGCTCCTCCCACTGCCGCGCGCGACGCGCATCATTTTCTGAGCGAGGCAGAAGCTGCCGCGCGCACGAATCGTCGGCGCGGGCGTCAAAAAATTGCACGCGCAACGCCTACACACCCGAATCGCGTAAAAAAACGCGCCATGCGGTTCACGTTGCGTGTTGATCCAGGACAATCAAGAAAAAAAGCAAAAGGTGCTGGCTGAAGCACAACTTCAAGCTTCTGTCCCGCAAGATAAAATGATCTCTCTGAAGCTGTAACTGAAGGCAAGCAAACCTCAAACTGAAGTTAAAGTGCATTTTGAGAATTAGGGCACTTACATACAACAAATGTGTTTTTCCTTATGATAGAATGTGTTTTGTATATGCTTTTTATGTGCTTCACGGACCATTTCCACAGAATGGCGCCTGTTGTATAGGTCAGGGAATTTCGCTTAAAATGGTCATGGAAAACATGCAGGGGTTAGACAGCTGCGCATATTGCGCATTTTTGATACAATTCCATTTTCCTGCGCCAAGCTGCTCCAAAAGCACGAAAATGGCGAAAATTGCGCCAAACTGCTCCAGAAGAGCTTCAACGGCACGGATTTTGATGCTCATGTCAGTTTCGGCGGGGACGAAAGCCTCCCGCATCCCGGTCACCGCTTTTATCGTCGGTCAATCACAAACACAGAAATGGCACAAATAGAAAGACTGAAACGAAGCAAGCGATAGCTTCTAAAACTCGATTCGCTTTCCGTCCGGGTTCGTTGAAATGGCCTTCTCGATTAGGCATCGCTGTGGCAACAAACACGGCCGCCGCCTGATCTGGCTGCTACCAACGCGCTCAGTGCGCATCGCCGATATTTTCCCTGGTTTATGTTACGCTACCAGCTGGGTTCCAGTCTATTCGTTCTATCTGTTGTGGCTCTGAACAGTGACGTTAACGCGGGGATATGGTTTGAGATTGGTGCTAGATTACGGGAAGTTGCGCGGCTCGAAAAAAAGTTCATTGAAATGTGGGCCCTACGACTTCGGCGTGGTTTGTCCATGAGTTGCGGAACGCGGTGCGCGCGTCTATAATCGGGTTCGTGAAGTGTTTTTTTTTTTTTTTTTGGCTCGTTGTGGTGTTATAAAATGCTGAGGTGTTGATGTGCTTCGAAGCGCGATCGCGAGCCTCGGGGATGGAACGGTCGACACGAAAGTTGCGGGCTGTGCTGCGGCTCCGCGACCTGTTCAGGCAGCGCCCAATAGCTGCAGGACTACACGGTTGCCATAGAACATAACACTTGATGTATGCAAAGTGAAATTTAATGCCAAAATCTAGGTGGCTAAACAGTAACGCTACTCAAATGACCATAGGGTGAACCTGCGCCCCGGGGACTGGAACGGGTAGGCTGGTTGGGCTATGCGACCGTTAGCTCGAAGTGGCTCAACTGTTGCCGTGACTACAGTCGTTCGTACAACGCAGCTTGGGATTACAAAAAATAATAATTTTAGCATTAAAACGGCAAAAAAACGCCACAATTACGGAGCCCTTAAATTTGATAAGAGTTTTAGCAGTCCGTCTGTTCCGTCGTGTACGTAGCTACCGTGCTGACCGGGACTCGACTGGGCACTTGGGCATTCGTAGCGGTAGGGGGATTAGTTCCGCGGGCCTGCCTTCGCCTTGTCCGTGCCTCCTCGCCCTTCCGCGCGCGCAGGCGCAGACTGGTCCCGGCAACCCGGTAACAAAGTAACCAACAGAACAGACGGACTGCTAAAACTTTGTAATGTTAATGGCAGTTTTGTTGTCAGTGTTGCGTGCAGCCGCAACACAATATCACGAGTTAGGAAAAAGGTACTGCAGTTAGTACTTTGTGATACTCTTAAAAACTCTTTCAGGTAAGGCTGTTTCAGTGTTCTGTGTATTCAAAACTGATTGAAATGTGCACTTGACCCTGCAAATTGCTGAAATAATGATTTTTTAAGCTCACAAGACGATGTGTTAAATGTCCCTAACTGCTCCAAATCAAGATTCTCCTGCTCCAAAATCGAAATTTTGCTGCTCCGAAAACTGCTCCCAAATCTGTTTGGGCTGTCTCACCCCTGAACATGGAAAAGTCAGGGAAATGGAATTAGGCAATTTGCTAGACACCTTGTGTATATAGGCTGTAGCTGCTATACTCGGGTACAACTTAAAATAGAAGTTGCCGGCATGCCTGGTCACTGCAGCCGGATGTTACTCTGCGCAGCGCCAGTGGTGCGTTACTGGGAATATTTTGAGCGTGGCATGAGCCATTTTCGTGATTTTTTGGACTTAATATGCTTATAAACCACTGCAGCGACGATAGACAAGCTACGTGAGGAAAGGCAGACAATATCACGCATTCAAGCAATTTCCTTTCAAAAACGCGCCCGTCAACATCCGGGTCCGTCGCTTTGGCGGAGTGATACTGTACATGAGCTGTTGCCGTTCTTAACTTGTTCCCGAGTATAGGAGCCAACGGTGCTTAGCCCTGGGTGCATGCAGGGACCATTGCCAATGCAGCAGCAGCAGCAGCTTCTTATTATACTTATCAATGCTGAGAATATCAAATGCATGAAAACAGTTGTCCCCACTGTGACCATTTTCCTGCGCTACATTTTCTGACGTAAATCTCGAGCATTGAAATGTGGGATTCTAAGTTATTCTAAAACAAACACTGAGGCAGGGGCATGTAAATGTGAAATAAAGGTATGTGCAAACTTTTGTGGATCGTGTGGTTTTTAGAAAGCGCCAACCTTAGCTACCAAATGTAAAATAGGATGCCTCAGCTTAGGTGGTGAGCTTTGTTTTACTTTTGATTTTGTTGGGATGTTTACCCTTGGGTGAGGCAATTATCTTCTCTTGTTTGAATGCACGTGTATTTTCCATGCCTGCTTTCAGGCGGCAGTGCCTTCAGAGAAAGCTTTGCGAGTGTTGGCATAGAAGGGCTGGAGGGACTTGATCACCAACTTTACCCGCGTGCCACTGTACTAACATGGTGCTAAAATGACCCTTGTCTGATTGGCTTTTGCCCTTTGTGACAAAAGTGAAGGGCAGTAAGAACAGGCTTTGAGGAAGGTGGTGGCAGTCGAACGAAATTGAACTTAGTGCCCCAGCTTACTCTGGTCACTTTGTGATGTGCAGTCAGTCACGAAAAAATGGAACGGAAATGGGAAAGAGAAGTGCCAGCTTTGAGGGGAGACACTCGTCTTGAGGACCGCAAATTTGCCAGAATATCAATTCTATGCAATCAAACCACAAAAGTATAGAATTTCTTTTTGCTGACAAGATTTTATGCAGTTGGTTTTACAAAAACATTGGTAATTAATGACCTGACATTTATGAAGTTTACAGCCTTTGCAGAAACACTGCTAAAAAACTGCTGTGGTATAGTTGCACTCCCTGGTCCTTCTAAAGCACAAAGGGATAAAAGCTATACGAGTATTTCAGAGGTAAATAATGAAAAAAATTGCCAGAAACAGAGCAGCATACCTCGAAACTTACGCCCCATAGACGAAAACTGACTGCATTTTTGTGCTCGGGGTGTAAATGTGTAAATCTCAAGCATATAGGTTGAAAAATAACAAAAATGTCTCCAAGACGAGTGTCCCCCCTTAATTATTTCTGAGCAAATAAAGCCTTGTCGGCCATCAAAACCACCGTCAGAGACGCAACTATGACTTGGGTGCTCCCAACAGCAGTCCTTTGCCATCTTTGCCAGGTTCGGAAACGTTCTCTGAATGCAGTGAGTTTTGTTGCAGATATGAGTGATCATTTGGTGTCGTACAAGCTTTGAAGCTAGAAGCTTCATGGGCCGAAAGGTGTTTGCTGCACTTAGTTGCAGTCCCCCTCCACCGTGTGAGTGCTGCTAACCCAGTGGACGGGGGTGTTGCAGGCACAGGATGACACTGATGCAAGCTGCGCAAGCGTGGTTGCCACCACCACGCTCACCGTTACCGATGGCAAGGACATCGTGGCCACCTCACGGGTGTACACTCAGCCTACTGCACCTCCAATGCCTGCCTACACACCTGTGCAGACTCCTGTGCAGACTCCCGTGCAAACTCCGGTGCAGACTCCAGTGCAAACACCTGGACGCACCGCCAAATATGGCAGCGGTAAGTTGGGCATGACACGGCAGGCAGCTCGCTAGTTGGTGCGCACTCCTTTAACTGGCACGTGAGTGGTGCAGGGTGTTGAACCGAAACAATATCAAAGCAGGTTCAGGGGGCTCCATTGCATTGAAGGCACCACAAAAGTCTGCTATTAACATTCAATCGAAACAATTTTCACCCAAAATTTCATCTGTTGTAGCCAATAGTCTGCTTTATGGGAGGAGTGGATTCCACTAAAAATGCATGGGGACCAAATTAACCAACAGAAATGGTCTGTTGCAACCGGAAATCCATTGTTGCTGGATCCGCTGTAACAAGCGTAGGCTGTATTGTGTACACATCCACAAGTTTTGAGCCCAAATTTGCAGTTCCGGATTTATTGTCGCTCACTTGTGTCATTGTCAAGACTTGAAGCTGAAGGTGTGTCATCTTGTGGTAGCATTGGTACGCTGCTTTTTTTTTTTCATTCGGCACCACTCAGCAGCAGAATCAAACACTACTGCATTCTCTATGCCTTCATTTGGGAGGCAGTGAGAATTGCTTGATTTGGGACTTTCATGAGGGGAAGCAGTGCGTAGGTGGGGTGGAATTGAGTGCATTGCTCGTGTTGGACTTTGTGGAAGGACAGGAACTGGCTGATGGTGTATTCTCGACCGCTCCTGGAGCCGGCCACAAAACATGTGCTAGCTGTTCTTTATTTCGTGCATCATTTCTGTCCGCCTGTTGTTGGTTCCCCTGTCGGCGCCCACTCATGGTTGAAAAAGCATGGGTGCCTTGTGCACTACACCAGCAAGGGCAGAACTGAATGTTCGGTGAGAAATTTCCCTAGCAGCCGAGCCAGCCATGTCCGCTGACAAGGGGGTGTGCCATTTCACGGGACTTGCTCATGTCCCAAGGCCAGTGACGCTCACTCTTCCCAGCTAGTGCAGATTGGGGTGTTACATCACGGAGCCTGAATCAGTTATAAAGAGGCCTAGCGTGCGTGCACATTTGCCCAGCGGAATAAGTCAGCCTCCAGGAATACGACTGAGCAAGCGGCCGCTTTGTCCAGTTGTGGGCCAGCCCTTTTCGCTTCGTGTCGCCTGATTGTTGTGACCGGAATGGTGCTCCCTCTGTTTGCGCCACAGGGTCGGCGCCGACCACCCCCGTGTGCCAGCGGCGCAGCGCCCCCTCGGAGGGCGAGTTCTCCCCACTGACGCCGTCGCGCAGGAGCAACTCGGCGGGCCGGCTCATGTCCAAGCAGCACGCCTTTGTCTCCAAGACCATGATGAAGACGGAGACGTGCAACCCGTGCGGCAAGCGCATCCTCTTCTACAAGTCGGCCCTCAAGTGCAACTGCTGCCGCTCCGTCTGCCACCCCGAGTGCAGGGACAAGGTGGGTGGTGGGGTGCAGTTGACAAACCCGGCCAGGGCCATCTGCCGATTTGCTTGGAACAATTTTTTGAGCCACTACTAATACTGCCCCGCTGTTTGGCCTTGGTAGCCCAGGGGTGCAGCCGTGGACTTTTCAGCTAACAACCTCCGTTCGAGCCCGAGGGGGTCGAATTTTTTTCAAAGACAGGACGTTTTTTTACATGAACGTATTCCCTTAGGCCAATTCTGTGCACTCGGAAATAAGGATCCCTAGTCAAAATCTTTCAGCTTGTTTTAACTGGGATCAACTGGTCCAATTGGGGAATTACCGTATTTACACGATTGTAAGTCGACTCCAATGTAGGTCGACCCCCAAAAAATGGCACCTCTCAAAAAAAAAAAAAAAAACAACAAAAAAAAAATGCCAGCGCCGCTTAGAAAATCGTATCACAAAGAGAAGCTTTTCCGTCGACCCACACGGCGGCTCCACAAGAGTGGTGCGCTCGCGGTATGCGCGGTATTTGTTAAAAAAGAAAAGCTTTTGTATAGGCACCCGGAATAACCATGCGCCGTGGGTTGAGCGGGAAAAAACATTCGCTGCGAGATGACAACCATCGAAGCAACCGGCAGCAGCCACTGCCGCCACTGCCGCGCGATACCAAAACAAACATGGCGGCTGACGGAAGCGGCCGCTCGCGAGTTCTTTTGAGCGACTAACCTCCCACCATCGCGTTCGGAAGTGTACTGAACAATCTGATATGATTTGGGCTACGTTAGCGCCGCGCATTGAATCAAGGGATTTGCTAATACTCATTTTGTTTATTAGAGACGAATAAAACGCTTCTTGACGCGTTTTTGCACGCGATTCGTGCGCGGCTACGCCCGCGTCAACGATTCCGCGCGCGCGCGGCAGCTTCTACTGGTTTTACCATAGAGAAATAGTATATTACGCGTGACGAGCGCGGCAGTGGGAGAAGCCTGACAAAGAGCGGGGAGGCGCCCTCTTCATGCCGGCAGTTTGAAAGCGCTCGGGAGTCGGGACAGCTGGCGGGCGCCGCCGGAGATGTTTAGGCTTACCACGGTGGCGGCGCGGATGATGCTAGTGTCGTTTTCGACCACATTTCTCCTTTCCTGCTCAAACGCCTTTGTTTGTGCCTTCAGTGATATCTTAAAGTGCGGTTAGAAGCGGTCGCTAAAGCTACGCGCACCTCTTCGCGGCTGGTGACGCCGCCATGTTGCCGCCGCCGATCGCGTAGCGCGCGCGGGTGGCATTCGCGGCAGTGTCAGCGCGGCGCATTTTCGCGAGCACAAAACGCCCCATGCGGTTCACGATTTAGACCATAACCATGGGAAAGAGGGTGCAAAGCTGTCCCCAACTCGAAGCACCCCCGATTTCTCGTTTCTCTTGCCGTTACTAGCGGTAGACGGTTCCATTTCGATTCTAAGTCGACCCCCAAACATTGGATTGTCATATTTGAAAAAAAGGGTCGACCTACAATCGTGTAAATACGGTAACCCAAAAGAATATTCTTTTGGATTGATTTCGTCTACCAACATGTTTATTATTTCTGCGATTCTTCTGGTATGCCACAAGAAAGGGGCAAAATGGGGCGAGTCTAGGTGTCCAGGTTTGTCGAATACGCACGCATCCAGGTAGGACAGCCAAGATGGAGGAGGGGCATACTCCTTAGACGTTCCGTGAGCAGAGAATGGTCGCAACAGTGTATTTTTTTCATTTCTGCAGGTTGCCGAGTTCCGTGTCACTGAGGCCTTGTTTCCTTTCCTGGTTTCACCTCCTTGTTTTGTACTGTAGTGGACAATACGTGGTTGTTCAAGATTTCTCTCGTTTCAGTCGGAACAGAAGAATGTTAGAGAGGAGCCTTCTGCCAACAGTTCTTTCTGGTTTTCGGTGGGGTCCACTTAAAATGGTGCTGGCAAAACCTGAACATTTTTTGTTGTTACTTATTACCGGTATACCTGTACTGCAAATTAACGCAGAAATGAATCGTGTATAGAAAAATGTTTGGTTGCAGGGCTGATACAAAGATAGATAAATCTCAAGTAATGCTAAATAAACGTGCTGGAAGCAGCAAGTGGATGAATCTTGCTACCTTGGGCAGTTGTCAGTGCTGGTCCCAACCATGAAAAGGCGGTCCAATGCAGAATAGGTTGGGATGCTCTTGGCAAACGCTCTCAAATAATGAATAGGTAGGCTACCTCCACCATTAACCCTTTGAGGGTCAAATTTTTTTGCCAAATGTGACCCCCAGGGTTGATTTCTTTTATTGATGATCTAACTTCTTCGGACGAATATGTTTCGAAAAAAAATTGTCATAATTTTTTTAAGGGTGGCCATAAAGTGACAAAAAAATCGTTTGTATTGTTACATACACGTGGATTATATATGATTAACCCAAGAAAAATTCCCCCAAAAATTTGCTGGCGCAAGAAGCGGGCGCGAGAAGCAGAAGTGCTTAAAGGACGAAACCGAAACTAGTTGCTGCACGCCTGCGCGTGACCGGATGCGCAAGCGATAGCCGGCGCAAAGCTGTAGAGCATAAAAAAAGAGAGCCATCAGTGCAAGAAAGAAATTTCACATACCTTCGCAGTGTGGCAGCACATTCCAAGCGAGAGAAATGATCGTAAAAGGTGCGTTTTTTAAGCATTCAAGTGATTGCATGCTTGTACGTCATTGACCCTGAAAGGCTTAGAAAAAGAGGTAAACAGTCTATGTGTTTGTCCGTTTGTGTCCAACTACAGGACGAAGTCACCTCGCACATTCCTCCAACCTTTCCCATCTTGTGATGGTGTGCAAATGGGTTTATTACACTGCGCGGATTTCCCATTAACCAGGTTGATGGCATGAGTGTGATCCGTTGTTTAGTAGCCTTTCTTAACCACACAGGTAACGCATTTGGGGCTTGGATTTAACCATTACCTTGGTAAACAATGTGAAAGCTGAGGGGTCCAATTCCTATGCTCACTGGCATTGCCTCTCTTTAGGCAGCGTAGCGATTTTGTTTCCGCGGAGGCGAAAAGCGAAAACGCCCAAGTGTTGAGATTTCGGTGCATGTGTGGAAATTAATCCGGGGGAGCCATCCACTGCGGCGGGCCTCATAGTCCAGAAGTAGCTCTGTCGTTTTAAGCTCCACAATCAATCAATTGGGTGTCCTTCTTCCTGCCAGGTGCCCCTGCCCTGTGTGGCAGTGTCGCAGACCCCTACTCCGGGAAGAGCTGCCCGGCGGGGGACCATCACCGACCACGCCCCCTCCATGCCTCCCATGGTGCCCGCCCTGGTGGTGCACTGCATTCAGGAGGTGGAGCGCCGGGGCCTGAACGACGTGGGGCTGTACCGGTGAGTGGCTGGCGAGTGTTAGGTACATCTGGGTCCTTAGTAGTGGGCAGAAGCTCAAAGAAGATCGGACAGTAGAAGTGCGACCAGCTTGGTCGCGCTCAGAAAGACTGGCAAGCACAGAATGTGTGCAGCAGTGTGGACTAAAGCGGCCAGTGCCCACTGTGGCCCACTCAAAACACACACTGTATCGGCTGGTGTGAAAACCGGTCTAACTAGAGCACCACACTGAGACGGGAGTGTAGTGAAGGGGCATTAAAAGAGAGCGAGACTGTTGTGGTGTTTCCATGGTGGTGACTGGTGGGACACTGCTGTTGGCCTCTTGTGCCCCCAAATGAGTTGGCTTCTGCGGAATCGTAAATGTGTTGTTTCTGTGTTCTGAGGGGTTACCTGATCACCTGAGTGGCCGAGTAGAGGGAGTTCAGTGTTTTCTACGCTTGCTAGCTCTGTCCCCTGTGTGAGCTGGTTGCTAAGAGTGGCTGCACCTTGTTCTGTGCCCAGGGTGCCCGGTGGAGCACGGGAGGTGCACGACATCAGGGAGCAGTTCCAGCGAGGGAAGGGTGTGCCAAACCTGGTGGGTGGCACGTGGCTGCTTCCTCCTCTTCTTCTTTCTTTTGCCGCAGTTTGTTGTTTTACTGGGCCAGGGACGATGTTAACCGCTTATTCACATTTCAGTCCCAGGTGGACATACATGCCATATGCAGCGTCCTCAAGGACTTCCTGCGCTCGCTGTGCGAGACTCTCATCACCAAGTCTCTCTGGCACGTATTCGTCAAGGCAGCGGGTGAGTGTGCTGCACGAGCAACTCTCTCTCTCTCTCTCTACAAGCTTTGCCTTGTTGTGTAGGCCAGTCTGTTGAGGAAGACAACAAAGAGGCAGCTCGCTCAGCCATAGCTCGCTCCCTGGGCTTGTGAGTTGGGCCCTGATTTGCGCGAAAAACGGGCAATTGGCTTTCTGGCTCTCTCTCTACATCGCTTTTGTGACATAGTCTTTATATCGGAGTGGGTGCTCCAAGTTTTAACTAATTTTCTGCTGTTTGTGTGTCAACATGGGAGCACTACATTTTGGGCCCAAGTAACCCTTCTCCTTAGTTACTCTTGAATGGTGCTCCAAAGCAGACCACATTTCTGGACCTTGCGAAATTGGGCTCTTGGCAGGTTCACTTTGTGAACTGTAGAAAATGTTGGCTTTGATGGCAGGAAACAGGCACCGCACAATCTGTTACTGACTAGAAAAAAACAAAACTGGTTGAGTTTCTTTTCCTAAGGAGCTGGTGAAACGTATAATATAAGCAATGGGCACATACGTACGCACAGGAGCGCACACACATTTGTCAATCCACTCGTGAAGGCACAGTCCCACTTGCAACTCAGGCAAAGAGCGCAACATGTGTCACACGATGAGGAGGGAGGTGTTCACATTTGCAACAAGTGATGATGTGATTGCATTTAGCAGAGCTTTCCCTGTACTTTCCTTGGTACACTCAAAGAAAAATATGTTACACTAGCGTGGCAAGGACAGGTATAAATCACTCTAGAACACATGCTACAGTGGAACCTCAATAATGCGACTTTCTGGGGACCCCGCGAAAGTGCCGTACGATCTGGGTAAATGCTGGCCTAGTAGACGGTCTCCTGCATGAGATAAGGCCAACATGGTCGAGCAAATTGACTGGAGAAAAGGCAAGAGTGCGGAACTGTCAAGGCCTATCGAAGCGAACGATGGCACAAGGCAACGATGCAAAAAAGTCTGCAAAGAAAGGAGTGGACTGACCGTGACTTTGAAAGACACTGATAAGCAGAGAGCAGAGGTAGAGGGGGAGAGAGGGTCATGAAAGAAACTGGGATCGAGCGGACAGAAAAAGCGGGTGTTCGGTCATCGCCATGGGGTTGCGTCGCATAGGTTTTCGCGTTCATTGGCTTGATGGGAGCTTCATATTCGCAGTCCGCATTGCCACCTGGACTGTGACTTTTAGCGGTTGGCGCATTGGCGCGGTTACAAACCGGAATGGCGTGGTCGAAGTGGACCATGGTTGTTGTCGTGCCAGGGCAGTCGTGATGACAAAGTTGAAAGAGAAAGAAGAAAACTTTGTACAAGTATTTACATTTTGATCTGAGAGAGCAGGCAGTGTGCTGCTGCGTGCGCGAGGTTAAACGGGTAGGGTCCGTTCCCTTTTTCCCTTCCTCTCTGCTGTGGTCAGGGAACGCACCAATCCCAGAATCCCTGGTGCTGGTAGTGACGCCCACACACACATGCACACTGAGAGGCACGCTTCTCTGTTGCACAGGTGAGCGTTCCACTGAGGCAATCCACCTCGTTTCGAAGCCCCCTTTGTCCTTTCGATGTTGAAGCGCCGGGAAGACGTCTGCGTCCCCTTCTTGTAATCTTTGTCGGGTGGCTCGTTGAAGACATCTCCAGCGTCGTCAGACACGCCACAAGGGGCGTGACAATGATGCGAGGCACACCACCAAAGCTTGCTGTGCGAGGCACCGAGCGATGCTTTTGTCAGCCCCTCCGCTGGCTGGTTGATGCTTGAGGGGCCGTAAGGTCGTTGAAAGGGGTGTTGCCCAACGGCTGCATAGTTCGCCGCAGTGTCACTGTGCGCAACCAGGTCGTCAAACGTAGATGAGGGAAGGCACCTGGCAGGCTTTGATGCTCGACCCGAGAACTATTGAAGACTGGTTTCACAACAGTGTTCTGCTGCCGCACAGGGCTGTCCCATGGGCCAGTGGGCCCATGGGACAGCCATGGGCCCATGGGTTAGTGCCCGCATGCTTGCTTGCGTCTGTTCAGCAAGTGGTCTTGCCCACTCGCAGACCTTTGCACGTAAAGCAGCGTCAAATAGGGGTTCAGAATAAAGGTCGGGACGAAGTGGTGAAGTGGTGTAAAAGATGGGGAAAGTGCTGGTTTATCCCCGCAAGGGTTCGTCATATGAATCGGACCGCATGCACCCCAGCGTTGTATAGTTGGGGTTTTTAATGTATTGTTTCTACAGGGAGTTTGCCGGGACCGCAGTGGTCATAAGGAATGGGTCGTCGTAAGACCAGGGGACGTATCAGTGAGGTTCCACTGTACTAACCTGGAACAGTGCCAAAAGCATTGTGCGGGTTGCGGGAGGAGCTGAAAATAATGAACTTGAGCAGACTCTTTCCAACGTATTATTGCCAGAGGAAATATACACGCTTGCTGTCACGCTACAACACTCGCATCCCGGCCCGCAAAGTTCGCTTCTTTTCACATGCGCAGAAGTTCTGACGCCTTTGAAATCCAGGGTACTACCGTATAAACCGGAATATAGGTCGAGTTTTTTTCCAAAAAAATCCGCACAAAAGTCACCCCCCGTCTTATATAGCGGTCATTGACAGAATGTAAATCGTTGTCTGGCAATAATGTGCAAGCGTAGTCCGTCGCCTCCGTCGCCAATCGCCATTCGTGTCGGACTGCTCTCTCGCTCTATCAGGCCTTTATTTGATTTCGCTTTTGTCTAGTTTTTCGTCTTTTACTCGTCTATTACGCATGCGTGCGTACATTTCTGTACGTCTCTGTTCCGAGATGAGTGGCGGCAGTCGACGCCAGTTCACCGCGGCGTTTAAGCTGACGGCGATTGAGTCACCAAGCAGAATGGGAATGTGGCGGCGCAACGCCAGTTAGGCGTTTCAGAGAAAAGTGTGCGGTACTGGCGGAGCCAGAAAGCTAAGCTGTGCGCGTGCAACCCCCGAAACCGATCGTTCTGTGGACGTCAAGCGGTGCACCCCGAGTTGGAGAACAAAGTGGCGGACTTCGTCCGGGAACTTCGCTCACGATCGCTCCGGAGGCCATGCGCGGACCGGCTCCGCGAACTGTACAATGAGTGGATAGCCGGCGACAACCAAAAGACCTATACGGGCCGGTTGCGACCGTGTCAAGCTGGGTGTCCTTCTCTGGGCAGTCGCTGCCTGACGACATGGTTACACGAGCGTTCAGAAAGTGCTCCATCAGCAACGCGCCTGATGGCATGGAAGATGACAGTGCGAAGCAGTCATCCTCGGACGACTCTGAGAGCTCGGACGAGTGACTTCGGCAGGCATAGTGAGTGGCAGTGACGGACGGGCGTCGAAAATAAATATAGACATTGTGAGTGCGCTTCTGTGCCGAATTATTTTTTTTGTCAACTTTTCCCACCTCAAGGTAGGGGGTCGACCTATATACCGGGTCGACCTATAATCCGGTTTATACGGTAACTACTTGCCAATAGAGGAATGAAAACGCTGCAAGTCAGCCTACTGTCCCACTATCCATCTAGCTATATGCGGAGATTACTTGCTTTTACAATTCAAACACACTTCTGAGCACTGATGAGTTTCGTGCTGTTTGTTTATTCGTGCATGTGTACACTGAAGCCCCTCGCCAAAGAACTAAAGTGCATGGGAAATTGTTTCCCACACCATTTGCAATGCTGAATATAAAGAAACATTTCGTTTCCGGCTGCGTCAGCGGACTCTGCGGCCATCATTGGCTGACTTGTTTGCGATGCCGTCGCGTGACGAGGGAATTCGGTTCGAGAGCTATCGACAGCCACCTCGTCACGTTGCAGTGTCGCGCAACGTGGCGAGTCTCAAAGTAGTGCCTCAAGTGAGGGGAGGGTGTGGCACGCCCTTGTGAGCCTTGAAGGGCCGGTATTGCACTACGCCACAGGGACAGTGGCGCATCATTTCTCCTCTCTGCTCGCAGCAGGATCAAACCCTCTCCTTGCCGCTGCTTCCTATGAGTAGCAACACCGTGTCCCACTCTTCCTTCTGCGTCACCCATGATGGTGAAGATGATGTACACTCATGAACTTCTTTTTTGTCTTGGTACGGAGCATGCATTGCATCCTGTGTAAGGGATGGTGTCGGAAAAAGTACCAGTTTATTTCGTGGGTGGTAGCCTCAGATCATGGCACAAACCCATGCGAAAGGTTGGCCGAGAAGCTGCCTGCCAAAACAGGCTGACCGCATGCGCAGTTGTCTGTCTCTTTTCTTCGGCTATGTTCTTATAAACACTGGCTGTTCCCTGGTGTACATGACAGGTTCTACATACTGGTGGTCTTTCCACAGCAGGCGGTGTAGTGTGAAGCAGGGTCGGAAGGGGAGGAGGGTGGTGCGAAGGGCAGGAAGGGGTTGAGCGTCCACCGTGGTGGCCGTGCAGAGCTGCCGAGGGACGACCGGACGCCCAGCCTGTGGCAGGCGGTGAACGAGCTTCCTCCGGCCAACCGGGACACCCTGGCCGCGCTGGTGCTGCACCTGCAGACGGTGGCCTCCAGCCCCCAGGTCAAGATGCCCGTCAGCAACCTGGCGCGCGTCTTTGGGCCCACCGTGGTGGGCTACTCCCTCAACGACGCTACCTTAGTCCCCAACCTGCAGGCCGAGACACGCATGCAGGCACAGGTGAGGCAGAGGCAGAGGCAGTCTGGCCGGCCACTCTTCGAGCGGCAGGCTCTTCGAAAGATCCCGTACAGTTTCATACTAATATGGACTACCAGGAAATCTGGCGCTGAAATCGTGTGCCATTGAGGGTGCCACGGTAGCTGCTGGAAGCGTTCCTTGCCTACTTGGATTGGCTAGCCACGTGGCTTCTTTTTGCTCCTGAAGCCAAAAAATCAACAACAAAGGATAACATTTCTTGTTTGTCTCGTAACAACTTTCCAAATAATTCTTGCTAAATAAATCTCTTGGAGCTTCATTTTTATAATAATTAAACAACTTTAAATGTTCATTTATGATAGCATCTTATTTTTTTGCAGCCACAGGCAACCTTTGAGCTTGTTGATGGGCCATGTTAGAAATAAATAGAACGTTCTTACCCAGTACATGAAGGCATGCTTGCTGAAGTGCGGCTCACCGAGGCACTAGTATCAGAAGGCAAAAAACGGCACGGAAGACGAGAAAAGACAAACACGGGCGCTGACAAACAGGACGATGTGTTAATGACCGTCTTCGTGAACACGCTAACAACATCAAATCCGGTACCGGTAGTAACCTTGCCACACACGTTGCTTCGTGCGTGAACATGCCCCCATGTGAGCCGTTGTTTGAGCATTCTCATGTTCTTAAGCACTACGGTGACCAAAGAACATGCGAGATCTTTGAAGCTTTTTCTATGCACGAGCGTGCGGGTGCATGCGTCAGCAAACCGTCTGTCGACTTGTTGCCAAAGGAGATTGCATATCTAAAATCTTAAAAAGCAGCGCCCGTGTTTGTCTTTTCTTGTCTTCCGTGCCATTTTTTGCGCTGTTTTTTGCCTTCAATATGAACCAACTAGCCAGTCTTCACACTTTCATACTAGTATCAGATTTACCTCAATTATAGTATATTAGTATGAAGCTCTGTTTGAGCCAATGCACCTGGTTTGAAGTTGACTTTGTGTCTGCCAGGTCTGCTTTGGCTTATCTCAAGATGGGGGGGGCTGCTGACGAACGGACCAGGCTGCTCTGTCGGGCGGTCTTCACATAGCTGGGTTGCGCAGTTCTTGGCTGATAGTGTACCCTATGGTGCACGTTGTAGATGGGCACAAAAAGCAGGAAACACGAAGTCTCCGCTTCACTATTTCGAGGCACTGACAACCGCAATGTTTTGAGCATATGCTTGCTATACTCGGTGACAACTTAAGAACGGCACCGGAAGTTGCCGCTGTGCCTTATCACCGTAGGTGGATGTTTCTCTGCGCGGCGCAAGTAAGGCGTTACTGGGAATATTTTGATTATGGCGTGAGCCGATCCCGTGATTTTTTGGACTTAATATGCGTATAAACGACTCCAGTGACGACAAACAAGCTGCGTGAGACAAGGCAGACGATATCACGCATTCATAGCAAACCCCTTTCAAAACGCACGCGCACTGACGTCACGGGTCCGGCGCTTTGGCGGAGTGATACACTACATGAGGTGGTGCCGTTCTTGAGTTGTAACCGAGTATAATGCATATAAATGCTGGCATTTTATATAGGCAAGAGCGCAACAGAAGTTTTTTAGTTCAACTAAGAGAAATCGTTTTGATTTGGCACTGAAAGCGAACATTTGAAGGTGATGGTGTTGAGCACCCAAACTTCTCTTTGGGTCATCACACCGGAGAACCTTTCAGCCAGCTCAGTTTTAGGGAAGTGTGCCGAAATATAACACCAATCCCTTCACTGCTTGCTACACTTACTTGTGGGAATAGTGATTTTCACTTTTTACATGAATACAAAGCAAATAATGATTACGTTTGTGTAGTTGCAAACCGGAGCAAACACTTATAGCATCTTCGATTAACCGCACCGGTGCACACCGGTGCGCCTTTTCATCCTCGATAAACCGCACCGGTGTGCACCGTCCGTCCTCGATAAACCGGGGCGCACCGCCGCGCACCGAGAGAGTCGACGGTGCGCCGGGGTGCCATCCCAAGATGCATCGCGGACGATGCCGGCGAAGGGGCTTCCTCTGCCGTCTGCTGCAGCGACGGCGCATCGCCGCACTTGTTTCAAGGCGGAAGGAGCTGTGTATTGTTGCTGACAAGGATGGCGTGCTTGTGAATTCATCGGGTAACGATGCGACAGGCTCCTAACGGGCGGTAACAACAGCCAGAAATTGTAAATGAGGACGCAAACTTCGTGTACTTCAGAGACGGCTGCATGCATTGCCAGACAGTTAGGGATTGACATTTGTTTCGTTCGATCGAATTATCATGAACTGTCACCGAAGTGCCTAGACGATGAAGACCTACTTGTTTTGCTGTAACGGAAGGGCGGAACAAAACGCACTCGCATTATGGCTCAAACAAAGATGAGAAGCAGCTTGTATGTAGCTGTTTAGTGGAAGCGGTGGCGGTACGTTGTTCCGCATGTGTGACGGATTTAAGTTGTGCGTACATATAATCATTGGCCTTCAATAATTACCACTTTCTAATAGCGCTGTGTCTCATTACAGTGCTGTATTGTTACTTGTGAACGTTTTTATGAGTTGATTTCTTAGATTAAGAGATGGCGCCTGGGTAGAACCGCCCCGTTTGTCCTCGATCAACGCTCCGTGCCGATGCGCACCGTCGTGGGGCACCGTGCACCGCACCGGTTTTGGGGGCAACCCCGGTGCATGTTTATCGAGGATGCTATTACTGATTCCCACGAAAAAAAACAAATTGACAATGTCTCAACTGCACTGGAGTAGATAACCTGTAGAATAATAAGACGGACCCGCCATGGTGGCCCAGTAACTTTGAATTTTGAATTTTTTAAAGAAAAATTAGTCATTGAAGAGGGTTTACAAAATTTTGTCTAGTTATAAAACAAACAGGAGCCATCCTGCTGCTTGTAGCTTTATTGATGGTATCAATTTTATATGGGAGCAACTTTCATCTTGTGAAGTGACCTCAAGCACAAATATTTCAGTATTAGAGTAATGACAGTAGAACTATGACCCTCTGAGTTAAAGAAAAAAATGCAAATGACAGTTTTATGAATGTTCATGTCAGTTCTTGGAAGAAAACTTGGCCTGTGGGGAAACGAAAGGCGCAAGAATATTGCCTGATTTATAAAACCTTGCACGCATGCCCTCATGGTGTTTTGGCATTATCCCCCACTGCTCAGACCTCTGCTCACAGGTCTCTGTACAACTAATGCACCAACTTCATGTTGAAAGACTCTCTAATGTCCCTGCACACAATAATTCTAAATACAGGTTCTGCAGAACGTATTTCATGTCTAATATAAATGTAAAAACCACTTGGGGCAAGTGTGTCATGATGAACCTTGCTTTGCGAGTGCTGCAATGTTTTGGAGCAGGGGACTGAACAAGTTTTCTGTTTTCATGTTAGATACAGTGGAATCTCGGTGATACGAATTCGGTTGATACGAATTTCGTTGTGATACGAATTTTCAAAATTCCCCGGCCAAAATGCATTGTACGCAATGTAAAAAAATTCGGATGATCCGTTCGCATTTATCACCCGGTGCGGGTGATACGAACACGCGAGCCGCGAGCAGATGACTGCGGCGTGGACGGGAGGCGGGAGTGTTTGTGCGGCCGTGTGGCCTTGGTCGCACGCAGGCACAAAATCATTAAGCGTGAACTGCATGGAGCGTTTTCTGCTCACGAAAACGCGCCGCGCACGCCACAGGCGCGCTGACGCCACCGCGAATACCACCCGCATGCGGCGCGCGGCGCGGTAAGCCGCGGCAACATGGCGGCGTCAACGGCCGCGAAGTAGGGCGGGTGGCTCGACCGACCGCTTCTGACCGCTCTTTAAAGAACAAAAGAAGTTGCTTATGAAGTAAGGGAGCTGATGAGTCCGAAAACGACACTGTAGAGCATCGTCCGCGCGGCTAGGGAAAGCGCCTACCAAATATCCGCCACCGTGGTAAGCCTAAACATCTCCGGCGGAGCCAGCGGGCTGTCCGGAGCGCTTTCAAACTGCCGCCATGAAGAGCGTGCCTCCCCATTGGCGCAAGTCGGCAGGCTCCTCCCACTGTCGCGCGTCATTTTAAAGAACGCGCGCGCAAACGCCGACGCGCCCGGATGGCATGCGGTTCAGGCTTGAGTTCGTGTGCGCGCGTCGCGTCGGCGATGAGCGCGCGTTCTTTTGACGCCCGCGCTGACGATTCAGCCCGGCACCCAGGCGCCAGCCTCTGCCTCGGTTACCGCTAACTGCATTGGGAGGAGCCTCACGACTTGCGCCAATAGGGAGACGCGCGCCTCATTGTGATTGCGGCAATTTCGGAGCGCTAGCAGCAGCTGGCTGGGCCACCTCCGCGGTGGATATTTGGCGTAGATGACATTTTATAGTGCTTCTCCCATACTGTCAGCTCCTTTCCCGCATGAGCAATTTAATTTACACATTGAGCTCCGTTTTAACAAAAGGTTCGAAGCGGTTGCTGAAGCTACCTGCACCTCTTCGCGGCAAGAGCCGACGCCATATTGCCGCCGCCTGTCGCATGCGCAGCACATTTCCATTTTTTCTCGTTTTCTGATGATACGAATTTTCGGGTGATACGAATATTTTTGCCGCCCCTTGAGATTCGTATGACCGAGATTCCACTGTATATGAAAAAAAAGGAACATTATTGTTTTAGGGAAAATCAACTTTGCACATCAGTTGATCGGAAAATCGCAAAGCATGTCAGTAGGCAACTGCGCTTTGTTGTCTAGAGAGTGTTGGCTGGGGCAGCGTAGGCACAATGTAGTTGAAGGGCTGCACAAGCACTCCACTGTTGCCCCCCCTGGGGCAGTGTAGGAAAGAAGGCCTGTCCCGCTGTTCGACGAAGCTTGATTGATTGATTGATTGATTGTAGAGTTTAACACACCGACACAACGCAGGCGATGAGGCGCGCTGTAGTGGAGGGGATCTTTAATGTGCACCGAAATCTCGGACACGGGCGTTTTTGCTTTGCGCCTCCATCAGAAAAGCGGTCGCTGCGGCCGAGAATCGAACCCCCATTCTCCTGCTCAGGAGCACGCCTTAGCCATGTTGGAGGAAGCCGTTGCATGTTCGCTGCGGTCAATCCCATGCGCTGTGCTGCTGCTGCGTTGTCTGTTCCTCGACTGGCCGTTCCACATTGCACACTGGCCAGCACTGTATTCCGATAGAGGCCCAAGGGGCATGGAGGCCGCCATAACTGGGCGCACCATTAGAGAGCACATTTGGGGGAACCCTCGGTCACTTTCTGCACCTGTATGGCTGCAATCCGCTGCATGCTATGCCTTCGAGCCCAGGTGCAGTGGCAGCCAAAGAAGTGAACACGGAGGACTGCATGCCCGCTTCCCTTTGATTTTGTGGCTGACATTGCCACAGGCTAGACCAGTGCGGTTCCCTGCACTAGCTGCAGGAGGTGAAAAGACACGGATAGGTCCCCGTGGCTTCTTTGCTGTTTATGAAATTTCAGCGGTGAAAGCATTTGTGCTGACTTTCTTATGTGTGCTCATTTGTTGTACACACTATGGGTGAAAGGAGGCATTTGTCTCAGCCATTTTCCCAGCCAACTAGGGTGCATGCTGTCATGTTATCGGTTCCCCTGATAGACACCACTCTCGTCAGTGTCCTTCATGAAGAAGAGCCCTGCTCCCAGTTTGAGCATGCAGTGCTATTAGCCTGTTTTTCGAAAAGAGACTAATAGGTATCTTGGCCCACTTTTGGCACGCCCCCTTCAAGCTACCTAACCTGGCTCGTGTGGCAAAACGAGATCTCCAAGCAGCCAGCAGGCCCGTCTCATTCAGCCACCTCTTTTGGGACTGAAAAGGCTTACAGTAACGGCACGGTTGTAAAAGGGCTATTCCTACACCCATCAGCCACATTTTTGTTAATGGTACTGTACTTCCAGTACGGACAAATGAAAAAAGTTCACAGAAATATCAATGTGCAGGTTACAAATAGGCCATACACACGCTACACACTCATATCTTCGAAACGGAGCCCCACCACCAGCCCGTGAGAAGTGCGGACAATGGCTTTCAGTTCTCCATGTGTTGGTTGAATGTTCGGCTTACCGTTATGCAAGGACACGACACTTCCCTGAACTATACCCTTACATCCATCATTGTTTTTATCCAATCAGCCTCCATCAGAAGTGACTGCCTTTTAGCCAGCCTTGCTGACATTGGATTTTTAGCTCTCATCTCATATTACGTGTGACATCAGGGCAATGCGATGCCAGTGAGGATGGCTGGGAGCAGTTTCACCACACGTTCCGGGGGCCTCACTGCCATTGCTGAAGCTAGGGGCATGCCATCAGGCCCGCAGCTCTGTTACACTGAATCACTGCCATTGCCACCTCTCGTTTAGTCATCTTCGTTTTTTAGGTTAATGGTTATTAACACCCATATATACACTATTTTTACCAAATACATCACAATCATCACCATTGTATTTAATTTACAGACATGACTAAAAAAAAAGCACATTGTCTTGGTGCTGTTTGGCCTCAGACGCGCTTGTGCCAGTAAACACACACATACTACTGATGGTACCATATACTGTATTTCGCTGCAGTCAAAGTGAACCCTGGAAAGTCGCGAATGTAGGCATGCGTTCCCCCACCCCCATTGGTGTTGTTTCGAGTGAAGTTGAGCTTCGGCTTCCTGATTAGTGTTCACACTTTGTGTTCCCCCTCTTTGTGACCCTGCCTTACCTGGATGAACCCTCCTGTTTCCAGGTGATGGAGGCTCTGCTGAACCTGCCGGCAGATTACTGGTCGCAGCTCCTGAACTGGGACAGTGATGACAGCATCCACACCCCAGAACTGAAGCCCGGTAAGTGAGTGATCCTCATCCGCGCTGGTTTTCCCCTTTCTGTATTACTTAGTGCGTAAGGCATGGGAGGCGATTTAAATACTGAAAGCCACTCTGCACTTTATGCACTCTGGCGTGCGTTACGTAAAACCCTCGTGTTTTATGCGAAACTCTTTTCTGTTCTCTCGCCTAGACAGCTTTGCATGTACTCGCACTCGTAGAAAACAGAGCTAGACCGGCGCACTGATATTATGGTTGGAGCTCAAACTTTCTTTTAAAAAAGAATATGAATTTAGAGGGGCTGTCTCAATGACAGGTTGGTCTTCACACTTCACATTGAAAAAGTATTTGGAGGTGGTTATGCCACCTTGTCAAAGTGCTGTTTTTTTTTTATTATTATTATTATTTTATATACATTATATACATTTAAAAAAAATCTCTAGTCTCTGCACATTACAGCGCAAGTTCATGTCTACCTTTTATGCTGTAAAGGCAGCATTGCCTTTACAGTAGTATTTTAAACCTAGTCAATTTCAGCAAGTGTTTTCTATTTTCCCCTGCCGAGTCGGAATTCTGGCTGCAAGCGCGAGCAGCACACAGTTGCTTTGAGTCATCACAGTGGTCCCCAATGGTTCTCGTAAATGATGCCCCATCGCAGCACACACATGCACTTTTTGTCCGTTTAACATGGCTGCTCATGGTCTGCTTTTTCAACTGGTGATTTTCTCCTTAGCACAAGTACTGTGACTGCAGAAGCAGATAGCATCGCAAGTGCCGCACAAGTGCAAACACTGGGGCTCCTACAGGGGGACTCCTTGAGGGGCTTGGTTCTGTCCTCAGGGAAGCCTCACAGTCACTCGAGTTCCGCGGAAAATTAGGCACAAAATTTTGGTTTAGAAGTATGTTTGGGGAATGAAAGCGCCGGAACACAGTCACAATAAACCGCAAACGGCGACACAGACCGCCCAATGCTGTGAGCCGAGGAGTCCGTAAGCGAGTGTAGTGCCTACAAACTGTGCAAGGTACTGGCGCCGCTTTGTCCTTCGTTCATTTCCCCTCGCGCTTGTTAAGTTTCATCGTTCAAGTTTCATCGTTCATCGTTCAGGTGAAGTATTTGTGGGTCGCTACGAGCCTTGTGCGTGCGTTTTCTCCACGCCCGTGAACGCGATTGCGCGCGGATGGCGGCTTCTGCCTCAGCTGGAAAAACGACTTGCGCCAATGGCGAGGTGCACACCGCATGGCGGAAGCTTCGAAGCGCTCGGGCACGGCCAGCTTAGGGATGCCAGAGACGATTAGGCCTAGCACCGTGGAGGATATATGATGGGCGCTTTCCTAAGCGGCACGAATGACGTTTTACAGGGCAGTTTTCACCCACATTATCAGCTTCTTTCCTGCATGAACAACTTCGCTTGCCCCATTTTATTACGTTTTAGCGAGTGGTTAGAAGTGGTCGCTGGAGCTACCCGCACCACGCGGGTAGTTGCCGCGGCTACATTAGCGCGCCTGTGGCTTGCGCGGCACATTTTTGCATGCAGAAAACGCAGCATGCAGTTTACGCTGATGTGTGCGTACACGATTGAGCTCCGACGGCACATTGCGCTTCTTTTTTTCAGCAAAGAGTTCTATTCTGGCAATCGTAAGTAGTCTGAGCTACCTGCACCAGCTTCGCTTGACGGCTGCCGCATCATGCGGGTGGTACCCGTAACGATGTCAGTGCGCCAGCCGTGTATGCGCGTCTCGTTTTCGCTTGCAGGTACCGCTTCGCGCGGTTGATCCTTCATTTTAACTGCAAATTTCAGTGTAGCAGAACTGCAATGTAACGAAGTCAATTACGAATTTTACCAACTCTGTTACATCGAGGTTTAACTGTATTTACACAGTGTAAAAGTGCACAGTGCTAGGATACACGAGGAGAACAAGAAACATTTAATAGAATGTTTAAGCACAAGGAGATTAAGCACTATACTCGGGGACAACTTTCTGTGGCAATGGCTTTGTGTTACTGCGCCAAAGTAGTTCCCGACAAACTGGTTTCGGTTTTGGTATCGCAGATACTACGCCTTTGCTACAGTTCATTTCTTCGCATGAGCTCCCTGGTTGAGTGTGCTGAACCACAATCACTGAGCATGCTGGCATATTGGCTTCTCCTTCCCCAGGCTACATTTGTTTGTAAACACAAGCCAATGCTTTGACTGGACAGCTCAGACTGACTGTGGACTACACCGCCCAACTCCGTGTCGTTCAGAAGTGAAGTGAATTTTGTCAGCGCTGCAGTTTTGACAGCATGCACTGATATGTAAACTCTTGTGGAGCTGGGAACTGGGCAGCACCATGGGCGTTGCGTAGCGTGCTTACATTGCGCGAACGCGGTATACCAAAAGAGCAGCACGCACAAACAACGGCGCCAAGTCAAATCCCATTTGGATCACGTTGACTGTGTTGAAAGGTGGAACTGTCGTACCACTGCACTCTTGTCTTTCCTGTGACTTTATGTGGTCTTAAGGTTGCCAAGCGAAGCCTTTTACGGTTTGGGGACTTAAGGGTGCCACTCAGAACCTCTGCCTTGAGCCGTGTGACAGTACACTTGTACGCTCGGTTACGCCGGCAAGCCGGCTAACCGAAAAAAATGTCGAATTGATGGAGTCCTGGTTGTGTCACTCTCAATTGGGTGTACACGTTGCAGGCAACTTGCTTTGTTTGTTTTGACAGCTTTTGCTTCTCAAGCTTCTCGAAACTATTTGCAAATGAATTGAAGCTGCTGTCAACAAGGTCGCTTTTTTTTTTTTTCCCCTTTTCCAACAGCCGACTCCGCGACCAAAAAAACCCGAAAATCTAAAAGATAGTGCTCTCGTTTCACATATTCTGACTGACAATTTGACGGCATTATCAATCCAAGGCTGAAAAATAACCACTACTTACGTTTGAATTGCCTAGGTTACAGCCAGCCAATTATTTCTCTTGAACGTACTTGCAGATGCACAGCGAAACGGCGTGGTTTGACTCCGTAGCCTCGACTGCATTGCCTCCGGAAATTGTCGCCGGGTGTAGTCTAGTATCTTTCAAGAGGGGCGATAAAATCAGTTGGATATTGCTTTAATTAGTTTTGGAGAACATTTGTGCTTATACATTAGGAACACGAAAATCTTACCATATACTTGATTTTATCGCCTTAAAACCAGTTATGGAGCATACTGGCAGCAAATTTTACCTTCGAAATTTGACATATGTCCAGTCTAGCTCTTGAGTTTATTTATGATTGTTCAATTTGTTGGTAGAATGAGCCTGTCATAAAAGAAAGTTTGATTTCACAAGGTATAGAGTTCCGTGCGCATACACCCCGAAATGTTGCAGTCATTCTCTGTAAGTGGCAGAAACTTTGGACAAAATAAAATTCTCATTGCTGAGAACCAAGTTTTATTGTAACTAGTAAAACATTTGCGGTGGGGAGAGACAAAACTTGAGTGCCAATTTAAAAGTGCCAAGGAATGGAGCGCATAATTGCGCCAAATGATTGACAAGGTCGATAAAAACAGCACCGAAAAGGCTTTTTCAACTTGACCAGTAAGGGAAGTGGAAGGTTAGTCAAAAATCAAATTGATTAATAGGCAATTGGTTAAATTTAATTAAGGCTGAAGTCTTGTATGTTAAACCTTTCAGAATATTCTACTGGGAAATGGTAAAACGCACAGAAGCTGGTAGTTGATACACTCGCAATCACGTTGACTGCACTCTTCTACCTTTGAGTGACTCAGGAAATGCACTGCTCTCACTACTGGGGAAATGTTTGAGTTGTAAGAAATGCTGTCGTGTTCAGTGCCACCCTTTTGCCGCAGGACCCCAGAGTGAGCTGCTTGGCCCCATTTACACGTCCTCTGGTGGCCCATTTGGTAGCAGCGGTGGGGGCAAGAAGACCACCCGGCCCACCCCAAAGAGGTAATGTACATTGTGCCGGTCACTGTTTGTCTGGACGTAAAATGGGGTGTGCAGAGGATGCAGGGCCTTGTAGATGCATGGCGGGAATGACCGCAATGAAATAGTGACGCCAGTGGGCAGGAGCAACAGGCGGCCAGTGGCGCTGTTCAAGTGAGCAGGCGTGACCACTGAGAGGGTTAGGGTGCGAAGCATGGCTAGCATGGTGTGTGAGGGGGTATGCAAGAAACGCTGGTCTCGTCAAGTCGGAGGAAGGCGTATTGTGCAAAATTGTATTGTGTTGTATTGTATTGGTTCATGGTGTCTGTCACAGTAGGAAAACCATGGTAAGACGAGGCGATGAGGGGGCTTGCAGAAGGCTCTTGGAAGGCACGTACAAGAAACGTGCGAGCATGATAGTCCTTTATGAAGAGGGTGAAAGGGCTCCTTATAGAGACGGGCTTCAAACAAGGGGGCATTATCGTTATTGGTGGTCCGTCTGGAGGGGCTATTTAGAAGGGCTGATTGGGGAGAAGTCAGCATACGAGGGGGTGTGGAAGATTTGAGCCATTTGATATTTTTGCAGACGACACCATCGTGTTCAGTGAGGCCAGAGAAAACCTGCAAAGAACGGTTCAGTTACAGCATTCGAAAAGCTTTGTGGTAATGTTTGAGATGAGTAGAAGTCAAAAGCGATACTATGAAACAAACATGCCTCAGCTTATCTGGAAATGAATTTTCACAAGTTGGCTATGGGAGTTGTATATAGCAGGATGTGCTTCCACCAGTGGCATCGTCGGCTTGGAATGCAGAAACCCCGCTGGATGTAGCAAACTTGGCATTTTTGCGGGCGTGTGGCTGTGGTGCGGGCTGGAACTGCATATGTGTGGTGTGTGTAACAAAATGTGCAGACGTGTAGGAGGACTACAGATGTTCGAGTTCACACAGGGAGCTGTCGCTCTCCTTGAATCAGTGCAAGGGTTGTGCTAACTTTGCACTGTTTTTTTTTTTCTTTCCTTTGGTTACAACTTACAACACATGGCAGTTACTTGTTTCACAGAATTTGGAGTCTGTTTTTTTATTATTACGTATTATTATTATTATTAATATTATTATTGTTGTTGTTGTAACTAGTAGGTACTACTTTGAACTCTGAATGTGTGCAACATCATTGTACAAATGGACACTAGTTTGGCAGTGTCTCCCAGCAGCAGCCTGTCGATGGAAAGAGAGCTTTGGCTTCAGTGGCAGCAAAGAGATGCTCCTCAGATGGCATATCAGTTGAGAAAAGAAAAACTGCCACGATTGTCCGTTATTTGCGGAAACAATTTTTGAGAGTAATTTTCTAACAACCTACGTCTGCAACTTTTCAGTGCCACACTGGGATCAAGACGCGCCAACTTCTTTTCTTCTCCCACCATGAAATGACCGGGCAGTGCTGCCAAATTCTTCAGGGATTTTTATAAACCTTTGACTATGGCTGTGCAAAGCCAGTAAAGTCCTCTTTTATTCTTTGGTACACGTCCTATCACGAGTTCCTTCCCTCATTCCAATAAAGTCCTCTTATTTTTTGCTGCTTGTCCTTTCATAATCTTCTTTCCTAGCTCAGCTGCAGCTTTTCCAAACTAATTGTTTGCGAAGCAAAAGTTGAAGTGCTAAAACCATGCTTGAGCATGACATGCAGACAAAAATGACAAAGAACTATTTTTAGTGAAATGAAGTTTCTTGTTAGAGGCACCGATTTGGCAGTACCCAGTGATGTCAGGGTGGGCCAACATACCAACGGGTGTAAAACTTATCGAGTAACTTATTACTTGTCATAAGTAGTTTGTTCACTGTAAAGTTGTAAGCAATTGGGGATTTCCTCCTCCTGTGAGTACATGGGCTCCTACTGTAGGCATGTAGTTACAGTGGAATCTCGATGATACGATTCTGGGTGATACCAATTTCTGAAAAGTCCCGGCGAAATTGCATTGCTAGCAATGGGAAAAATTTCGGCTGTTCCGAACGGACCTGCGCGGCCCGGCGGATGATACGAACGAGCAAGTGACGGCTCTCTCTCCCCTCTTTGTCGCTCTTTCTCAGAAACGGCCAGGCTGTTGTTTTCTGCTTGCTGACACCGCCGCGAAACCCTGCACGCTTCTCGCGGCGTGGCCGGCTGCAGCCGCGCAGTGGCGTGGCCGCTCGAGTGACCGCTCCTAACCGCTCTTTAAAATCCCGCTCAAAGCAGACGCTAAGTAGCTTGTGCGGTAAAGGAGCTGATTATGCATGCGAAAACGGTACTATAAAACATCATCCACGGCGCTAGTGGAAGCGCCCATGAAATATCTGCCGGGGTGCTAAGCCTAACCATCTCCGGCGGAGCCAAGCCGGCTGTCTCGAGCGCTTCGCAAGTCGTCAGGCTCCTCCATGGTGCCGTGCGCGTCGTGTGTCATTTTCTGGTTGAGGTACGAGCTACCGCGGGCGCAAAATCGTCGATACAGACGTGAAAATACAGTGCGCGCAAAGCCGAGGTGCGCGAATGGCGTGCAAAAACGCACCATGTGGTTCACGCTTGACTTGCGGCATGTAGCGAGCTTGGGCACTGCGAGTGAGGTGACGAGCGCGAAGCGTTACGCGCTCCAGAAAGGACCGCTTTGCGACGGGGGGGGGGGGGGGTAAAAAAATGCAGAAGAAAATCACGAATTTTTTCAGGCGAAAGTAAGAAAAGAAATACACGAAAACTTTTTTCAGCGCTACATTTTTTGGTCTGTATTGGTTCATACGAATTTCGGATGATACGAATATTTTTCGCGGTCCCGTGAGATTCGTATCATCGAGATTTTACTGTATATGTAGGAAACGGCTGTATTAGAACAAACCCAAATCCAGTCGTGCAATGTTGGTTAGAAAGGGAAGAGTCGGATTTTTCGATGCTATGTCTGCAATGCAATATGCATCGCATGAGGTGTGAGGATGAGTTGCTACCTACGTTGAGCTCCAGTGTGGACATTGGTTGTCACGGAGAGCTGAAACCATAGCTAGCCAGCCCCGGCTAATAACGGCACCACGAAAGTAGAGTTCACTGCAGTCGTGTGGGCATCGTGACAGGTTCAGCGCACTGACGAGGCGAACACGGGCTTTGAGCTGAGCCAAAATGAACAACAGGCTTCTGTAGTCGAGCAGTACAAGTGTTCACACAATTACAAAATCCACCCAAATGTTGTGCTTGGTGACCTGCAGCTAGTGGAGCCAGGAGACCACATGTGGTTGTCAGTGAAGTAGGCTTGCAAGACCTCTCCCCGACGTCAGATCTGAGGGTTATTGGCCCACACAGCAGGTGGCATGTCACTGCATGGGTTTAAACTGTTTCCCACAGTTCTATGCTAAGGACACCTTACCAGTGTGCAGGAGGGAGAAGCTGAATGCGGTGGCCAATAAAAGACCGTGCATTTCAGTGGCTCCAAAATGTAATTTAATCGCTGCCAGTGATGCCGTGGGCATTGGCGGATCCAGAGGAGGGGTCCTGGATGTCCTGACCCTGCCTTAATTTTTGAATCGATACCCCCAAGAAGATTTTTCTACGACCTCAGGTAGTTGATTTTTTCCTAGTTGTATTCTTGGTTTTACAAAATTTTTGGTGAATAAAAAGGCTATGTCCCTCGTCCTCGTCATCATCATCATTACTGATAGAAGCTGACCCCCCCCCCTCCTTTCATAAAAAACCTGGATCCGTCCCTGGCCACGTGTCAGAGGCGTTTAGGTAATTTATTGAAGCAGGTGGGCTGGTTTTGGCCCCTAAGCCTTCCTAGGGAATTCTCAGTGACCAGAAAATGCAAGCTGCCAGCACCTCAGCAAATTCACAACGCAAGCAGTTATCAATTCGTGAAACTGATTTTTTGAACAGCGAAAGCCTTGTGTGGCTCACTGAGCGGAAAAGCCGGTGTCCAGCGTCTGTAACACAAAAAAGTATAAAGGGCCCATCTCCCCGCGAGGGGGACTCTAGTAAATGCGTCGCATAGGGGGTGGGTGTATTGCGTTAACGTTTAGTGTTTGGGGAGTTGGTGGTAGTGAATGCGTTGTATCAGCAGCTTCTTGATGTAGTTTGTATGAGTCAAGGATATAAGGCGCGTTCGTAGCCTTTCATTCTGTGTCGGTTTTGTGGCGCAGTGGGAAGAGCATGTACCTCGCGTTCCGCCCACAGGTAGTGAATGCGTTGTATCAGCAGCTTCTTGACGTAGTTTGAATGAGTCAAGGATATAAGGTGCGTTCGTAGCCTTCCATTCTGTGTCGGCTTTGTGGCGCAGTGGGTAGAGCACCATGTACCTTGCGTTCCGCCCGCAGGGTCGTGGGATTGAAACCAGGCGCCGGTAAGTATTATTTTTTTATATAGTGTAGGGGGAGGGGTGCGGACCTGTTGTTGAGAGCGAGGAGGGTAGCGTGAGGGCGCACCTGGAACAACTGTTGCGGACGCCGAGGCACGCCGACAACGCCGGGTGACATCGTGAGTTAAAGAAATGCTCTGCATTTAAAACATCTACTTCAGAGACTTTCAACCGGGCGAACTTGAACTCTGCAGTAGCGAGAGGTGGCGGTCCACGCACCACAGATGAAGGCAGCGGACCAACAAGCAGCAAATTTCACCATCGTCATCAGCTCTCCCATTACATACCGGCAGCAGGAACGAGCAAAGCTGCAATGTTTACTGTGACGCAGATCAACGCCACTTGAACGGTGCATTCCATTCCATTTGCGGCTACCGTGGCTTGTGTTGGGGAGACCGGGGATGTGTGGTAGCTTTTCTTGGCTCAAATAAGGGAGCTTTGGTAGCATCGTTTGTAGTACTAGCATAAATGGCCTCGCCTCCAAGATCAGTGTGTAAGAAACAAGCTTTATCACTGCCCAAATTTCTCAAATGCGGCGAAAACAAACCACACCCGACAACATTCGTTGGCAACCTAGGTTAGTATATATTGAAATAGGTCATAGTTTCTTACAGAATACACTATAGAGGAATCTGGCGCTAGCGTCTATGCGGCTCACATCAAGGTCGTCTGTGAAAACAAACCACGCCCGACAACATTCGTTGGCAACCTAGGTTAGTATATATTGAAATAGGTCATAGTTTCTTACAGAATACACTAGAGAGGAATCTGGCGCTAGAGTCTATGCGGCTCACATCAAGGTCGTCTGTGTCGTCATGGACCGCCATTATACATCGCGCTCGCCTTAGTTTCATCATTGGCTTGGATTAAAACTTTAAAGGGGTCATGAAATACCTTCCGCCGATGCATGGATGTACATGTAACCAAATAAGACAATGTATTAGCAATCTCCTCCCGCAAGAATTTTGTTAAAGCGATGAGTATTAGCTGAGAAATCGTAAATCAAAAACCGCGCATTATTGTCGCGCCGCGTTTCCTCCTCTTTTCAACTGTTGACGGCGCGCGAGCACTCCCTCCCATGATGCTGCGCTAGTCAGCGGTGACGTACTTCCGCATTACGCTCCTCCGACTGCCGTCTGCTACGGGCAAGCTTTGTTGACACCATGAATTCCGCACTCCGCTCAAGGATGGATAAGCGAACGAGAAATCTGGCCGCATGTGTGCGGTGGCCTGGCCTTGCCCTTTCGCGGTGTGCGTTGCTGCAGTGCAGCACGTGACTTTTAATCGGCGGCGAACTCGCAGCCGCTGGGGAGGATCTTGCGCTCGGTCTCTTTCATGCACCGCGCACTGTTTATCAAAAAAGCGCCGTATCAGAGATGTGGCCCCGCTGGTGCCGGGTCTTATTTTGCGGTGGTGGTTAATTCCTGCCGGCGCCATGTGAAAAAGACATTTTAAACCGATAAAGAACCCGTGCACAAAACGCTTCAATCATGTGACCAGTTCAGCATGGGGCGACGCGTGGTGGAGAGCGGCAACGTTGGCAAAACATGCGCCGGCGCGGCTCTGAGCTTTCTAGCGCTGGAGCAAGCGCCTTTCTTTGACGATCTCAAACATCGGTTGCCTTGGCAACAAGGCACAAACCGCCCCAGAGGTCAGTTATGGTTGCGTGATCCCGGTTCAGCTCGGGGCCCCACCTCGCGACATGTGGGCACTGCAGACGTACCACTCACTCTCATTAGGAAGTGTGAGATGCGTTTGGCATTACAGGAGGCGATGGTGTGTGTGTGTTGTGGACGCCTTTGTTTCGCGATGAAATGCGACGTTGTGCTTCTGCGGGTGGATAGTGCTTCCCATGGTCTGGATTATCTTTCTCGAGCGACGTACGACTCAACTTCGCATGGGGTATGTGCAGTGTGCGTGGCTAAAAGCCATCTCGGCTTGCGCGCCAGAGTTAAGTGACTTGCTGTTCGTCCCCGCAAACCGCGCGCGACGTGAGTGCCGAATTTACGACGGGCAGGAGGAGGCAACCCATCGTCTGTCAATCGCGGTTCAGACTTGCAACGCATGTTGTGACGTTGTGTTCGTTTGAAACGCATCTCTGGATTGTTTTGAAGTGGAAAAAAATGTATCCGTCAAACCCGGGCATTCGCCTCAGGGTGTTCTCTGCGATTGCACGAAAGAAGTGTCACGGGGCTTCAACGCTTTCTTTATGGAACGTACTCCGGTAAGAGAATATCCATGTCGTGTTATGGCCGTGTTGCATTCAATACGAAAGGTTAAGCGTTTGTTTACACTTGTTTCGTTTGTCGTAAAATGTCCAAGCACTCCGGCACTACGCTGGCAGATCAGCCAGCTAGTCGACGCTGAGCAGACGACTCATCTCTTTGCCGGAAGTGCGTGAGAAAGCCGCCCAATAGCAGGATGTCTAGCGCATGACGAACATCGGGGAATCGATGATGTAGACATGTGAAGATGGCGGCGTCCAAAAACACGAAGGAAAGGGTGAGAAAAAAGCGACAAACTTTGCAACAAAAGTGTGAGCTTTCCGCTGCGCGTAAAAGAGTAATACTTGGCCCAGATGACCTTGGCGACCCAATCTATTGATTGTGCTACTTCATTTAGTGTGCTCAAAATGCCTTTCAGGGCCCCTTTAAGTGGCTGCAAATTTAAACGAAGTGCCACAAAAAGTGTAAAATAAAAACAGGCTGTTTTAAAACTAACGAAAAAAGAAGTAAAGCGTATTTTGCCGAAACGGTCGTGCCTGCTATTTTGCAGGCCGAGGTTGCAGTTATGAACAATGTTAATATTTGGGGAGGAAACTCATTAGAGACTAATTTTATTAATTTTACCATTATCTCTAATACGTTGTTTGAAGAGTTTCGAAAGTTTTTTGAGCATGCCTATGAAAGGCAGCGTCTAGTTCCCCTCGCAGTGGCTGCTGCCACGCATGACGTCATGAAGACGTCATAACATTAATAATTGTCATTATTTTGTGTAGTGTAGTCCAAAATACACATTTTTTTTTATTTGCAGTACAAAATAACGCACCATTGAACTGCTAAAACTTTTCTAAACAAACAATTTTTGTTCTTGCGGGAGCAGCCGGCGATGCTGCTGCCAGCTGCCGTATCGCGTACATGGAGTCTCGTATCCGAAAGCGGGACGAGGCTCCGATTTTCTCAGGCCGACAACGTAGATAAACCGGAGTTCATATTGTTTTAAGCATCACCAGTTCAAAAAGACAATGTTGATACTTCCTTCCTTTTCTTATTTTTTCACAACGGTTTGCATTTGTTCCTTCAGTTTACGCCTCTGATGTTTCGTCACTCTGTGAGTGCTCATAGCTGAACCTTAAAGGGGCACTGACACAAAAATTTGCATCTTGTTTTTTTTTTTTTTTGTTGCGATAAGTAGTTAGTGACCTACTTATCAACTGTAGAAACCTCATTTGCTTCAGCGTGCGACGGTTAGTTAATTAGAGGCATTTTAGATGCGGCCAGTCGCAGTTTCGGTTTCAGCGGGTGCCGTGAACCGATGGATTTTGTGTGAACAAAGCTGACCACTGACCATCGGAGCAATATCACAGAGCCGAGCTGCCGTAGCACTGTCGAATCCGCACCGCCGGCAGTTTCTGCGAATGCCCCCACGTACTGATCTCATGAGCCGCTTAATTAAAAAGCGACCGTGGACGTGACGCAGGCGCTGCGAGTGCAAATGCTACTGCGGCTAAAGAACGACGTGCGACGCTCGAGACATGCACGCTGGAAGCAGCTGGCCGGTCTGCCTACAGGTCCGCCTACAGATTCATTCCGCTAGCACTGCGGCGGATATTCGATTGCCGCTCTCGTAAGCGTGCAGATGACAATTTTTAATGCAACCCGCCATCGCATCATTAACTCCTTTCTCATATAAGCTGCCATGGTTGGAACTTGGGTACAATTTCGTGCAGCGGTAACAAGCTATCACTCGAGCTACCTGCGCCGGCCTGGGCCACTTCTCGGCCGTGGCCGCCGCCTGCACAGCGACCGTGCGGCTCACTGAGTGGGCCTTTAGTGTCTCCGGTGCGTTTTCTCGTCCAATGACAATAAAAAGTAATAGAAACAGAGTGCCTGGAATCGCTGTAGAACTTTGGTCGCGGCCAGCTGCCCAATGAGCTGACGAAATCACAGCGCCTCTGCCGCAAACGATCGGGTCGTTTGTTCTCGAGAGCAGAAGCTCCGCCCTCCAGCCCTCCAATTGAAGCAACGAGCCGGGCGAGCCGGCGAAAAAAGCCGGCAGTGCGGAAGCGGCAAACACAAACTCATGACGTATTTGGATGTTGTTTGTTTACAAAATATCCGTGGAATGTCAATTGCGCGTGGTCCTCTGCTGGCTGCTCGGTTGCATTTCACACACTTTAAAATTGACTTTAAATATGTTCTAGGCTGTATTCGCCGCTGATATTTTGCAGATGATGTATATGTATTCACACCAATCTATCTCCGAAGTTATCTCGCCTCCAAAATTTTGTGTCAGTACCCCTTTAAGATTGCCTGTACAAGAAGCATACAAGACAAGCCCTGGACGTCAACTGTTGTTTACCGACAGAAGGCACTACCACATAAGGAAATCACACGAGAGACGCACACACAGCGTGTTTTAAATATACATACCAATGGCAATACATTGCAACTGTCACATCGCAATTGTCACTCTCCAAGATGAGAGTGCAAGGTGGCGGTGTCTTTTCTTTATGTCAGTCTGCAAATTGGCAGCGTATCTTTAAACAGGCACTCCAGTGCAGTTGCTTTAGACCCACCCACAATCACACTAGCGCGGAGTCACTGTCCTCTCCTCCTGGTCGTGCCTGTGCGCCGTTCCGCTCGTGCATCTCCCGCTGGTAGCGGTATTTGA
The DNA here is from genome assembly GCF_048455015.1 of Haemaphysalis longicornis. NCBI lineage: Eukaryota > Metazoa > Arthropoda > Arachnida > Ixodida > Ixodidae > Haemaphysalis > Haemaphysalis longicornis. Next base: position 187,019,718 of record NW_027526445.1, read on the forward strand.
AGACCTCGGGGCAGAAGCGGCACCGGAAGGCCTTCTCGCCCGTGTGAGTGCGCAAGTGGGTGACCAGGTTGGTCCTCTGGGCGAAATCCCTGGGGCACAGGTGGCACTGGTAGGGACGGTCGCCTGTGTGGAGGCGAAGGTGGTCGTCCAGGTTGTTTTTCTGCGCGAATGCCTTGCTGCAGTGGCTGCACCGGTGGGGGCGTTCGCCCGTGTGTGTGCGCCGGTGCTTCTTCAGCTGGCCGTGGTACCGTGTCACGTAGCTGCACTGCTGGCAGTGCAGCAGCCGACACAGGGAGAAAGAAGAGGAACCTGCACAAGGGAAGGAGGGGAAGCACTGAGGGTCCTCACAATGGGAAACACAGTGTCAGTGCACCAACAGTGGGGCTTTAAACGCCAACTCAACTCTTTCACCTCGGCCAAATTTACTTTTCACAAACCATAAGTACCTCCGAAACAAGCGGCACATGACTAGAAACCTTGTGAAATGCATTGGTAATTAACTAGAAAAGTTTAAAATTGCTTAATCGCCGACGACGCTGCACTTGCTGGCGGATCGCGCACACCACCATGAAGTGCAAGTGACAGACAAGCCGGTCAGGTGCTGGTGCCTCCGTCCGACCAGAAGAAGCAGTCGAGCTCCACCTGGGTGCACTTCTCCTAGGGCTGCCGCAAGGGCGACAGGTTTGCTCCAGTCAGCCGAGAAAAGAGAATTAGTCTAGGTCCTATTTGTGGCTGCATTACTAACTGCCCTCCACGTGAATTATTGATAATTTAGAAACTACAGTTTCACTTTATGCATTAAGCAGACAGAAGAACAGAAAACCCTGTACATTAACTATGGCAACCCCATCAACTACCAAAATGGCACCACACTTTTTTGCTGTCTGTTTTCATGCTGTGCCAGCTATCAAAACTGGCGTTTTTCTTGTTTGTTAGAATGGGCCTGGAAGCCAAAACCGGTTTTTCTGGCTGCTACCTTTCAAGCCCAAACTTCAAATGGTCGTAACTTCTGCTACAGACCAGATAGAACGATAATGTTAGTCTTATTGCACTCTTTGATTTGTGCACAGTTCACTGGTTCCCTGTTTAACTGCATCCCTCCAGCAGTTTTTTTACAAAGGCTGTCAAAAAATTGAATATAAAAATCCAAACAAATTTGAATATAATCATTTTACTCAAAAACAAATTTTATATCTACAATCAGAATGAAAAACTGCATGTGCCCTCTAATTTTCATCATCATAACTGCAAAAATAAACTTTTTTGGTTTAAGACCAGTGAGCCCCCTTAATATGAAAGCATCAGTCATTTCGTTATGTCTAAAACCTGGTGTCGTCGTGATGAAGAGATGGCACACAGCACGGCTGACGGATGATTCAGACACACACAAAAGAAAGGCCGGCATCTCGGAGAATACCAAAAGGTGAACGAATGCCCACATTGACGGCATATTTCTCGCCAAAGCTCCCACAAACAGAGTAATGTAATTCAGTTAAAATTCTCAAACTGACGCCATATTTCTCGCCAAAGCTCCCACAAACAGAGTAATGTAATTCAGTTAAAATTCTCAAACTGACGCCATATTTCTCGGCAAAGCTTCCGCGAACAGAGTAATGCAATTCAGCTGAAAAGAAAATTGAGTAAACATAGATGTGGCTGAGAATCCATCCCGGAGCTTCTGAAACGTGAAACAAGAAGGCATTCTCAACGCCGCAGCAGCCCAATGGCTCCAGGTGTACCCACTGAATGTGTTGCGGCTTTTGACTTGCAGGGGTGAGACAGCTGCGCATATTGCGCAGATTTGATACAAATTTGTTTTCCTGCGCCTGGCTGCTCCAAAAGCTTGAAAATTGGTAAAATTGCGCCAAACTGCTCCAAAACAGTCTGAGAGCGAACGATTTTAATGCTCCCATCAGTTTCAGTGGGGAAAAATGCTTACTGGCCGCATAATTTTCTAGCACCCCCAAAGTAAAATTGACTGATTGATCATTCAATAAAAAACCCGCATAAAATAATCCCCGAAATAGTTTTTTCGGAAGTCACAATGTCGGGTTGCACATGTTATATTCTGTGCGTTTTTAAAGCTTTCCCATCTTAAATCATTGCAAAGTCCTGTATAAAAATACTTATGTTTACTGAGGCGACAAAACTTCTTCAAGTTTCTGAGCGCCGTATCTCCGGAACGACATTACGTACGTATGCCAGCGTATGCGTATGGTCCCTAGATATTTCTAGGGACCATAGTATGCGGGGCGCCGCCATAAACTTTTCTTTCCCCCATGGCCGCCATCTTGGTATTGTGAAGATGGGAAAACATGGCCAGCGGGCGAAGCAGTTGCTCGTAGTTAAGGCTAGTTCGCTCTAGGTTAGGCAGACCGCTCTTCGCAGATTTCTACCGTGCTTTTGGTTATGGGGGTGGCTAGGTTTACTTTTAGTTGTTTGATCTGTTACGGGAAGTTGCGCCACTCGAAAGGTGGAGTTCATAAAAAACAACGCGGTGCCCGATAATCGCCGCGTTTCGTGTGAGGCGCGGTGTGCGCTTGAAGTGAAATTTCGGACTCATCGCGTTGTTGTAAAACGCGGAGTTATTGCTGCCTTTGACAGCGAGCTTGCGAGCTGCGAGAATGGGACGGTCAACACTTCAAAAGGGGCGGCGCAGGCTACATCGCCGCAAAATGTTCAAGCACTGTCCGATAGCGGGACGGGCTCTTATTGCACGCTAGTAATAATGGTTCATCTATCTGAAGTGAAATTTAATGCCAATAAGAAAACTCCCACCTCCCCTCGCGGGAACCCCTGTGTAGATGCGACGCATAGGCGGAGCGGTGAAGGGACCGCGTTTTATAGCGCACATAACGTTGAGGGGACTGCGTAAGCCGGTCCCAGTCGATGACGACGTTGGCGTACTTGTAAAGCGGCGTGGACTCTAGGTGTTTGAGCCAAGCGTGGATGTTGCTTCGCCGGAGAACGGCACTCCGGTTATATGCGCAGCGCGCCCGAAGGAGAGAAAACCGCGGAAGAGAGAGTACTGCACATGCGCCAGCCCCAGCGCGTCTGCCGCGGCTATGACGCCGCACAATCCAACACAATCCACTTTAATCCAATCCAAGCCAATCGAATCGAATCGAATCCAATGCCCCTCGCGAGAGAGTGTTCGCTATCGGAGAGGAGAGGGGGTGAGCGGCGGAGAGCGCAGCTGGCGCGGCGAGGAGAATGGGGGAGGGGTGGACAACGCCGACGACGACGCCGGAGGGACAAGGCGAGTGAATGAGATGCTCTGCATCTAAAAGGGAGATGGCTAAACATATCAACGTTACTCAAATTACGATCGATCGTAGTGAACGTGCTTTAGTGTTTGAAATAGGAAAGCTGGCGGGGTGCGACGACTGTCACCGATCGCTTTGCACAACTTTTGCCGTGGCTCTACACCTGTGCATCAAGCCGAGTCTGGGATTACAAAAATAATTTCGGCATTCCCGTGGTAATAAAAATGCCTTACGATTGCTTAGTTTTTCAATTCGATATTTTCAACGGAACTCCATGCTGTCTATACATAGAGCCTAAGAATTTAAAAATGGTTTGTAAATAGGTAGTGCATTTGGTACCTCGTGATACTCTGGTAGAAAAACTTTATTAGAAGGCTGTTTCAGTGTTATATACGTTCAAAACCGATTAACGAGTGCTCTTTCCCCCCCAAGTTGCCAAAAATTTGATTTTTGGGCACCTAAGGTGACATTATAAATGTCGTTAACGGCTCCAAACCAAGGTTCTTCTGCTCCGAAATAGAGATTTCGCTGCTCCAAAAACTGCTCCCAAACTTGATTCAGGTGTCTCACCCCTGAACTTGGGAACACACATTAAAGGCACGCACAAAGGCCTACCCTTGCAGCTCAGGAATGCTAATTACAGAACTAACAATCAAGCAATAATGCATAATGCATGTTTATGCAAAATGCCTGCTGTTTTAGTGTTCGACAACAGTGTCACCATGTGGCATTACTGAAACCTGCCTTTATATGGCACTGTTCTATCAGATGGAGGCAAGCAGCGCATTTATAGGCAAAGAGAAAGACACAATGGGAAATTGATAATGAGCGGACATGTTCGGCCATGGCACATTAATGCGTTCGCATTCACTGCATCATTAGGTGTCCCTGTAGTTTTATTTTTTGCACTGCATGTTAAACACGCTAGTACTCTGAGGGCTTGCCAGAGAGTCATGGTGGACAATGTCAGCATTTCGGCAGGTAGGATGGTACGAGGAAAGAAGCACTTTAGAATGCACATAAATCACTCATAAAAGCTTAAAACCTAGCTTAAAAATTCAGAACAGATAATGCTTACAACTGACACACGTGGCCCTTTAGGCGATAACAAATTGATTGATTGATTGTAGCGTTTAACGCGCCGACGCAATGCAGGCGATAAGGCGTGCTGTAGTGGAGGGCTCCGGATTAATTTTGACCACCTGGGGATCTTTATCGTGCGCCGAAATCTCGTACACACGGGCGTTTTTGCTTTTCGCCTCCATCAGAAAAGCAGCCGCCGCGGCCGGGAATCGAACCCGCGACCTCGTGCTCAGCAGCGATAACAAATTAGAGACCAGCAGCTGGCTTATATATAGCTATGCAACAGCACATGCGGATGAAATTGCTTGACAATAAATTATATCACGGAAAAAATCTTCATTGACATTCTTCCAACACCACCCAAGTGGTACATTTATATGTGCACTTGCTAACAACAGAGCACGTCAGACAACTGGAAGACGATAGAGACAGTGGCATTGAATGACAACTGGAGGGCACTGAACAAGGATGACCAACAACGGGAAACAACACAGCAATTTGCAGCAAATGACCGACCAACTCAAGCACTGATGAATGTAGCAGCAATGACACATGCAGCCCGCTTTGGGGTAACCAAACATTGCTAAAACCGCCACTCGTAACCGAACAACAAAGTTCCCAGCACGGCCTTCTCTCTGGGTTGAACAGCTTGCACGTCCCTTCTTACCAGATGGTACAGCTAAGCTCGCGCACTTGGTAGGACTAGAGGGGACCGCGGGGAGGAGACGATCTAACTGCAAGGTCGTGCATAACCAATTTGAAGATTACAGCCATGTCAGAATTCAGACGGTGGGCCTTTTCAGCACGATTTTCATCCCAGCAGCTCAGTGGTTCGCTGGCGGGACTGATGCCTACAAATATGAAGCATGATACACCAAGATTCTTCAGTTTTGCAAAGCCACAAATCTTATTCTCGAAGCCGCCGTGCGGTCCAGGGGTGCTTTCACGACGGCTCGAACGTTCGCAACAAGCAGCTTGATACGGAATTGGCATGTGGAGTGCTTTAGTCTTCGAGCTTGACGGTCAACTGATTGTTGAGACCTGATAAGAGAGCACACTGTTCCGGAGAGCACAGTAGCTTTTTCCTGCTGCCAGCTCGGAAACGATACTGGAGCGATCGCCAGTAAGTTGACATGCCAGACAGGTCATTACGTTTGTTTCACTCTTACCAGCATCTCGCTGACGGCAGTTTCGTTTGCACTGTCGCGTTATGAAGTGCGTATGTCGCAACCAAGGCGTTAAAATGAACCCCGTAGAAGTTTACCTTGTGGAAAACGCCAGCAACGAAGAAAGCGCAAGTGAGCCACGGCGACTTGAATGATTATGAGCGCATGTAGGCCCCATTTTCCCAGAGTAATCATCAGCATACAGAAAGAGAGACATTGAACGTGCAGTAATAAGTTCTCCGAGGTTACTGACGCCTTCAGCAAAAAGTGCGCACGTGAGAGCCCTCATGCGCGCAGCTTCGAGCACACAGGACTGTCGGCACATACACAGCCGCGAGCGGAAACAACCGGTGCGCGTCCAAAATTCGGTTATACAACTGCCGCTACGTTTGTTGTTTTCGTGTTCACAGTAAGTGAAACCTGGAATGAAACAAGCGTTGCAGCAGTCGGCCGGCATTGACAGGCGGTAATCCGTTCAAACTGCACGTCCCGCCAGTGCAAAGCCGCGCAAGCGTGCGACTCGTAATGTCCTTGGTCATCCCGTCAGCGAACGCCACACCAAAGATTCCTTCAATGGTTTTGAAAGACTGGTGCACAAAAAAAGAAATTGGAATCTACTTATCAAATTGTCAAAATAAGCGGTCTGCAGTCTCGGGCTCGCTGGGCACTGCCATCATTGATGCCATCTTGGTACGACTTTGCCAGTGTGCAAAGCCAGAGGATATAAAAAGTTTTTGACGCAAAAAGCAACCTTGCTTAAAACATGTCATGCTTTCTTTTCAGTACACGCTTCCATAACAAAAAAGGAATATTTTGGCTGGGCCAGGCACTTGTTCTCCGGTTTTCCCCGCGACGTTTACATTTTCGTTTGTTTACATGATGGTGGGTGAATTCCTTCGATGAAGGGCAAGTCCATAGTATGCATGGAGGAAAAAAATGATAGTATGCCCGATAGCATCCATGATAGTATGACCCTGAGTCGAGACTCGGGCTTGTCCACCGTTCCTGAACGTCAGGTTGTTCGGAGGCGTACTGAGGCACCGAGTAGCAGGTTTCGCTTCGCAACCGGTGATGTGGATACACGTTCTAAACAGAGAGAATATCGTATTTTCAGCAAGATAGTCTTAGCATTAACGACTGCACTATTTGGCTTGTTTTTCTTTCTTTCTTTCCTCCACGCCTAGCCACTCGACCACGACTTTGGCTAGTTTCGGTTCCGTCCGCAACGCGTCTGATGATGATTGTGGCAGGATGCCCCTAGGGATTGGCCAACCGAAGAATCCATCACAAGGTAGCTTCGCGTTCAACCACCGTCGTCATCTTCCTACTGAAGAAGGAGGAGAAGAAGACAAAGCTGCGAAGAGGAGGGCGTGTACGTTGCTCTCAGCCGGTGCACCAACGTCAACAACCTTTACCTCACCAATGCTGCCGGAGACTACTGATTCTACCACAGAGACGACAACATCGACAAGAACATGATGGACGAGTTTCGGTGCCTCGAGAACCACCACCTACTCACCGTAACACAACAGTACTTGCGTGCCTTTGCCACCGGTGTGGACCCGGACGCGGAATTCCCTCTGGCGCTACTAAACACCAGATCACTCAACATAACGGCAACACGATGGAACCACACGGAACCCCCATGATGCTTCGCATCCTCATCAGGGTTCCCCATGGGAAGATGGTGTAAGTTTTTTCCCTCCTGGACTCCTTCGGCCTTGCCGAAAACCGCCTCCCGAAGTGTTCCGCGCTGCGGTCTCTCGGTTTCTGATGAGCTTAGTCTGGCTGTGTACTACAAAAGAAGTAACTGTTCTCTCGGAAGTCGCTCAGCATTTTATTGCCGCTATTGCAGTTTGCGATTTATCTGAAAGGGGCCTTGATATCTAAGAAGAAATGTATAGTAAAATGTACGCCCTGTGATTTTGAGTGGTGGCTAAAATATCTAGGACAGCGTTTTAAATGAATTTTCGCGTAGCAGTGGCTGTCAAGTGTGCCATGCCAATCACGCAAATTCAATGCAGCACGAATGATACTTCCTCAGAGCCATGCACAATAACTGCGTGCTTTCAATTATGATAGACATCCGCACGTGTATGCTTCATAATTAAAAATAATCGATCTGCAGACCAACTTTTTCCCCCGATCACTCCATGACACCGGAACCGAACCCCGAACACCGTGCTGCCGTAAGGATCGCGGATGGTCATGTCACCCTGCCACCTCTTGCAAGCTTGATGATCACAGTCTACTATGAAGATGCTGCTCCAGACATCGAAGCTACCGTAGAGAGTGACCAAAGGTTACTTCTCGATCGCGGTGTCTCCGTCACACGATGCATCGCGTGCTTTAAGCAACGCCAATCCCATGTTTTGGTCACTAATTTCACCGAGGAGTACCAGCATTTAAACAAGGAGCTGCAATTGCGTTCCTCGAAGGAACGCAAGAAGCAAGTGACGTGATGGCGGTCGCCGACTTTCAACGCACATCCGAAGATACCTTCAAGCTTCCGGATCCCTTCCCAGCGCTACCAGAAGAAAAAATCAAAACATCCCCCTCGCGAGGGGCACGATCAAATGCAGAGCATTTCCGCGGGGGGCGTGCCTGCAAGTCTTATGGATTACGTATTGGTTGTTGTTGTTGTAATTGTTGTCTTCCAGCGTAGACATTGTCGATGAAGTCGATGGTGAAACGTGCCGTGAACCCCCTGCCGCGGCTATTACGCAACGTGGAGAGGCTACGACGCAACGTGGCGCGGCTATGACGCAACACAATCCAACACAATCCACTTTAATCCAACCCAATCCAAATCCAATCCAAGCCAAGCCAATCGAATCGAATCCAATCCAATGCCCTTCGCGAGAGAGTGTTATAGCGCTGAAATTGCGCCACCACATGAACGCGAACCGAACGCGGCGAGAGAGGGTGTTGCGAGTGGAGAGAAGGCAAGGAGGACGCGGGGGAGAGGGCGCACCTGTGGCCGACGGTTGAATGAGTCAAGGATATAAGGCGCGTGCGTAACCTTCCATTCTGTGTCGGCTCCGTGGAGCAGTCGGTAAAGTGCCGTGTACCTTGCGTTCCGCCCGCAGAGTCGTGGGATCGAAACCTGGCGCCGGAAGGTATTATTTCTTTATATAGTGTAGGGTGCGGACTACGTAGTGATGCGGACTACGGACGCCAACGCGGGTGACATCGTGAGTTACTAAAATGCTCTGCATTTAAAAAAAACAATCAAATGGTTCCTCCTGTTGAAGCTAACGAAAAATACTGGATAAATTAGAAAGTTTTCTATTCAGATTTGAATTACACGTTTTATGGTTATACTGTGTTAGCATTAAGAACTTTTCGATTTTTCTTCATCACTCTGCTTGGTTTTATTAAAAGCTTTTTAGCAAGAGCTTTCCTCCTCCTCCTTACAGTTGTTCATTTTGTAAAGGACATAAGCATAAGTGGCAAGAGAGCATAAGAACGCACCTCAAAATAAATCAGCGCCGTTGCTTCTTGATCCACCATTTTCCCTAATCGTAGGACACACTCTCAAACGCTCTCGAAAAACGGCGTGTCTGCCCAGTTTACTGAATCTGCAGCCAGGCGGCGCAGCATGCGTCGGAGGCTGTGTGCTCCACTTTTCGTATTTCTTTCAATCCCCCCTGTACGTACAATAGTGTACATTCAATATCTCAATCATGGGTGTCGGCATGCAGGGTGCAAATGGGGCACTTGCCCTCCCCCTCATTTGCCCCCCTCAAAACAAAATCCTGCCAACGCCCATGACCTCGCTCTGTTGAGTGGGGAAAAGAAACTTTATGAAAATAAAAGACCTCAGCTTTGTTTATTCAAATCCTCAACTTTGCAGCTAAGCCTAGTTGTTTCCTGTTTGCGGCAAGTGTAACTGAAAATCCAAGCTCACACACCTGAATATCTCTTCTTGGTGGTAATTTCTGTCTGCACTTCGACGCTCGTGAACTTGGTCCTCAAGTTAGTCTGTGAAGGCTTGAACATAAATGGCACCACGCACTGCGTTTGGGAATCTCGTTTTCCGGCCGAAAGTGACGGCCGAGTTCTGCAGGTTCCACAGTCGGCCGAGGAGAGCGATCCCATCCGTGTACCTGGGAACAGAAACGCGACAAAGGCAGCGATTGTGGAGTATTATTTATATCACATTCGCTGTACTATTCACTGAGTGTAATCTCTTTGTCTCTGCATCCTCATTTAAGAGATGTACAGTTAGTACATTCAAGGGTGGAAGCAGGCTTAAAGGAGACATGAACATAATACAACTTTGTTCACAATATACAACAAAACCATACGTAAACAAAAATACAACAAAATACAACTAGCCTGTGGTAAATCACTCAGTTCCATCCCAGCCATGAAAGACGTTTTCCTTAACAAAAAAATGCAACAATATTAAAAAAACTTTCAAAGTTTGTACTACAGTGATATAATGTGGGCACGAATGATATAATATGGACCAGCACTAAAAACATTTACAGTGAAAGCTCGTTAATTCGAACTTCAATATTTGAAATTCTGGGTAATTTGAACTGTACTAAATTTGGCCCAGCCAAGCCCCCAAGAAGCCTCTGTATAAAATGTCTGTTACTCCGAATGCAAGTGGTTCTTGCTACAGGTAATTCGAACTATGCGCCACCACACTGCCAGCTTGGCACCTCACAAACAGCCAAAGAAATGCACTCGCTGCCTGAACATGAAGCAATGCCACCTACAGTACAGCCTGTAAAAGACTTGTCTATAACACAGCGTTCGTACTCTCAGCCCTATCCTGCCCCGCCCCGCCGGAGCGGGATTTGAATAAAACTACTGCGGAATTCTGAAGTCTTAGCCATTCGCTTTTGCCTCCGACATGTTTGGAACGAGTATGTTTCGGCAGTTTTCGGATGCAGCTGGTTGAAGTTGAAATCGCTGTTATAGACAAGCGTTTTACCGGCTGTACATGCAAAAGAACAGAAAAAGAAGGTAAAATCCATTAAAAACAAACTGAAACCCCCATGGTGCATGTTATGGAAGACGTATTCTTTGCAGACTACGTCGCTGCGGACGCGAGCGCAGTGTTGTGTGGTTCTTTGGCATATGAAGACATCTCTCAGAAGTCGGAAGCACAGAGGCTGTCTCTACAAGTGACAACACGGAGGAAGAGGACAAAGCACCGCTGCGGCCATCCACACAGCAGTGATGGCCTGACGGAATGCCGGTTGTCTTTTGTTCAGTTTTGAAGGCGGCGAAGAGGTGGGCTTCCACTACATTCGCTCGTTGAAGCAAAAAGTGCTGGCTGACTTCTTGAAAGACGAAAGGCAGACTGCAACCACAAAGCTTTTCAAGAACCAAATTGTCGACACGCCTACTGCCTCCCCATCCCAGGGTACTGTTCCTATCCATTTGTTCGAACTTTCATGAATTTGAACTGAGATGGCGTCCGCTTGCGATTTAAATTAACGAGTTTTTACTGCATCTGTGCGTTAAGGGGGGGCACTGGACTTAAAACAACCTCTTTTAATTTTCAAGTAAACTTTGTGAAACTTGTCAGTCTTGCTCCTTTTTCCCCCATGATTTCAAACATGCCCTTATTTTTCCAGTTGGTCAATTAGTTCCCAAGATAATTAGAGATAATTAGCCATTTTTGGTCAAACAACAGAAAAACAGCGTTGGCCATAAAACTGCAATCTTTATTTTCCACTACTATGAACCCTGGTGAATGCTGTAATCGAAGCAGTTTTTTTATGCATCTTTAGGGGCTAATTTTACAGCTCATTAAACTTTGGTGTTTTAAATGGGCATTCGAAATGGTTCCTTGCCACCAAAGTTTAATGAGCTGTTAAACTTAGTTTAATAGCTGTTAAAAAATTAGTGGCAATTTTTATTTATTACACTTACAGAAAAAACTACAATGTAAATTCTTTTGACAACTTTGATGCGCTGGGGAGTTGGTACGTGGGTGTTTGTATTGAATCTGTGTTCTCACAGTAATTCAGAGCACAAGGGTTATTTGATCCCCCCCCCCCAAACATCGATATAAAATTGGCACAGGTGGGTTATTGCTCCACGCCACACGCGCACGCAGAAAATACAGCACAAGTATCATAACCCATTTGTTATGAAGTGGATGCCGCACTAAGCTCTAGCATCTTGAACAGCGCCACCCTTCTAATTCACTTAGCCCTGCGTTTTCCAACCACTGGTCACTCCAGACTGGTCGGATATCATGTCTCAATTGTACCCTCATAGCCATCATTAGCTACCACCCTCATGTGGCTGACGCTGAACATCTTTATATTATCTACGGTGCAACGTAACAGCTGACAACATCCAGAAAAAAGCTGTGTCTTGCTAAATTTGGTGGCGCACACTGCAGCGCAGTTTTGGAACAGAACGGCGTAGAAAATGTGATTGGTGCTAAACGGTGCAAGTGGCACACTGCTTCCACACCAGTACACGCCTGTCTATCTTACTGTCTATCTTACTGAACAGCCATGGCCTGCCATCTGCCTGTTGTCCAGTCAGATGTAGAGTTCTTATAGATGTCCACACTATGTTTGATTTGATTGATTGTAGGGTTTAACGTTCCGATGCAACGCAGGCAATGAGGCATGCTGTACTGGAGGGCTCCGGATTAATTTTGACCACCTGAGGATCTTTAATGTGCGTCGAAATCTCAAACACACGGGCGCTTTTGCGTTTCGCCTCCATCAGAAAAGCGGCCGCCGCGGCCGGGAATCAAACCCGCGACCTCGTGCTCAGCAGCACAACGCTTTAGCCACTGAGCCACCGCGGCGGGTGCAAAACTATGTTTAATAAACGAGATGACAATGTGCCCAGGATCAGGAAAATGGCTTATAAATTTTGTGCCATCATATAAGAGGGCAGAAACAAACAAGAGCCAAATAAACAGCTCCCAACAGCTCTGGAAAACCTCTAAACCCCAAGAAAATTCAGCATATAGTAGTTCCAAGATCGTATTGACAGTACAGTGGTTAAAAATGTTTTGCAATGCTTTCATACAGCACTCTGATGACGAGAAGTATCAGATGACACCCAAGGCTTAAAAGAAGTCTGTATTGTTTGTGAAACCAACAAGTTAAGCCTACACACCTGCATTTATTTCCCTTGTAACTCGCGTCTGCACTTCGATGTTTTTGAACACAATCTTCAACGATGCCTGTGAAGATTTGAACATCAGTGGCACCACACACTGTGTTTGTGAGTCGCATTTTTGAACAGAAGCTGATGGCCAAGTTTTGCTTCTCGCACACTCTGCAGCAGAAGCAGATTTCGCTGGCAAATCTGGAACGAGAAGCACAAAAAAATGCCATGAAGCACAAAGTTGAAGGAACAGCAAGAATTACCGCAGATCGTGCAATGTTCAGCTTATTAATAAGGCTGAGTAATCTCCTGGCAGCCGTGAGAATTACCTCTGGGAAATTCTCACGGCAGTTTGTTAAAAGGTGGCTGGCCTAAAATTCACTGAATAGAATTAGCTCCCAACATAACCTAACATAACCTAACCTCACCGAACCTAACGTAACCTAACCGAACGTATCATAACCTACCCGAATCCAGCCCAACTGCAGCAAACCTAACCTAACCCAGCCCAACGACACAAAACACAACCTATATTACACCTGATCCAACCCATTCTAGAAGCCATGTGTGTCGATCTCTTGATATAGTAATAAACAGAATAAAAAAAAAAGCAAAATCATGATGAGCAAAAACTTCAAAAATTTTGAAAACTTTGGGGAAAAAAAAAAAAAAAACTTCATCAATACCAGACTCGAACTTAGGCCTTCGTGTAAAAGCAAGTACCATACCACAGCGCCACAGGAGAAGCTGTAGGAACGAGATTTTTGGGAATATTTGTACCACAGTATCTCAGTGTGGCAGGTTTAGCTAATCAGATGCGACTGCCGTGAGAAATTTGTGATGGTAATTCTCACGGTTGCCGTGATAACAAACACTACCTATTAATAATATATCACCAAGGTGTAACGAGAGGCGGTCAGAATGGTGCTAAACAGTAAGTTAAAATGCAATGCGAAAATTTGCTTTCGATTCAACAGTGCCAGAAAATTGCACAGCTTCACAGTCAATCCAACAACGCTGTGATGATAAAGGTATCCCGTGGGAATGTTTCAATGGCACTGAAACAACGATCTGAAAACTCTGTTTCCAAATCCTCTCATGTGATACTGGCCGTGACTTTGAATCCTCCCGGCAATTCTGATGGAGGCGAAAAGCAAGAACGCGCGTGTGTGCAAGATTTCGGCGCACGTTAAAGATTCCCAGGTGGTCAAAATTAATCCGTAGCCCTTCACTGCGGCGTGCCTTATCAAACCCCACAATCAATCAATCAATCCTTCCGGCAAGGAAGGACAACCCCGATCTCAGCACCGCCACAGCCAGCTGCACTTCCCGTAGTTCAGTCTAATAATATGCAATAGTGAACCTTCTCATTCTCTTTCCTGGCTTTGCAGGTGGTAACTCCGCAGCAACATTGTCCTGTATTCGCTGAAAACGAGTTGAAATTTTCATTGCTTTTTTTTTTCGGAAGAGAATGCACGATCGTGCATAGTGTAGGTTCGCACTGTCCAATAATGTTTGCGTGCTTCTTTCCCACCAGCGACAGGAGAGAGGGCTCCCCAGGTCGGCACAACGCAAACGAGCGGCACGATGAGGCGGATACATGCGTTTTTTTACAAGGTTCACCCACGTCTTGTAATGGGAGCCTAACAAGGTAGATAAAAGAAAGATAAATCATGATGGATAACAAACCAATGCTAATTGGTATCAATGAAGCCCACTGATGGCGAGGAAACATCTCAAGGACAATGCATCCCCTTACTGGAAATGCATTCTCCATGACGCATGCTCCATGATGACACAACAAGCAAAGAATGCGGGTTAAAAACCTTGCAATGAAACTGCAAGATTTCAACTGCCAGTAAATGGAGTTATATTCGGAACATGCTGCTAACCGCATAGTCTGATGACTGTGCTAGTTCTTCCGCTATGTTCATAACGTGTTTCAGGAACTCTTTAATCATTTACATATTATTTCTTAGAACTTCAGAGTTAACAGGGTCTAACTGAATAAGAAAGTGCCAGACATGCCACTGGTTTTTGTCATTCTTACCACTGAAGTCAGCAGACAGTCCAATTTTTGGTCACACCTTAGAGGCGTGCTGGCTGGGAAATTAGCGTAGCTGCAGAAGATAAGAACCCCAATTGAATCTTAGCCCAGTATCAGGTCGGCTTACCTGCACAATACTAAAGCTGCACGCACAAAATGAGAGCTAAAACAATACGCACACACATGACAACCTGAATGGACGAAAGAAACATCACTTGGAGGTTTCAAAAATTCTTATCGTCTCACTCCTAACATCACCACTCCATTCCAGCTGAAATTCTTATTTGTGCCACTTCACAAACTTGGAAAAGTTATACTCGTAGAGTGGCCCCAAAACTTTGCTTTGGTCACGGAGCAGAAACACGGCAGGAGGGGAAACAGTGCTTGCTTTGGTGGTCAGGTGGCATCACAAGCACTTGGCCAAGCCTAAGCTAGCGGCATCTGTAATGTGGGAAGAAGCTGCACAGCCTTCCAACGAATTGTGGCTGCTATAATTTCGTTCATCAGGTGCCGCTAGCCCCTCCTTCACTGTCACAGCTACGAAGCCCGGTAATCTGTGTTGGTTTTCCATTGTGACATTTTCAGGTCGCTCTCCCGCGCCAGTCGCAATGGACCGTTTCCCCTACTGTATATTCTTGCCGCATGGCTCCCTATAAATAGTAGGTGCTAAAATAGACATCCTCACCATTAAATGCTTTGGCAAATGCACTGAACATCCTGCTGCCAACACCGTGATTTGTTGGAAACGGGCGCTTGGAGTGTTCACCGGTTGAAGAGTTCACCAAGCGTGTTGACGTCAAGCCGGGGTCGCTTCGTGGCCCAGCAACTTCTCGTCTTTGATGCTCCCGGCCCACTGCCAGGAACGATCTGCGTGAATGGATGGATGTGGTCACTAAAAGGAAAAGACTGCACGAAGGGATGTTCCGTCTCTCCGATGAGAGAAGGTCTCCTCATCAAGCACTGGGAAGAGAATCGGCAGCAGTGAGCAAGAATCAGTCAAGAAAAAGTTTGCACCAAAAGAAAATAACCAGAGCAATGAGAAGATGGGTTCAGTGTGGCTGAGATAGTCGTGCACGACACAACACACACATGCATCTAGCATTCTACTGCGACATTCACGGCGGTCCCGGCCACTTCAAACTTCTTGGACCAAGCAAGATCTGGATCACTTGTCCAAGCAGTATGACACTCACCCTTTTGTGGCACGCACGCTCCTCTTTTGCTCTTTGCTTTCTACTACAGGCATCAACTGCTTTTTTGTCTTGACAATTTCAGATTCACTGGACGTCACTCTACTTCTACTTTTCTTTAGCTTGATTACAGGTTATTTGAAAGACACACTCTAATTAATCATTCCTCTTCTCCCTACTGTGGTTGTCTTTGCAATGCGTTTGGGCTAATACTGCAATTCGAGGACTGCCCTCAAATTGGAGGTCTCGGAAAATGCACGGGAATGCGCGATAAAAAAAAAATCGAGCACCGCTTCATGTCTATTAGACAGTTCGCAGTTCGTCCGGGACTAATGATTGATATCTGAAGATGAACACTTTAACAGTCAATATACCCACAACATAACACTTGTTGCTTGCAACCATCGCTGCTTCAGTTGCTTGCGACTGTTAAGCGCTAACCACATGGAGCGATTTTGCAAGCGACTTGGGGAGCGACGCGACTAGCGATGAACTACTTTTCGCCGCGGACAAAGCCGCTCATCAAAGCGCTCGGTTCTGGGTCGCCAGAAACAGTCGCTCGCCTCCCGGAAGTGGCCTCAGCGACTAGGCAATAGGAGAGCCCCTACTTCAGCACGCAACCTCCGGTTTTGGAAGAGAACAGGAGGGGAGATTTGGCGCGCGCGCAAAATCCGTGCAGACAGTGTTTGCGATGGAGTGGCAAAGAAAGCTTTGCGTGGCAAAGAAAGCTTTGCGTGGCAAAGCTTGTGTACATGCTGAAGCAGAAGCAAGTAGGCTCCCGCACACACTGGGTGAGACCCGTGTGGCAAAAACAACGTCAAGAAAGCGAATTCTTCACGGCGTTCATGTTGGAGCCGAGAGACGAGGCGCAGAAGGAAAAGCGCGCGCTATGCATACCCAAACCAGTTTTAGAGATGCAATGAAGTGCAAAAAGCTAGGTACAATGGCGAAATACTTTTTAGTCATGTTTTTATGACAAATGAACAAAAAAAAATGTTTGTAAACAACCAGCGTACAAAGCGCGTTACTATGCGCAGTGCGGCAATCGCCGTCCTCAGTCGCTCGAGCTGTGTGGTTGCTTCGGCGAGCGACTTCGAGGAGGATCTCCAACCTCTTCCTTTTCCCACCGGGCACAAAATAAAATTGTTCTCTCTCTCTTCGGATCATAGTCGAGTCGCTTGTCGCGTCGCTGGAAAAATCGTTCCATGTGGTTAGCCCTTTACAGTGCGCCACCAATGAGCCGGAACTGATTAAAAAATCTCAACTCGTAATCGAGGGAATTTGTGGCAGCACAGCAAAGACGCTGATCTTGCCCGACTCCTTAATAAGAGCCATACCAGACGTTATAATCGCACTGAACAAAGTAAAATCAGCAAGGTCCCCCTTCTTCAGAAACTTGAGGTTCAGCCTAATGTGCCGGCATAGAGTTAATACTACTGACTCTAGAGCAAAAGCTGCCCGGCCAGCCCGTGCATTGAAACCGTGCTACACCCGGGCGCTGACATGATGCCACCCTCACAGCGTTGCCCGCTGCCTTTTTGCCTACTAGAGTTGGCGGCAGTAGTCGGTATTCACCTAGTAACCAACGCATTCCATCATGGCAGCCACGCAGCCACCGTTGCTGTGAGTGCGCCGTGAAAACTTTGCTGTGCAGAAACATTGTGTGAAGTTTTTCACGTGGTAGGTAGCGAACTTTTGTGCCATGCTGCCGCGTTAGGTGCAGTTTTGTATTCTACGCAACTGAGAAGGGTAGCGCCTAGATTAGCGGGTACTTCGTACGCTCGGAGAGGTAGCTTTTGCGGGTGCGTCAGGGGAGTTCGGTCGTCGCTTCGGAGTTGAGCGGACGTGTTTTTTCGTGTTCCTGTGCTTCGGAGGGGCTTCATTTCGGCGGCCCGTTGCGCGCGCGGGCCGTTGGACGTCGCCTGGCTTTCGCTTTGCTTGTGTGGGCGGTCGAGTGCCAGCTCCGTACCCGTCTCCAAAGCGGTCGGGACCGCCGCAGACTTTGCTCTTCGTCGCACCATGCTCGCGTCCGCGCTTCACGGTTCCCTTCGAGGTTTCTCGTCTCCCGGACGCAGCATTACGCCAGCCAACAGTGTTCGTGGTGTGTTGTGTGCGACGGAATCGACCACAGTGGAACTACTCTTCTCTACTCTTTCCTCACCTTTCTAATCTTTACTTTTCTTTCTCCTATCCTATTTCACCAACTATTCCCGCTTCCGGACTGTGTTAAATGCAGGTGAGCTCCCATGAGAGCTTAACAATATCCCCAGTCCAGTTATTTTCCTGCTTCCTTTAAAAAGAAATCACTTCCCCCTGATTGCTTTTTTCCCGATTTTTTTTCCTGGTGGCTTCCCCTGTATTCGCGCATGCGCTGTTTCTGTATATATCATTTTGTGTGTGCTAAAAGAGTTCAGTTGATATGCAGCGCTAGTCCTGTGTAGTCTTTTCTTTGTTGTCCCGTCTGTACAGGGCTATTTTAACATGTTTCACACGCCTCCCCCCCCCACCCCTGTATGCGTCAGCTGATTGTTTTCGCAATCTATTGAGGTGCTCTTTACAACTACTTGCTTTTCTAGCGAATGGAAGTTCGAACTGGACAACACTTCCAAGAAATGCATGTAAATGGATATCGTATTTGTGACTGCACTTTATCCTAAACAAACATGCTTTCTGTGCCTGTTCCTGTGCCTGTCTACGAGGCCCCTGCAGCACGTGTGTCAACTTTTTTCTCCAGTTGAAATGCTTTTAGGTGGTGGCCCTTGCATTAGCTTAGATTCAATAACCTTGAAATACCCAAGCCTAATATTACTTGGTTATGTGCATCAAGAAACTCTCGAGATTTTCTGTTTTTCTAGGTACGCTTAGAGGATTTGTCATTGATTGTATGCTTGGGACGTCACACAAGGTACATGATTAATGTTGTCAGGTTACATTAGGTCGCAATAATTCTATTTAATAGCAGCTTAAACAAAAAAAAACCAGAGACTAGAAGATATCATGTAGAACGCGCATTTCCATTCTGGGTTTGTGGAACTATAGCTTTCAGTACTTCCAACTACAAAGAAAGTAGTGCAAGTGTTCATTAGTCGCTGCAGGGCTCTTTACCTTTTAAAATTTCATGCCCCCTCTTCCAGAATAAAGAAAGAGAAAAATTGTGTGAGGAACTAACTATTTCCAGCAAAGCTATGGCAGGTTTAAAGCCAATAAACACACAGGGTTAAAAGCCAAAAAACCTTTTTGAAGAAAAAACAGTTTCATGATAAAAAACCTAAGCACTGGAGAAGAGGAGAAGAACGAAATAAACAAATACAAGCAGAGGCAGCATAAAAGAGCAAAAAATTAACAATTCAAATGCAATTCTACGAGGCAGTCACGAAAGCTTCCACAAAGGAGCAGACACTTCAGGAGAAATTTTAAAAAATTAGAAATTATGTACCCTATTTACATTATGTACACAGAAAATCAGACATATTTCAGTGGTTTTAGACAAGATGGAGCTGAAGTATCCAAATCAGTTCTTGCCTTGAAGAAGCAGATTGCAGTGATTAAGAGAGAAAAACAGTCACAGGTGCTGTAGGGGTGTTACCAGCATGCAGCATCCTTCGTTTGCCCATTTTGACATTTTGCCCGCTTCTTTTATGCCTATCTTTTTTTCGCCCATGGTGCTGTCTTTGTACTGGCCATTTCCTCGCCATGTTTTTTTTTTCTCCCGAATTTTTTATCCTTTATTTTATGCCAGTCCTTTCCTTTCAAGTTTACTGTTCCCATTTCCACATGTAGCACAGCCAGCTGGACAGTTCTTCTTCTTCTTTCCTTGGTTAACCTCCCTAGCTTTCTTCTACAGTTTCTTCCTTTCTTTGAAGTCGCACATTAGGTCATCTTAGCCGTGCCCTTACTATCACAAACTTCCCTAGAGGTCTGATGGTATTACTGGTGGTGAAATAAAATTTGTTGGATAAGAATTGCTTGTACATATGACCCTCTTGCTTTTTCTGTGTTTATTTTTGCTTCTGATACATGGACTGATGGCATTAGAATGGCCCATTATTTTTGATGAAAATAAGAATGCTGATGACCACAATCTGAATGAGCATTAGCCAGAACTTTCATAATCAACTACAGCATTACTGGAACCCAGCTTCGGTAATGCAACTTCGTCATCATCCTTGTTGCTGTGAGCACGCTAAAATGGAAGCGTGGAAATTCTACAAGGTCTGGTGTGCACCTTTGTGGCCACCGGTTTGATGTTGGCATAAATGAGAAGGCTGTGCTACACATATCGAATTCCTTCGTTCTATCGCGTATCGCATTCGCATATCGCATTCCTTCCTTTTATCTAGTGTATGCAGCTGAAGAACGTCTCCAGATGGCACTGGCTGAACCGATACGTGCAGATGTAACTGTCGCAAATTGAGAGTTCAATTTATTGTCCGCTTTCTTAATGACTGCCACATGCAATGGACATTAAGTGTCTGAATACTCTATATCTCGAAACAGGCGCGGAAAGACGTAGACTAAGAAGAGAAATACACAGGACGACACAGGAAGAAGCGCGTCGTCCTGTGTATTTCTCTTCTTAGTCTACGTCTTTCCGCGCCTGTTTTCGAGATGAATCAGCACCAACTCGCCCAACTTGCCACCCTGTTGAATACTCTATATTAGCGATTGATAGTCTCATGCTAGGCAGTCTGATTCACCTGCTATAGTTATGTTTGGCAGCTGTTTCAAAATTAACCACTATGATTGAACTAATGAGCGGCAATAACAATTTATAGGTGCACTCAAATTAATTTACTTTTCAAGAGAGACGTATATCCTTCGTCGACTTCGCCTTGCACAAAATACATGACGGTCCCATCGCGACCCAAGAAAGTGCATATGTGTGTTACCTCAACATACTTCGTAGGCGGTTTCTGTTGACAGACAGATTTCCGGCCGAACCCGCAGGCATTTCAGGCAAAACCGCCTCTAGGCGGGGTGGTCCTGATAATTGGGCTTGAACAGAAGTGGCCGTTTCCGTTCATTGGCGAAGGCACCCAGGGAAGGACAGAATAATTTTTCTTAACGCCCTACCACACGGGTGCCCATCTCACATGAACGAAGTTTACTCCTCCTCCACCTCCTCTGTGCAGGTATATACATGGGCCATATGAGAGCAGAAGTGCAAGTATATGTAGTTAAACAACGTCGCTGATCCACCGAATTTAAGAAATGTGTCATGCAAAGCATCAAAAAGGTGTCCTTGAAGATAGGTGGCGGCGGCTTTATTCCGTATCGTCGGCAGTCTTCGCAAGCTTGTCTTCGCAAGCAACGAAGTGACACATCAGACACTAAGGCGTGTTAGAGTGAACCTTTGTAAATTAGCCCCACACGACTGACGCTCCTCACAATATACCGAAACTGAATTTGGCGCCTCATCCCGACGTCTTCTTTTTGTTTGTAATTTCATTTATTTTTGTTCGTCAAGCATGAATATTTCAAGAAAACTAATAAAAAGCATACAACCTCGTAACTAAACTCAGTTATCGCCATAAAAGTTGCCTAATTTTAGCTTAGGGCCCTAAATTTGTGCCTCATTTTCAAGAAAAATTGTTAGCCATATCTTCAACTACTGATCTGGCAACTACAGCGTGGCATCATGGCGGCATCCGTGTTTAGACACATTTTTGAGCCAGCTTTACCCGCCTGTGTGCCGGCCATGCTCCAGCTTGCATAGAGTTTCATACTAATGAAACTAGAGGGGACACTGGCGCTGCAATCGTTCAACCCCCATGGAGCTGATTGTGTGACGTAGACTCGTGATTTTCGAACTTGGCTTAACTTGAGGCTTGACGATTGTTATATGTACTAGGCTTCGTACTTTTCCGCTCCGTCAGTTTCGGTTTCGGCGTCGAAAGCGTCGGTGGGTCATTCCGGGGCAGAATTGCTGTTGGCGTTTGATTCCAGCGGCTGCAGTGCGCAAATACTGCACGGCTGGAATGAATGGATACGGGAAGCACTCCGCGCCGGGTAGTGCGTTCCATCCTAGCCACGTTCATGACTACGCTTGCGATTTTAACGTCACGAGCACGGTAGCGCCGAAGACAAATAAAAATCTTTTATCAGCAGTAAGTATGTGTGCACAGCCGGTGATTTTTTTTTTTTAATGTTGCGGGAGCGTCCACCAGCGGGTGGGTCGGCACCTTATCGTGGGAGAAAGCGGCGAAACAAGTGAGGGTAGGCCGCTTGCATAGGACGATTCCGCCAGTGCAACCGTCGTCTGCTAGGCTGTTCCCGCAAGCACAACACAGCCGACACCGTCCCTTTCCGTTGCTAATCAGCTGCGTGTATTCACCGGTGTAACCAAGGCTCACGCGCAATCGCTGTGACCGCCCGCAACCATGGACGCATATGGGGTGTTTGAAGCTGAAGGTAAAAACAATGTAATTAAATGAATACTCTGTATATGCAGTGCAGTATCAGACAGGGGAAGAAAACGTACCTCTGCAACGGTAGAATGGCTTTACCTATTGCAACAGAACGTGGCCAAATGATTGCCTGGGGCCTACCAGTACTTTTGGGCCATAAACTATGGCTTACATAGCTATGTGCAGTCGGTAAATCGCTTGTCTATAACAGCGATTTCAACTTCAACCAGCTACATCCGAAAACTGCCGAAACATACTCGTTCCAAACATGTCGGAGGCAAAAGTTAAGGGCTAAGACTTCAGAATTCCGCAGTAGTTTTATTGAAATCCCCCACCGGCGGGGCAGGATAGGGCTGAGTACGAAAGCTGTGTTATAGACAAGCCTTTTACCGGTTGTACTGGTGAAGCCATATGAGGCGATCACCGGCATGCATGCTTGCTATTCAATGAAGTCGCTGTGATTCTACATTGGTCACAGTGCTCCCCATCCAGTGGCAGGTGTTGCTGTAGCAACTGTTTGCGTTAGTGGAACCCTGGCTCAGCGCCTGGAGACAGGCATATTGAGCACAGAGAAAAAGTTGGCGACTGCACTAAGCGAGTACTGTGTGAATTTATTGTGCCAACAGCAAAGTGCAGAATTCCGTTTCACTCATTTATAAAAAAGCCCTCACCACAGTCATACTTTGTAACACTAATAAAAAAAGCACAGCATTGCTTAGTACATCAAAAGCAAGAGTGCAAGCTTACCTTGAGGAAGTTGTTTTGAACTTTTGAAGGCTGGTAAACAGCAAACATGCAAACTATGCAGCGAAAATGAGTGAAGACATAAGCATGTCGCATCAATGTATTTATTGTCCCATCCAAGAGCCAGCATTGCTTAATACAACAAAAGCAAGAGTGCAAGCTTACCTTGAGGAAGTTGTTTTGAAATTTTGAAGGCTGGTGAACAGCAAACATGCAAACTATGCAGTGAAAATGAGTGAAGGCATAAGCATGTCGCATCAATGTATTTATTGTCCCATCCAAGAGCCAATGTGAACATATTGGTACCAGGATTTAGTTTGTAGCTACCTACCAGCATTGCCATTTTCGCAACCAGCATACTGATGTACGCAGGCTGCTTTATGCAGGAATCAACAAAATGGTTACTGTAAGTGGTGAACAAATACGACGTTAGGTTACGGTAAAAAGATTGCTTGAAAGGAACCCTAGAAAAGCTTAGCTAGAAAAAAAAAAACCCTAGAGCAGAAGTGTTTCGATCAGCATCTGCCAGCACAGTAGAAGCAGGGCAACAATATCTGATCAACGAACAAAACAAGGGTCTTAAAACAGCGTACACTCGGCATGACAATATACAGCCACAGTGAACAGCAGTGGGTGGATACAATCTGCAACTTGATAACAGCCAGAAGTAGGTGAGGCAGCCTTCTACCCCACTGATCAGAACCTTTTGAGCCATACTGACAGTGCAAGATGGGAAAGAGCAGCTTAACATTTTTCAATCCATTGTTTGGGCAGACATCAATGGTGCATAAACAAAAAACTGCAGCCACAACGTATAATGTAAGTTTTAACTGACATTCACGTGGTGAAAGCTGATCCCCTACGTCACACCTTCATGAATATGTTGCTGGAGGAGGTGGCGGCGTCACAAAAAAGTTTGTGAAAGGTGCACAATAGAACCTGGCTTCAATAGAGGTTTACATGGGCAGTGAGGACGTGCCAGCTCTCTCACAGTCATTGGCACCACACACAGTCCTCCTCAGCAGGGTCCCTCAAGTGAATACCACTTTGGAACACAGTGGGCTAAAATACCACGCAGAATACTTCCACTTCATTCTTTCAGTTCAATAAGCACGTACACAAGTCTTCAAATGGCTGCTCATGGTAGTTAAATGAAGTTGGTTTCATGCTGTGCCAAGGCTATCGCAAATGAAGCCACTGCTATAAGTCACATTTATGCATACAATGGATGGTTTTGAACAACTAATTTTTTTGCACCCGAGAAAAATAGTTCGAATCTTGAGTGCCTAACAAGCAAGATTCAAAGAACATCTTCCATGCACTACAAGGCACTTTCCTCACCACTTGTTTTTCTCTTTATTGTGCAGCTGAATGTACAGGATTGTTTTTACTATTTACATATCGTAGGCTGCAATCAACCTCTCCCCAAGCCCTTTTGCTTTTTCAACAGTGGCCCTTGCTAGTATTTTTGTGTTTTTGGCAGCTTGGCGGCATGCCTGCCTTGTCTTGTGCTGCTGATGATCCATCCAATGACCCTGACTTGGAAACTGGTTGCATGCCTGGTGCAGCTTCTTGTGTTGCCTGCTGGTCTGCTCCTTGCACTGCTGACACAGCTGGGACCTGTATCGAAATGGATGGCATCATTGAAGGTTTTGCAAGGCTTTTGTACAGATATTTAGAGCACAAGTATGTACTCTTAAAATCCAGCACACCAGCATGCTTATTTACAAAAAGGGTTCCAGCAACATAACATATTCAATGACTCTGGCTTTCTCATAAAAACACACAGTTACGATCAGCTGCGCGCTGCCGTGTTGACACTGAAGTCATTACTTAAACCAAAGAGAAGGCACATACAATAAACTCACAGGACGCCAACAATGTTTTCAGAGGTCGTGCTTTAACAAGACATGACTTTAGCAGTTGGATTATTCAAGACTGAACAACCACACAAAATGAGTAAATGTTTTGAACTTATTGTGGAACAGCTACGGAACAACGAATGCATGAAGGCAGCTTGTGTATTATGGAAATGGTACCCCAGAGGCACTATTTAGTTGCTATTTAGGCAAGCACCGTCTGATCAGCAACATTTACGCTGTTTGACACCTTCGCACGTAATTTCAAACTGTTCCTGCGCTTCGGCACGCTTGTATAGAGGCACTGGAAAAAATAGAGAGCCTTCAATTTCACACGCGTACCTGGTTATATCTGGGCGTGAGACCTCGGTTAGACAGGTGATGATTGGTACTTGTGGGCGTGTAATGTACACACACGGTGCTTAGATATATCAGTGCGCGTTATTGGTCATCTAATAGAAACATTCTACACGGGAATTTTCACAAAATTAGGAACTCCCGTAAAATGCAGCCCACTGCTCCAGAACGCCCTGCATGCCTGCCGCTCTTAGCAAGACGAGGCCGTCTTCTGGAAGGTTAACACGAATGAAGTACGAGAATTTTTTCGCTGTGTGGCCTGATAAGATACCCTGTTTCCTACGTTTGTCGCTCTCAACATATAAAATTAACATTTGCTCACAGAAACAGCTCTACAGTGCGTCAAGACATCAAGAATACACGAATAGTACAACAAAGAAAGAACCCGATTAACCATCCGGTCAATAAAACATCGTCTGCGTGTTAGCGACGAACAGAGGTGATATGGTCGAGTTCCGTGGTCGAGTTGGCCGTTATGGCTTGTTTAAGGCACCAAAGCAAACGATCAGCTGTTACTCAGCGTCCTTTCACGATTTTGTCAGCATGCCGACCGCACGTCGGGTAAGGCGACAACAATTACACTTATGAGTGGAAATGAACAACAACCGTGTATACTTACTTGGGGTTATATGACGCGTCGCTCCGCTACTCGTAGTCTTCCAGAACGAAATTTAACGCTGTGCAGCGGCCCTTCAGCAGACACATGCCACCGATGCCACCGCTGACCATGACCGCCGACTCGCAAGCAAAAAAAAAAAAAAAACGAGAAAAAATACGCTTCGCCGCCGAATCACCGGCTCCGCTAAACTCAGCCGCGTATGCCGTTCACAAATCACTTTCCCTCTTATAAAAGAGTACTTCTAAACCTTAATTAAAACTTAACGTATAGTACAAGTTGTTTATGCGACTAATAATTTATACTGTAATAAACATTAGTTGTAGCTTTTCAATTTAAAAAAGATATTTCGAGTCAAGTCAAGATGTTGGCATAGTCAAGCCAAGTTCGAAAATCACACGTCTATCTGGCATGGCCGCCCTCATGGGGGTTGAAGCAGACGATCAACGGCTCGCATAGACACTAGCGCCAGTGTCCCCTCTAGTGTATATTAGTATGAAACTCTATGCCAGCTTGCCGCTCTATACCACTCTAACGCTCTAACCATCTCAGTGGTCACATTTTCTCGCTTTGGCTGCGATATTGGCAGTCAGTCGCTTCATGTTTTGCTCACCAGTATTGGCACTTCGTCTCCGTCATCCCCATTTGGTCACGCGCGCACTGTCTTCAATCACGATTCTACAAAGCGTTCTACCCGTGCCACACGTACGCAAAAATGACATTAACTGCTAATAAAAACCGAATGACATTATTTGGCTCATAATATTTGGCTGGTTTGTGCTGCACGCCAAAAAGCGAAGGCATTAAATGTGTTAGGCATGATGGTGATAATGACCAAAAAGAGAAATGCGCTCATATTTTAGAAATTTTTTATGGAAAGAAAAACGTCTTAAAAGGGTTCAAAATGTTTTTTTTTGTGAAAGAAAACGTTGTGAGAAATAGTTGTTTTAACGAATGGCGTTAGCCGCTTCTAGTTGCTAGTAACGACTTGAGCGGATGCCGTCGCCTGCCACCCGTAGCCAAATCCAGCGCGGTAGTTTTTAACTATCCTTCTAGTACACTCTATTTTTAACATAGTTTTTAATACTGTTTTCCACATGGTTTTCCACATGAAGTTTACCGTTCTTCGTCTTTCTCTGATAGTTGTCGTGATGTGATCTTCGTGCTAGGCAGCAAACAGAAAAAGGGAAGAAAAGATGCAGAAATGGCGCCCGTGTGTAGTCGGCCGCTGGCATCGAGAAGGTCGTCTGCTGACGTTCCCGGCGCGCAGCTTGTAGCTGCACTTCTAACCTACTTCTAACCATACCACGGCATGGGGTTGCGGGTGTTCGTTTTCCCTCTAAGAAAGAGGAAAGTAGCTCTCATGGCGAGATCGTTGAAGAGCTGAGGCATGGCGATGAGGGCACGGCACGCAAGGTCCTCGAAATGTAGAAGGTTGCAGCAAGGACGGGCGTCAAAATATTCCTCGCTCGGCGTGGTGGAGTGTCAAAGGTGCTCCTCGCGCCACCATGACGAGCGTTGAAGGTAGTTCCCGATTTGTCGAGACTGCTGGCCATACATTGGGCGTGGATCGTGGGGACGGAACACACGAAGCCCAAGCATGGCCGTAGCCAGAAATGTTTTTCGGGGGGGGGGGGGGGGGTTATGGATTTTGGGAAGGGGGTAGTTTTGCTCAAAGCAGCAGTAAGTATTGCTTACGTGCTGCCTGGAAAAGATTTCGGGAGGGGTTTGAACCCCCAAACCCCCCCTCAGGGTACGGCCCTGAGCCCAAGCATACGGTAGGGACCGGCACTACACATGATCAGCTTCACCACGCTGGCAGCAGAGCGGACGATTGTCAACCGTCCTCAACAAATCCATTGTTCAGGTTCCACAGGGCTACTGCCTGGATGGCTCGTAACTATGATTTCCAACTCGCTCACATCGCGTCGTCCTCACGTCCGCTCCAGCATGTATGCAACTAATGTTGGCTTCTAATGGTAACATAACCCGCGCAGGTGACGGTGTTGGTATTGACTGTATTGGTGACACCACGGACCGCGAGCCCCCCTACTCACGCTATTGTCTACCGTGGCTGCGAGTTTTAAGGTGAAGAGCAAAAACCTAAAAACGCTGGCAGTCGGAGCCCAGGTCAAGCACCGGCAGTTGGGCTCCCTGTCTGTTTACCAGGCAGGGAGCTCCGGAACCTCTTCAGCTATCAGGGTAAAGCTAACGAAGAAAGTACTCCCGTCGGCTGCTTTTATACTATAGCATATGGTATTTTTTAAACCCAAACCCAAACACGATCGATCCCTGAAAAAGGGCTGCACCGAATAAACATTTCCTCCACTTCCTAGTATATCTGTTTCCAAACCTGGCAACTACTCACGTTTCGTTTTCATTAAGTCTCTTGAAAAAGAAAAGCCTGTCACGTCACAATACGTGTTCGTCGTTACCAAATGTCTTAAATGTCTAATCGGACCGTCATACAAAGACAAGAAACAACGAACCGGTGAAGGTTTAGTAGAAGTCCCCACCGAGCTTCAGGCCACCAAACTTCTTAGCCAAAACTGCATTGCCACTCTGGTAACCAACGTGACGCCCCACCGCAGCCTGAACAGCTCGCAGGGCGTGATCTCCGAGCCAGATCTGGCAAACGAGACGGAAACCGATCTTCTAGAATGCCTGTGAAATCAGGGTGTGACAGCAGTAAGGCGGATTTTCATAAGACGAGATGACAAGGAAAACCTACCTAACACATCACCCTGTCATTCGAACGTCCAACTCCTCCAGATCATATTAACGCAAGATTCATCCAGGCTCCGTCCGAGCGTATATCCCGAATCAGCGGCGCTGTTACAAGTTCCAGCGGTACGGGCACGGTACCAACTCATGTCGGGGCCAACTAACATGTGCAAAGTGCGCACAAGGTCATCCCAGCGATAACTGCCCCTCCAATCAATTGCTTTGCGTGAACTGCCAAGGACCGCACGGCGCGTATTCGCGAGAAGGCGAGAGATTCAAACTCGAAAAGAAAATCGCAAACATCAAAGTCACCGAAAACATCACCTTCTGCAGATACGCGAAGAGGGGTTCGCCAACACCACCTAGACTTGGTTCGCCTCTTTCTTCCTCGGGGGGGAGGGGGGAGTACGCCGGCGCAGCTTGCCCAGGTGTGGAGCGGCGTCTGGTTTCCACAGGGACTCAGTTCAGCGAGACTGCCCTGGTCCAGCATGGTTGCCTCAGGCAGTCCAACCCGTCACCACAGCGCTTGCTGAGCCAGCAACAGCTGTGGTGGCAACAGCCACTGTTGGGACCGATGCCATTCCGGCCCCTGTTTCGTCGCCCTCCCTGCTTCCACTGGAAGCTGCGGAGGAGACGGACACGGGGGTCCCGCATCGTCTCCCAGCCGCGCGGCACCGCTCGTGCCACTAGTGGCGCACCCGACACCTTCGGCGGTAGTGGCTCAAAAAAAAAGGGCACACGAATGGGTGCCAAGTCCAGGGGGCCTGGTCCATTTGTTCAACCTCCTTTTGTTCAAAAGGGCAAAGGACCCGCCGTTCTGGCGCAGTGGCTAAGGCGTTGTGCTGCTGAGCACGAGGACGCAAGTTTGATTCCCGGCCGCGGCGGCCGCTTTTCTGATGGAGGCGAAAAGCAAAAACGCCGGTGTGTACGAGATTTAGGCACACGTTAAAGACCCCCAGGGGGTCAAAATTACTCCGTAGCCCTCCACTACGGCGCGCGTCATCGCCTGCGTTACATCGGCGCGTTAAAACCTACAGTCATTTAATCAAAAGGGCAACGGCGTTCAGAAAACGTGTGCGCCATGAAGCAAAACTAGATAATTGGCGTTCATTCATAACATCAATGAACTCTTACATAGAAGCACGAAAAGTATGGACACGAATACACCAACTCAAAGGACAACAAACACAACCTGCCCTGATAAGTACAACAGAGGACACACTGGAAGACCAGGCTAAAACACCCGCACAGCACTTCCAACACGTGTCCAGTTCAGCACACTACAGGAACACTTTCATTAAACACACAAAATCGACTGAAAATAAGTCTACTTGATAACGACAAGTCAACCGCCTCTTATAACGCCGAATTTTCACTTCATGACCTGAGGGCCGCTCTAAGCACTTGTAAACCCTCAGCTCCAGGCCGAGACACACATATATGAAACAGCACCTACACTCAGACATGTGCGTGCACCTTCTAACATTCCTCCACTTAACAAGATATGGCTTTCGGGGCACCTTAACTCTTGGAGGGAGCCTAGAGTTGTAGCTTTCCTGAGAGAGGGTAAGGACCGTTCTTTTCCCGCTAGATATCGACCCTTTGCCCGGACGAGCTGCCTGTGGAAGCTTTTCGAGAAGACGATTGTACTTTCTGGAGTGCAATGGTCTTCTCGAGAGCTGCCAGGCAGGCTTCAGGGCGAGGCGCTCCACCAACGATTTACTTGTTACACTGGAATCCTACATAAAAATGCCTTCATTCACAAACAGTTCTACATTACAATCTTCTTTGATATGCACTCTAAGAACTCGAGGAGTGCTGGGCACTCTGTCTAGGAGTAAAAACTTTTGTCCCATATTTCACTCCCTTTGGAAGCATTGGGCGACTCTTCCGAGGAGTAGCGCGTGGCGGCCGAACGAGAGGCGAAACACTCCCCGTGGGATTTATTTGCTGCTTTCGAAGCGGAGTACTTGAACCCTGTGTGGGAATTGCAATGCCATCTCCAAGGCAGCGTTCCGTCACTCCCTTTAGGCGTGAATAAGCTCTATTGGCGGCGTTCCCGGCTACTGCAGACGGGTACTACAGTCGAACACGGATATATCGAACACGGGTATATCGAATTATTGTCTATATCGAACTCATAAATTATCCCCTTGAAAATTCTGTGTAAAAATATAGGAATTCGTACTTCTATATCGAACCGCATTTTTTCCGACATTGGTTATATTGAACGCCGCGCTAGCTGGAAGGTGCTCTTCGGCGGTTGCTGCACCCCCGATTGAGGTTGAGGAGGATATAGAGGAATGCGCGGGCATGGCGAAGGCTGGCTCGCAAAACTAATCCCCCCTACCGGAACGAATTTGCGCTTGCCCAGTCGGGCCCCGCTACCGGCCGCCGTAGCGTTAGCGGACGGAGCCCGGTATGCTAAATCTCTCTAGGCACACAAGCCCGGACGCTCGGAAAATGTGACAGTGCGAGGTAGGGATGCCCCGACTGCGCACGTCCTTTTTTTTTTTTTTTTTTTTTTTTTTTTGCGGCTGCGTACGTTTTCCGGCTTGCCGAAAAAGAGTTTTGTTTTCTCTCTCTCTGGGTCTGTCTTCCCCCGATGTCGTCTCGGGAAAGGGAAGAGGGAACGAAGGCGCTGGCGGCCTCCTCCTTCTTTTGCATTTTGCTGCTGTTGCTGCTTTTGGCGAGTTGTCCCGCACCTTTCGGAGATCACTGTTTCTCTCGGAGATGACCATCGCGAGCGCTTGGAATTGTTACCTTCAAAGTTCTTGTGGTACGTGCGCGCTGTTCTTCTTTTGCGTGCGTGTTGTGCGTGGTGTGCGAAGGCGCAGCGTACTGCTGGAATTTTCTAGTTGTGCAGCCTCGAGAAGATCGAGACCAGCGTCTTTAATTTCATTTCCAGGACGAAGAAGCAGGCGATTTTTTTTTCACGGAAATAAAGCGTCCTGTTGCGTCCTGAGTGCGGAATTAGTTGTCATTCTTGAATGCGACGATCGGCAAGTGACCGTCCGCCATAGGTGAGGTCTCAGAGCCCATATTTTTTATATCAAATTTTTCATATATCGAACTATTTCGCGATCCCCTTGGAGTTCGATATATCCGTGTTCGACTGTACTACTCTCTCTTGGAAAGCATCTCGTTACGCCGCAAGAGCATTCTGCTATTCCCCGCGAGGCAGCGTGCTTTCGCTCCGCCTGCTACTAGACCCCCCCCCCCCCCCCCTTCCCCACGATGGTACTATAGGCAGTTACAAGCAAACAAAACAGGACAAGCTATTTTGAAACATGGAAAAGAAGAAAAAACAAGCTCAGACTTTATTTTTCAAAATACCACAACAATCGGTTCATTCTGCAATTTAACACAAAATGCAATTTATTGGGAATTAAAATATCACGGCATAAAAACGGTTCCTACTCGACATTCACACAGGAGACGTAACGCCTATTTAGGATACATCCAAGAAAAATTCACAAATAAAAATACAGCAAAGCAATTGAAAACACTGAAATACAAATGTAAGGGTCGGCTGATCCCGTCATTATTACCCTAATTTCATGCCCAGGCAGGCAACAGGGCAACGGCCTCGCGGGCGTAGAGTCCCCCCCCCCCACTTGTGCGCCGTGTTTCGGCCTTGCGTGCCAGATGGAGGCAATCGAGGGAGCTGCTAGGTGGATGACCGCGCTTTGTATTTCGCGCGGCGGATGCAGTGTGCGGCCGGGCCGAAGCTAGCGCTAGGTTGAGGCGTCGGATATCGTTGTGCACGTGCGTTTGGTTTGAGTGGCGCGTATGGTTGCGCGCCCTTGGACGAAGGGCCCGCAACAGTGCAGGTGCGTGGGAACGCGGTCGGAGCGAGCGCGACCTCCTCCCCCGGATGCGAGGTTTCTTGGATTGCAAGCATGCGCTCATCGGACAGACCGGATTGAGTTGTGGCTCGTCTCTGACGGGGTGCCGCGGGCACATAGCGACCAATGGCCTCAATGTATCCTCTTTGTAACCAACTGTAAAAAGTGTAAATACAAGTTTTCGTTTCGTCTCAACGGGTCGTCGCCTTCATCACAGCCGCAGCGCTGCACTAAACGCAGCGCAGGGCTGGCAGGAACTCCAAGGGTCACCAACGCCCGCCTCGCAAGGAGGCGAATTGGAGAAGAACGAGACATTACTACAAACATTAAATTATGACGATAAAAATTACATTAACATCCACAAATAAAAAGGTACTGGCATTAGCACGAAAAGCGTCAGTAGAAATACAGCAGTGGGAGAATAGTTAACAGTATTAACATAAAACAAAATGACCTTAGTACATCAGTGAGTGCTTCACATGGACTGGAAAAGCCAGCTCTTATTTAGCACACATAAAAAATATTTACAAATAAATTTTTCGAAAGAAAAATCTGGGACTAAAACAATTCAGCGTGGATTACTATTAACGCATTACAAGGTGCAATCAACACAAAGATACAAAGCCATTGACACGGCAACTTTGCAAAGGCTAAGGCAAAGGCCTACGGCACGGCCTGGCGATACGGCATCTTTAGTGACCTGAAGTCATTCGGTGTGTTGGGCAACATGCTTAACACCCTTTCTAGCTACATGTATTAATGAACTTTCCGTGTAATAACTGGGCACTTTCCAGTGTACATCTTTGTACATCTTTAGGAAAACGGCGTGCCTCAAGGCGGTGTTTTGAGCTCCACAAGATGAAATCGCTCCGTAACGCATTGCCAGCAACCATTTCCTGCTCATTTTATGCTGATGATGTTCAAATATTTTTTATATCGTGTGATATGTCAATCTATGAGCGTCAACTCAAGCTCGGCGTTAACAAACTGGCCGGCTGGGCGGACACAAACTCTTTTAAAATGCACCCTGAAAAAAGTACTTGCGATGTGTGGACCCGTGTGCGCTGTATCCATCTGGACCCTGACACTGCTATAAACGGCGCGCCGATTCCTGTTCAAAAGGAGCACAAGTTTTAAGGCCTATTCGATAACAAACTAACATTTCTTCCACATCTGAAAAAGCTTAAGCAAAAATGCCTAAAAAACTATGAACATTCCTAACGTTCTCTCACACCAATCCTACGGTGCAGACAAACAGCTCATCCTGCGTCTTTGTACTCCGTTGGTAGGACCTCACTTGGTCTACGGCAACGAAAACGACACTAAAAATGCTTAACCGCATTTGTGGCTTCAGTTTGCTTGTGGCGCCTTTCGCACGAGCCCTGTTGAAAGCCTCTATGCGGACTGTCACAAATGGTCCCTATATCAACAGAAGATATACACTGAATTGTTGTATGCCTCTAAAATCATGTCTATGACAAATCATCCTTTTAATTCGACCATTCATGATGCATCCTCCCAGCAGCTCTTTTTCAACCGTCCATCTATTTTCATGCCGTGCCCTCACAGAGTGACACCAGAAGCTTCTGAGCTAGGACTGCCATTGTCACACATCCACAATACACCCATGATTGATGTTATTGAACCATGGCAACTGCGGGCTGTTTGTTGTGACCTGTCCTTCTTGCAATTCGAGAAAAACATAGTCTTGTCCAGGTGAGGACGAATTCCGTCTTTACTCACAACATGCCTGAACACTTTGATGGATGCGCTCGCGAATCGTATTTTTTCGTATTTAGTTAAGTCCGGTGTTGGCAAGACACCATAGGACTTCATCTAAGCGCTTTGAATTAATGGTCGTCAAAAATAGAGAAAAGGCAACAACATCGTCGAGGTAACAGATCAAGGTTCTCCATTTAAGGCCACGAAGGACTGTATCAATCATTCGATCGAATGTGGCTGGGGCGTTGCACAGCCCGAATGGCCTCACGTTGAATTCGTAAAGACCATCGGTGTGGCGAAAGCTGTTTCATTTCTTGGTGCGGTTCGTGAATGCGAACCTGCCAACACTCACAGCGAAGGTCCAGGCTCGAGAAGTATTCGGAACCTTGCAAAGTGTCCAGGGCATCATCAATGCGAGGCATTGAATAGACGTCATGGCGTATTATTTTGATCAGTGCCATATACTCTACGGAGAATCGTACGGAACCGTCTTTTTTCGGCACTGAAACCACAAACGAAGACCACAGACTCGATGAAGGACGATTGATATTTATCTTGAGCATGTCATTGACGTTATCCTGTATTATTTTCTGGACAAACGAAGACACTGCATGGACGGCGGCGAACAAGACAAGATCCATCTGTGTCGATGCGGGGTGCCGCTGCAGATGTCTTCCCCAGGACAGAAGAGTACGCGTCAAAAGAACCGCGGCCAGAAGGTCGGTGGCGGTGTTTAAAGCAGAAGATTGAGCCGGCGACTGCCAAGCGTGTTCATGGACCCTATTCTCGACTGCATAAATTCCCCATGTTTTTGCCTAAGCATAACGTAAGCAATCAGTGACGTAATACACGGATATGTGTGACGACATGGAGTAAAATTTGGCGCTTAGCTTATCAAGACCACAACTAAGCTATCAAATATTGCGCATAAAAAACATAAAAACACTTGGAATGCATTACAAAAATTAGGACGGCAGCTAAGCTTAGCAAGGGAAGCACATTTCTTCAGGTTAAAATTGGCGTCAACACCATAAGGCGATCAAGCAACGCTGATCCAAAAGCGAGCAAAAGGCGGGGGATAAGCTAAAGAACATCACAAAATCTTTTTACCGTATCTATTTATTTGTTTCAATCGCTTTTAGTATCGTAGTTGAGCTCTGCTTCAATGCAAGCTGTGTTGAGTTGTCACCTTCCCGGCCGCCACCGCCGCCACGCTCTCGTCTGCTGCTATGTTAGACGTTTATGGCGTGATCAAAGAAAACTAACGGCCGTGGCCATCGGTTGTATGACTCGCTAAGGACAGCGAAACGCCACGCCTGATAACGGCGGGGAGTACCGATGCCGCCGATTCATTCACCAGTCAAGCTCGGACTCAACCAGGGCTGTAATGAATAAAAGTCCGATTTCTTTGTTTTTTCTGTTGAATTCGATCACGAGACCCTCCAGCTTACTAGAAGTGTGCACAGATGCCATTCGTTGGGTTCTTTGTAATGGAGAAGCTTGTACTGCCCTCTTATGTTGGTGTTACGCCAAATAAATTATTGCCATACCTAAAAACAAAATACGGCCCGTCATTTGCATGCTCCGTGATCGTTGACGTGGAAACTGTCAAAACCGTCATTTCTTTCGTCAGAAAACAGCTTTAAACCACGCGTCATGCGAAACTGTGCCTGCTGCACATTCACGGGGATTTTACAGCGCCGAAGGTCGGGGAAATATTTTTGCCTATTTCACGGCGGCAGCAGCCGCCGTTTGCAAGCTGTTACGTCACATCACATCACTTTCCAGCAAGATGAAGTTGCCAATACGTGACGTGAGCGTTCCCGCCAACTATTTAAATTACGCCACGTCTTCTCAGCCAATCACAGAGAGGGGGTGCCATACAAGCCGTTTTGTTGTTTAGTAGCAAAGACAGGCCTACACTGTGATGTCCGCTGCATTTGCGAGAGGCATTTGTCCTGCAGTGGACCTAGTGGGCTGTCGTTGGTGGGGTTGAAGGAAAATCATTTAGCCTACGCCTATTTTTATAAGGTGTTAGGCACGATCATCATTAGATCCAGTGTGTTTTTCGGGAGCGTAGATGTCGCTTCTAGTTCCCGGCAACATTTCTCGGCAAAGTTATTCGGAGAGAGAAACAGAGAGAGAGAGAGAGAGAGAGAGAGAGAGAGAGAGAGAGAGAGAGAAAATACACTATGTATTGAGCAACAGCTGATGTTGGGGCGCACGCCCGGTGGAGGGCCTCGTGTTGGAGGTGCGCTTGGGCTTCGCTAGCCGTCGCGGCCTTCACCACCAGTCAGCACTCGGATGCGAGATTGGTCTGCTGTCCCGCTCACTGCCCATACAACAACTTCGCCAGAGGGTGATTATCCTAGTGGCGGCCATTTTCTGTTCCTCTTGGCTCCTGAGTAGGTAGACGTGATGAAAACGTTTTATTGAGCTGGAATGAAGTTACCTGAGCCCATCCTCTCTTGCGGGGGGCGTCCTCAGTCCAGGAGGCCCTGGGCACGTGCGGCCAGTTGTGCCCGGGATATCAGCTCTTGTTGGTCACCCAGGTCACCGCTAGCCAACTGGCCCTCCCACTGCTCAGGGGTTGGGTTGGGAATGGGGAGTAGAGTTGGGGTTAGGTGGCACTGCCACACCATGTGGTATAGGGTGCATGGGGATTGGCAGTGTTTGCATTTTGGAGAGTACTGTGCAGGATAAATGGCATGAAGGCGTGTGCCATGGGGAAATGTGTTGGTTTGCAGCCGCCGTAAGAGGCATTCGTCAGTCTTGGGAAGGTTCGGATGGGGTGGAGAGAAGTGCTGGCGTTGTCGGCGTAAATACGCCAGGATGTCAGCGTAGCGGAGGGGTATGGGCGGAGAAGCAGTTGGGTCATCAGCTTCCGAGGGTGCCTGGGGTATGAGGGCGCGGGCAGAGGCGTGGGCCGCCTCATTCCCAGGGAGAGCCGTGTGACCCGGTGTCCACACGATGCGGATATCGGGAATTGGCGTCAATCGTTGGGAAAGAATGCGGAGGGCAATGGCCGAGATTCGTCCAGCTTGGTAGTGGCGGCAAGCGGTCTGGGAGTCTGTAAGATCGGTTTGGGCGGCCAAGGCGATTGTAATTTCTGCTCCTGTTGTTATGTTGTTGGTAAGGGTGGTAGCTGAGTTGACAAGATGTTCCATGAATTCGACGACGGCCGACGTGTGGGCTGAGTCAGAGGAGTATGGAGAGGCATCCAGGTATCGAGTGTCGTCCCGAGATCCGTACCTGACGTAGAGGTAAGCAGCCCGCGCCTTGCGGCGGCCCTGGTTATACGTTGGATGCATATGGCGTGGTATAGGGGAGACAGTGATGTGACGGCGGATAGCTGGTAGAATGCTTTGAAGAGCATGTTCCGGTGGGGGAGTGGATAGCCGAGACGACTTAATATTGAGCGACTGGTGGTTGTCAGGAGGAGGTGTTCTTTTTGGCTGGTGAGGTGCTCCTCGATGAGCTCCTCAAGAGTGTTGTGAACCCTGAGTTGTTGGAAACGGATTGTTGACGGGGTGATGGCTAGCCCAAGTGCCATTTTGTAACTTATCAGTATGAGGTCGTTTAATGTATTGCGTTCCGCAATTTTTAGTGCGATATACGGCATGCCGTACGGTGCAGTACGGTGGTTTGTAGTTGGATAAGAGTTGCGTGGCCAGCCCCGTCTTGTTGAATTTGAAGTCCCAGTACCCGAAGAACGGTCACCTTGGGAACGGGTTTATCCTGTATGGTGAGTGAGGGTTCAGGAGGTGGAGACAGTCATCTGCCACGAGAGCGGGCGCGGAGAACGAGTAGAGACGATTTTTCCGGGGCGCAAGTAAGTCCGCAGGTTGTCAAATACGTGAAAGTGGCATCGATAGCTTGTTGGAGTGAGTCTTCGTGGTCGCCTACTCATCCACCGGTAGTCCAGATGGTGAGGTCATCGGCGTAGAGTGCGTAGTGAATGCGAGAGAATCAAGAGCTGGTGGTAACCCGAGAAGTGCGATATTGAAGAGGAGTGGTGAAGATGGAGATGGTGATGGAGATGGTGATAAGTGGAGAAGATGGGCATCCGTGACCGGGTTTTCGGAGGTAAGAGGGAGAGTTTTGCTGTGTCGTGGTACGGTTCCTTGAATTTGAGAGACCCATTGATCAAGGTCCGTGATGGTGGTGGGGAGCGGATTAGGATCTTCGCGAAAGGCTTTCCAGTCGGTAAGGGTGGCTTGTCCAATGCGCGTTTTCGCTTTACGTTGAGGGAGAGTCACTTGGATGATTTGGTGGTCGCTTCCCAGGGTGTCGTCGAGGTGTTCCCAGATGAGGCGGGGGATGTTGCGTGAGAAGGTGAGGTCAGGGCTTGTATCACGGGTGACGGTGCTTTCCGTCTGTCCGAAGAGTATCCGCATGTGGTGGGGGGGGGGGGGGGGACATTGAAGTCCCCTCAAATTAGAAGGGTGCCTCTGAGAGTGACAGAGGGCACGTTGGACGAGGTGGTCGAGCTCGCGAAGCGAGTGATTCTCGGGGGGGGGGGGGGGGGGGGGGCTGTACACGTTCAGCACAAATATACTAGGCGTGGTAGGTGAAGTAGGAATAATTTCGATAAATGTATGGCCAATTTGGGAGTGAATGCCGATAATATGCGCGGTGAGATGGCGTACCACCAAGATTGCCGTGCGAGGAGAGGCTGGCGAGACGTATGTTTCGTAGTCTCGTGACAGGGGCTGCTGAGTAGGGATACGCGTCATGTTAATGGTGCGGACTTTATGAGTATCATCATCATCGTCACTAGCCACGAATATCGCGTGGCGCACGTGGCCTATCAATGCGCGTTCCTTTTTAGGCCCAGAAATTTCCCAGCCACGACGCCGACCGAAGCAAGCAGCCCACCGCAAATCCACCCTCCCGGCCGGACCCCCGAAGGGACGCCATGGCCGTTGAGCAGTGCATCAAAGCCCCCCAAGCCCGGCAAGGTCGATCCCCCGCTGGACGACTCGGGAGGTTAAGCTGGCAGTGCGCGGTTGCAAAGAGGATGCCCCCGGCCATCCCGGAGGTTAGTCTCTTGCCTCGCCACGTTGTGTCTAAGCGTCGTTCCCTCGCCGTCAAAGCCAGGGCCGCGGCCAGGCGGTCCACCCGTACAAGGTCCCGCTCCACATCCCACAGGGCCATATCTCGGGAGGGCAAAGCTGCCGTCATGGCTAAGATCCCGAGGGTCAGGACGCCCGAGCCCAGAAGAGTAGGCAGCCGTGCTTCTACACGCAAAACGCGCAAGTCCGCGGCTGGGCGTTCGCGCTCGGCATCCCACGGCCTCGCCGTCTTGCACGGGAAGCCCTAAGCCGAAGGCCGCGTGAATGCGAAGTCGAGGTCGCAATGAAAGGTGCCACACGAGCGCGAGGATAAGTACAAGTATGCCGGAAAGGAAAGTGCAAGGCAGCGGGCAACCGTCGCTCTCGCAGTCTCTCTGGAACATTTTGACGACTGCTCCCGTGCCGCTCAGTTCTTCGGAACATTGCGAACCCAATATAAACGCTTTAATTTTTCCTACCAAATGAAACGTTTTTCTTAGTAATGAAAAGAATATGACGCCTCCCTTTTTTAGGGGCGAAGCTCCTCTTGCTCGGGGCAAGTCCCTCGGCGCGCCGTGTCCACTAGTTCTCGAGGCGACAGCTAGAGGCGCAGCTGTGCAATAGTTCATAGGTCATGATGTGTGGGCGGAATGTTTCACGGTTTTACCGATAAGCATCGGAGCTTCGCCCCACTCATCATCATTCACTTCGTGGAGATGCCTAACAGTGAAACAAAAAAGAAAGTATAAATAGAAATGCTTGAGTCATAGTGTTAAGGCACAACCATTCAATGTTGGCGTCCTAGTGATTGCCCATATACTGCGGAGAGAGTGGTTTCTGGTTGGTCAGGGACGGGGCGGCAAAGGTTGCTCGCTGTGCATCATCTTTGTTGGTGCCCCTGAGTGACGCTCACTCGCACAGCACCAGCCGCCAACTCATGAATATTGTAAATATAGTTATTTCTACGCCTTCTTGCTATAACGGTATATCGGATAGCATTGTTAATTTTCTCTGCCAGCAACGTGCTTTTCGCAAACAATAATTGATTAAGATTGACTAGTTCTAGAATATTCAACAAAGCTCGTTTAAAACAATGCTGGAAATGTATAGGTTGTATTCACTGGTGAGGCACGCATGGAGGCAACTGTGTGAGCGACTGGTTACACCGTGCTCCGTGGTATGGTGGTACTTGTCCGTACTAAGCACATGATGTGTGTTGGACGTTCCAAACTCTACCCCACCGATCGCAAAGTAATGCCTCTACTCCATTGTGGGTGGTAATAATATCTCTGTTGACACCACCGTTGAGAATCCGGTTGAAACGGAGCAGACGACGCATGCAGGTACTTTTTTTTTCTGCGGCGTGCGGGCACAGATGCACATACCTCGCCATGTTCGTGGTGCTTTGGCCATTTCCTTGGCCTTTCCACTATTGCCAAGCGAAGAAATCGACAGCTAAGTTTTTCAGTGAATACCTTCTACAGGTTATCACGATGACCTGGCATGAGTAAGACAAAAACATGTACCCCTCCATCTAATGATGACGACGGTTAAACACGAAGGTTTCTTGTGATGGATACTTTGTTTGGTCAATCCCACACTCCGAGTATGTGCTACTGTGGATGTATGCACTGTTGTTCTTGAATAACCGCAGCGACCCTCGGGTACGGACTCCGCATAGGCTTAACTTTGGGGTTGGGGTCTACGGCGTGAATCTGTACCTGGTCCTTGGGCCCTTGGGGTACAGTGAGTACGTGTTTAAGCAGAAGGCGGTTCAAGGTGATAAGCCTGAAAAGGTGACGTTAGGCCTAACGTTCTAAACCTCAAAATGCGACGTTATTCCTTAGGTACTCTGACCAATAGCCGAAACGGCATACAGAGCAATGTAATTCTCATCTTATGTCGCGCTGTGGGTAACCGATGTGGACGGTCACCTGAGAACATGATGTTATGCCCATATACGTAACGCTGTCACACGCCTGCGTCGCATCCTCCCTCTGCTGCACTTCAACATTTAGCGAAGGGGTCCTAGCGGAGCTGTCGCAAACTTCGAAGCGAAGCGTTTGTTATTCGCACTTCACCAATGATGATCATCTTTGTCAGAGAAAATTGGCTTTCTTGCAATGCGTTTTTGTGTACGGACAGGATCAGTCGGTGGCTGAGAGCTTTGATTTAATAAGCCATCACAACATCATCAACATCATTGAGGCATCCACCGCTGGAACGCTTGTCTCGTGAAACTCATGCCCGTCGAACTGAAACCTCGTGACCAATGGTGATGATGCTTTCAACCTGTAACACCAGCCAACGCTCCAAAACGAACTCGAAAAGCGCATTGGCATTCTGAATATGGGGATGTGCGACGCTACTATAATTCATTTTTCGCACTTGCGTTTGGGGGCTGCAGCCAGTTTACCGAGCGAGCGAAGCAACTTTATTGAAAATGCCTGCAGAACGATTAGCCCTCCCATGTAAGGAAGGCGTCACCGTGACGCGGCCA
This sequence comes from Haemaphysalis longicornis, assembly GCF_048455015.1. Taxonomy (NCBI): domain Eukaryota; kingdom Metazoa; phylum Arthropoda; class Arachnida; order Ixodida; family Ixodidae; genus Haemaphysalis; species Haemaphysalis longicornis. The sequence continues at coordinate 187,061,402 of NW_027526445.1, forward strand.
TGACGTCTTCCCGGCTGTTGGCGCCTCTACTCCGGCCGCGGCCTCACTACTCCCTTTGGTCGACTGCGCCTGCCCCTGTTTTGGGGTGGCAGCCTCCCTCCGGTTTCGCTCGGTTGTTGCCTTTCGAGGGCCGCCTAGATCTGCTGGACGGCCTGGGCTTGGACTTCTTGATCGTAGCAACGCATTGCGGCCTCGAGAAGCGGTGGGATCGTTGTCATCGTTGTAGCTTGCTGCGGGTTCTTGGCACAGTCCCAAAGGATGTGAGCCGCAGTGGCTCTCTCCTTTCGGCACACACAACAAAGGTCACTTACATAAACACTCGGACATATGTGCTTCAGCAGAACCGGGGTGAGTAACGACCCTGTCTGTAGTTGTCGATATATTACTGCTTCCTCACGGGTCAAGCCCGGATGAGGTGGTGGCATAGTCCTTCTATCTAGTCTGTACCACTTCACGATTTCATTGTAAGAGGTCATCCTGTCCTTGGTTTCCCACCACCACGTCGGGTCGACGGCAGTAGCAGCGGCACGGTTGGTTAGTCCTCGCGCCGCCGCGTTCGCCGTCTCGTTGTGGTTTTCGTTGCCGCGATCCGAGACATCACAGCCCATGTGCGCCGGAAACCACTTAATCACAACACACCTACTTTCACTCGCGAGATCGACCGCACGCAATACACGTGCGGCTTCACCACACACACTTCCTCTGGCGTAGTTTTTCACTGCCGTCCTAGAATCACAGAGCACAGTCGTGCACTCGGGGTCGGCGATGGCTAGGGCAATGGCCACTTCTTCTGCTCGATGCGCCGCTCGAGTCCGCACACTCGCCGCCGTCCGTGTAGCACCGGTCGCTGCCCCTACAACTGCTGCGGCGAATGCTCTTCTGCCGTCTGGATACTCTGCCGCATCCACAAACACAGCACCCCTGTCTTTGGCATGGAGATCGATGAGCGCCTTGGCCCTCGCCGCCCGCCGCTCCTTGTTGAACTCGGGGTTCATATTTCTTGGCACAGGACATACCCGCAACCGTCTGCTAATTGCTTCTGGTACATGCACGTCTGTATTCTCGGGTCCCCCTTCCTTTGGCTCCATGCCTAGGTCACGCAGCACTTGCTTGCCCGTTACCAACCATCCATTGGTTGGGAGGCCACAGTGTTTTGTCGTGCTGCTTAGCACTGAAAATATGCTTCTTTACAGCGAAGCTGTATGTGGCTAGGTTCCGGAAAAAAATGTAACCTTGGATGATAACAATATTATAGCCGGATATATATAAAGGTAAAGACAACGAAGACCAATAGTGGCCCATGTTTTTTCCATCCAGCTTGAACGGCTTCCGGAGCGCCATTTTGGCTTGTGTCATCATCATCTGTGTATGCGCACATCCCCTGTTGCCCATTTATGCGTGTACGAGCGGGAAAGGCGGGGGAGGTATGCGGGCGTGCATGTGCAGCCAGGCTTCATGCTTTCTATGGCTCAGGTGTTCCCTGCTTGGGCGGGTGAGCTGTGCTCTGCCGTCTACAGGTAATGACCCCCTCTACGGCGGCCCTAGGCACTTTCTACATTACATGTTTAATCGTCCATATATATTGCCCTCCCTGAACGGCGTTGCATACAGGAGTACCCTGTGCCTGGGTCAATAATGTCCAGTGTGCACCCTTCCCTACTCATTTAATTTTGAAACTATAAACAATAACATCCCCCATGACACGCCCGTTGTGCTGGTGAGAGATTTCAACGTGGACACCTCACGGCCCGATGCGACCTGACCGCTGCCCCCGTGGTCGTGGTTAAGCGCTCTTCTGAGGTTATCAGCTTAGGGAAACATGGAAGGGCTGCAGTTTTATTCCAGCAGACAATAATATCGGTCCGTTTCACGGCGTCTTTGTGACGCATGCTGGATGATTTTATTTAGGAGCGACGGGCATTTGTAATTTGTATTGAAACTGTGACTGATATATTTATTCCTGATAGCGGATGAAGTAAAACTCTCTCTCGTTATACAGTCGCCTCCACAGTCGAATTCGAGATAATTTTGGAGCACGATCGCATCCGTCATTTCTTCTCCCGTAAAAACCCACGTGTTGACAGCGGACGGGAATTACGAAACGTTTACATATTGTTATGTGGAAGCAGACCAGAGAGGAAGTATGGAATACGTAAGTGTATTTACATAGTGCTGCCGCAGAGCAATGCGATCTGTTTACAAGCGGCCATTATCGCTCGAGCCATGAGTCCGTGCCATCCACTCTTTCGTCATCGTTAGTGATGGGTCCCCTGCAGCTCTGCGCCAACGTCCACTTGCTCTTCGCGTGACAATATGTACAGCGAACAAACTAGCCATGACAAGTAAATTAAACTCTGCGTGAATATAGGGTAGCATCAGTGGCCCATTGCGAACTGATTTTGTACAGGATATCTGCTGTAGTTTCAGATCAGAAATTTCGCGACAAAGTTTGCTTCGCCACAAAGCATGTTCTGCTGACGTACACGAAAAACTTTCCCTGGGTCGAGCGATATACATCTTCACTGTAAAATCGTTACGCCATGTTTGATACATAACAGGTGCTAGCAGACGACGTAGAACACTTCAGCAGCAACAATTACGAAACCGAAACCTCTGATCATGAAGGTAACTTTTACATTTGCGTAAAACATCCGCAAAGTTTGTTTATAAATGTTGTTCTAATTTTCAAACTAACGCAGTTTAAAGTTAAATTCTTAAAACGAATTGTGAATGAAAAACAAAATCGATTGGCTATAGGGTGAGTGTCACGTGCCTCGCATAGCGCGCTGTCACCCGCGAGCGGCGGATTCGTCCGAGTGACTGGCGGGCAGCCGATGTGACGCCCCTTTTCACTTGATGACGCCGTATTGTCTGTGCTGCGTTGACGTGCTTCGTTCTTAGTGCTGACAGTAACAGGTAAGTGCGAAGTATTTTAATGCTTGTTGCTTAAGAGTGGGGTGCACCCTTCTGTCACCGCTCAGCTGTTTCTTATGCTGTCTCTTTTTTAGCAAAAAGCGGATATTATCAATCTTCCGGTTAAAAAATACTTCTCACGTATAAAAATGTTCCGCACTCCGCAAATTTAAGTCTACAAAGCCGAATGTAACGTTTTCTAAGCCTGGGATGTCTTGGTGGCTTGTCCCCACATGTTCACTACTAACGCACATATATCAGAGTCGGTTTCGATTCCCAGCTGTAACTGCCGCTTTTGTGGTGGAGGCGAAAAGTGTGTTCGAGATTTCGGCGAACGTTACAGATCCCCAGGTGGCTAAAATTAACACGATGCCCTCCACCACAGCGCGCCTCATCGCCTGCATTGCGTCGGCGCGTTAAACGCTATAATCAATAAAATGAACAACGAAGTCGGTGTCATTCGAGGCATACGCTATTGAGTTCGCAATGGTTTAATTCTTCATGCAGGCCATGATGGAAGCGACGCCCCCGAAGCTCTCCTTGGTCGCCCAGTTCGACTGTCTATGCCGGAAGCTGAGGGACGACACGCAAGGTGAAGGTTCGTGCGATTAGAGTAACGGCCTGGGTAGAACTGTTACTACTGATTTACTTGCATCCATTACAACGTTAGCATCTACGCCCACATAGGACCAAGAGTTCTGCTGGTTAGCAAACTACCTTTGCTGTTTCACGGAAGTGTGTCTATTCTCCTCTTAACTTCCGAAATTCCCCCGGAACTCGTTTTCTATTGGCTAGGCATGCCACACGGAGCTTCGTTGGGTAATTATTCTGCGAAGACTCACTCCTGCGGCTGTTTCTGTGGTGCTCTGGTATTGTGCCTGCTTTCAAACCGTAGAAGCCATTACAGTGCTGAAAAATTGACATATGTTACCGTGGCCTAGTGGACAGAAGAGAACTTGGAGTGGAATTTCTTGTCAATAAAAGCATATCTGGCAACATGAACGAATACTATAGAATTAACGAAATGGTATCCGGCCTTGTAATTAGGCTTAAGAGGTACAAGGGGGATCGAAAGATATACGAACGGAGCACACAACCTCCTACGCATGCCGCACCGTCTCGCTGCACTGTCAGGAAACTGCGCGCATGCGTAGTTCTTTCAGTGTTTGAGAGTATGGCCTACTGCTAAGGGAAATGCTTGATAAAGAAGCGACACCCGTAATTTATTTTGAAGCGGCTTTTATTGCTCCGTCGCCACTGAGCGTATGCATTCGGGAGCCAAGCTCGAAGAAGGCTGATATTGCAGCTAGCATGATGCCCTTCGACGACCATCCTGCTCAATGGCGACGCAGCGTGAAAAGGCGCGTCAAAATAACCGACTTGCGTCGTTTCTTGATCAAGCATTTCCCATAAATCTAGGCCACACTCTCAAACACTCTCGAAGTGCGCATGCACGCAGTTTACGGACTTCGCTGACAGATGGTGCAGCATGCGCCGGAGGATGTGCGGTACGTTGATCGCATTTAATTCCCCTACACAAATCTAGGTGGTTCAGGGCTACGCGCCTACATCCAGCAATGACGACCACCTAGTTGAACGCTTCCATCGGAACAATAGGCAATGACTACAGTAAAGACACAGTATATAGTAGTTATGGGAGTATACGTACTGATGGGCAGTTGGAAACTATGGTGTAGGCTGCATACTATAGGAATAACAGAGGGGGCTTAGTAAAGTTCGCAGAACGGAATAAACTGCGCATCATGAACACCTTCTTCAGCAAACGGGATAGCCGGAAGTGGACGGGGAGGAGCCCGAATGGGGAGCATAAAAATGAGCTAGACTTCATGCTATGCGATGACCCTGGAATCGTGGAGGTTGTGGAAGTGCTCGGAAAGGTGAGGTGTAGTGACCACCTTATGGTGAGATCTCGGATTAGGCTAGATTTGAGGAGGGACAAAAACAAGCTAGAACGAAAGGAGCCGATGAATGAGCTAACATTAAGACGGAAAGTTGATGAATTCAGGATAGCGCTGCAGAACTGCACTCTAACCTAGGGAGAAGAGTTTACGACACAGGAAGCGAGCGACAATCTTACACGCATTATCACGGAGTGCGCAACAGATTTCGGAGGTAAGATCGCTAGACAGGATACTCGTAAACTCTCTCAGGAGACGAAGCGGCAAATTAGGAGGAAGCGGGAAGCGGCAAAATTAGGAAGCGGCAAAATTAGGAAGCGGCAAAGCATAACAACCTTTACCTCAGATGACATATAATAGAACTAGCGGAGCTTCAGACGTTAATCAATAGCATAAGACAGCTGACATACGGAAGTATAATATTGAGAGGATTGAGCATGGTGTAAATAACGGAGGCTGCCTGAAATTAGTGAAGTTGCGCCTGGGCATGGGGAAAAATTACATGTGTGCACTTAAAAACAAGCAAGGCAATGTCATCACAAATAGGGATAAAACACAAATAGGGATAGCAGCCGAATAGCTCTATAGAGATCTGCATAGTAGCCGCTACAAGCAGGATAATGCTGAACGAGGAAGCAGTTCAGAGGAGGTAGACATTTCACCAGTAACGATCAATCTTTCCAGTGTAACTCACAGAATGTTTACAAGAGGTATTTGGAACTTTGGATTGGGAACAGGTTGGCGTAAGGGTTCATGGATAATACTTTAGTAAGCTCAGACTTGCTGATGACGTTGCCTTTCTTAGTAAATCGGGGGAATAATCTCAAAGAATGATTACCGCTCTGGATGAGCAGAGTAGAATTGTGGGCCTGAAAATTAATATGCCGAAAAGTAATGCTCAATAACCTTGGGACAGCACAACGGTTTGAGATAAGTGCTACGCGAATATATCGATAGATATATTCGAGTCAGAGATCATTCGAAGGATAATAATAGGGTGGAGTGCATACGGCAGGCATTCTCAGATTATGAATGGCAGCCACGCGAATATATCGATAGATATATTGGCGTAGCACTTAGGTCAAGTTGTGACCCCGGATCCTAACTGAGTCAGAGATCATTCGAAGGATAATAATAGGGTGGAGTGCATACGGCAGGCATTCTCAGATTATGAATGGCAGCCCACCATTGTCCCTGAAGAAGAAAGTGTATGACGGCTGCATCTTACCGGTACTCAACTACGGGCAAAAACTTGGAGGCTCACTAAGAGGGTTCAACTAAAATTGAAAACGACCCAGCGAGCAATGGAAGGGAAGGTGATAGGTGTAAGGTTAAAGGACAAGGAGAGAGCGGAGTGAGTGAGGGGACAAACGCGGGCTAAGGACGTATTAGTAGAAATTGAGAAGAAGAAATGGACGTGGGCAGGGCCTGTAATGTGAAGGCAAGATAACCATGGTAGTCATTAAGGGTAACAGGATGGATCCCTAGAGAAGGCAAGCGTTGCAGGGGGTGGCAGAAAGTTAAATGGGCAGATGAGATCAGGGAGTTTGCGGGGATAAACTGGTCGCAGGGAGCACAGGACCGCGACATTTGGATATCTATGGGGGAGGCCTTTGCCCTGCAGTGAGTGTAGACAGGCTGCTTATGATCAGACCGGGAAACCCAGGTTCGAATCCTGCGTGGAGAATTTTTATGGGTGAAGCACTTTAGGAGCTGGGGGCTGTCGGCCTCTCCTGTCGACCGTCTCATGTAGTTACGGTACTAAAACGCCGGCAGACTCGTTTTCCAACGCCTCGCACTAGGTTTCATCTCCATGGGCAAGAACGCGCACTAAACAATCCCGGGCCATCTCCACTAACGTGAAACCTGGGGAGGGGCGAAGCATGCAGTGTGTAAGTGTATTCTTGGCACCTTGGCGTTTTTGCCGCCAGAAATGAAACCCTAGGGGCGTAGAGGTATACAGCTTTTCCATAAAATTATCTTAATTGTCTTTGAAGCACGAAGTGCTCCAGCGCGAGATATTTTATAGTATGCGTTACGTTCTAGCGCGAGGCGTAAGCGAGTTTCCCGGTGTTTTAGTACTGAGACTACATAATCGAACGACGACGGCAGGAGATGCCAACAACCCCAGCCCCCAAGGTTCTTCGCCACCGTTACATTCGTTCTGCGACGCCTACTTCTTAGCATGCTGCGTCGTGTGACACGAACACTTACGGCCAGTCTGTCTCTCATTTAATAGCCTAATTCCGGTTAAACGCAATAGGCAGTGCCACCGCCTCAGCAAGCGTGCGATTGCTCCTCCTACCGACGCTTCTTCGGCGTCCAATCAGCACGCGCCGTGTGGCAAGAGAAAGACTTACAATCTTTGAGTACACTGATACACTGCATGCTTTGCCCCTCCCCGGGTTCCGCGTTAGTGAAGATGGCCCGAGATTCTTCATTTGTTTCCAAAATTTTAAAAGTTTGTGTTCATCCGATTTTTGTTATCGATTTTCTTCTTCTGGTTGTTCCTACAAAAAAATAAAAAATAAACACGCGACCGAAGCTCATGACTTCAGGGTGGAAAAATTGAGTTGTTATGTTACGTTTGGTTGGGCTGCGTTACTCTGTGTAGGGTAGGTTACGTTAGGTTATGTTAGTCGCTGAGCCCAAAAACGCGGGTTGTATTCCCGGCCGCAGCTGCCGTTTTTCTGGAGGCAAAAACGCCCGTGTGCGCGATATTTAGTCGCACGTTAAAGATCCCCAGGAGGTCAAAATTAATCAGGAGTCCTCCACTACGGCGGGACTGATCGCGTCTGTAGCGTCGGCGCGATAAACATCATGATCAATCAGGTTATATTATTAAAAGTTACGTTACTTCGGTGAGGTTAGGTTATGTTATGTTACCTTTCCTGATGGAGGCGGAAAGCAAAAATGCCCGTGTGTTCAAAATTTCGACTCACGTTAAAGGGACCATGAAGAGAAAATACAACTTCGTTTTATTTGAAAGAACTAGGATTCAGTATCTCACTCAGTTCCATTAGAGTCACAAAAGATATTTTTTAACGAAAAAAAAGCAAGAAGCATTTTAAAACTTTCAAATTTTGCGCCACAGTGACGTGTTATGAGCAAGAATGACGTCATACGGGCAAACAATAAAATATAATTTTCAGTGCGTTAACTGCACGTTAGCATTCAAGTGTTGCGGTCAAATGGAACTAGAGGCCCCATTACAGACGTCCAGTCGTGTGTCGTCACGACAGGTCAGTTAGGCGGCCGCAAATCGCACAAAAAAGGTTCCGTGACGTCATAGAAAAGTTGCGGGAAATTGGCTAGGGGGTCGCGACTGCTTCACACGTTTTCTTTAATATCTCCGTTATTTGTTCGAAGATTGCGATGATATTGGTATCACTGTTACCGGGACTAAGCAGTCTTTCTAATAAAGCCAACTTGTATTTTGTCTTCATGGCTCCTTTAAAGATCCCCGGGTGGTCAAGATTAATCCGGAGCCATCCACTACGGCGCGACTCATAGGCTGTTTAATAAGCCCTTTAAAGGGGCCCTGAAAGGCGTTTTGAGCACACTAAATTGACTAGCGCAATCGTTAGATTGGGTCGTCAACATCATCTGTGCCAAGTATTACTCTTTTACGCGCAGCGGAAAGCTCACACTTTTGTTGTAAAGTTTGTCGCTTTTTTCTCACCCTTTCCTTCGTGTTTTTGGACGCCGCCATCTTCACATGTCTACATCATCGATTCCCAGATGTTCGTCATGAGCTAGACATCCTGCTATTGGGCGGCTTTTTCACGCACTTCCGGCAAAGAGATGAGTCGTCTGCTCAGCGTCGGCTCGCCGGCTGATCTGCCAGCGGAGTGCTTGGACATTTTACGACAAACGAAACAAGTGTAAACAAACGCTTAACCGTTTGTATTGAATGCAACAGGGCCATAACACGACATGAATATTCTCTTACTTGAGTACGTTCCATAAAGAAAGCGTTGAAGCCCCGTGGCACTTCTTACTTGCAATCGCAGAGAACGCCCTGAGCCGAATGCCCGGGTTTGACGCATACATCTTATTCAACTTCCAAACAATCCAGAGATGCGTTTCGAACGAATGCGTTTCGAACGAACACAACGTCACAACATGCGTTGCAAGTCCGAACCGCGATTGACAGACGATGGGTTGCCTCCTCCTGCCCCTCGTAAATTCGGCACTCACCTCGCGCGCGGTTTGCGGGGACGAACAGCAAGTCACTTAACTCTGGCGCACAAGCCGAGATGGATTTTAGCCACGCACACTGCACATACGCCATGCGAGGTTGAGTCGTACGCCGCTTGAGAAAGATAATCCAGACCATGGGGAGCACTATCCACCCGCAGAAGCACAACGTCGCATTTCATCGCGAAACAAAGGCGTCCACAACACACACACACACCATCGCCTCCTTTAATGCCAAACGCATCTCGCACTTCCAAATGGGAGTGAGTAGTATGCCTGCAGTGCCCATATGCCGCGAGGTGGGGCCCCAAGCTGAACCGGGATCACGCAACCGTAACTGACTTCTAGAGCGGTTTGTGCCTTGTTTCTAGGGCAACCGATGTTTGATATTGTCAAAGAAATGGTGCTCGCTCCAGCGCTAGAAAGCTCAGAGCCGCGGAGGAGCATGTTTTGCCAACGTTGCCGCTCTCCACCACGCGTCGCCCCAAGCTGAACTGGCGTTTTGTGCACGGGTTCTGTATCGGTTTAAAATGTCTTTTTCACATGCCGCCGCCAGGAATTACCACCGCCACAAAATAAGACCCGGCACCAGCGGGGCCACATCTGATACGGCGCTTTTTGGATAAACAGTGCGCTGTGCATCCAAGGGAGCGAGCGCAGGATCCTCCCCGTGCGGCTGCGAGTTCGCCGCCGATAGAGTCGCGTGCCGCCGATAGCAAAGTTCTGCAGCAACGTACACCGTGAAAGGGCAAGGCCAGGCCGCCGCACACATGCGGCCAGATTTTTCGTTCGCTTTTCCAGCCTTGAGCGGAGAGCGGGATTCATGGTGTCAACAAAGCTTGCCCGTAGCAGACGGCTGTTTGAGCAGCGCAATAGCGGAAGTACGTCACCGCCGAGGAGCGCAGCATCATGGGAGGGAAGGCTCTCTCGCCGTCAACAGCGGAGAGTAAGTTGAAAGGAGGAGGAAACGCGGCGCGACGATAATACGCGGTTTTTGATTTACGATTTCTCAGCTAATACTCATCGCTTCAACAAAATTCTTGCGGGAGGAGATTGCTAATACATTGCTTTATTTGGTTACATGTACATCCACGCATCGGCGGAAGGTATTCCAGGACCCCTTTAAACCTGATAATGAATCAGTGAAGCAGTCAATGTCAGGTTACATTAGACTGCATTGGGCTAAATCTCGCTCTTGGCGCTTGGTTATTTTATAAGAACCCCTTCTATTCGTAGGCGCGAGTTTTAGTGCAACCGGCGTTACCACTCGCCTTATTGAAGGGATATTCCGGGCTGTGCACCTACAGTAAAAGCTCGTCAGTTCAAACCCCACCGGGACGCCATCTATGTTCGAAAAAATAAAAGTGAACCATGACAACAGTACAGTGCACTGGAGAAGCGGCAGGGCATGTCAATATTTTACTGCTTTAAAAAAATGGGGCTATAATACACCCACAACGAGTGCTCATGCGATGGCATTTATTCACAAACCATACTCTGGCAGCCATTACCTGGGTTTCGCAGGGGTGGCGTCCGCGTAACCGAGTGACTGAACCCAGCACTAACGGCAGAAAGAAAACGTAGAGGAGTGTCTGGCAGAGGGTGAGGAGGAAGGGGACACACGGGGCTATGGTGTCATCTCTCTCATTGCCTCTCCCTCACTCTTTTTGTATGCGTCGCCGCCAAGGAATATGTACCCTCCCGGCCATCCTCCTCCCCAGGAGCTGTTCCGTTCGCCGCTAATCCAGACCACGTGAACGCCATTATCATACATTATGCGGTTTGCATCTCACACGAAAGCATTAAATTAGCGCTGGTGGCAGACCCACCGCTGTACTCGTTGAGTACACCGTCTGTCTCCCTGGCTTCTTGTGTGGGCGTTGCTTAGTCGGTAAGATGACGCGCTGCCGCTCAGTTTCTCTAATCGGGTCGAGGTTCGATTCCTGGCAGGGCCAGTGATTTTAGATGCAACGCATCTCATTCACCCGCCTTGTCCCTGCATCCGGCGTTGTCGTCGTCGGCGTCCGCCCCTCCCCCATTCTCCTCGCCGCGCCAGCTGCGCTCTCCGGCCGCTCACCCCTCTCCTCTCCGATAGCGAACACTCTCTCGCGAGGGGCATTGGATTGGCTTGGATTGGATTGGATTAGATTGGATTTGGATTGGATTAAAGTGGATTGTTTTGGATTGTGTTGCGTCATAGCCGCGGCAGACGAGCACTGCACGGGCCTGATTTTAAGGCCCGAGCCCGGCCCGAGCCCGCTTCGCGAAGCCCGACCCGGGCCCGTAACACCTAGCCCGAGCCCAGTCCGGGCCCGGGCATTCATAAGTGAGCCTGGCCCGAGCCCAGCCTGGGCCCGCCATCTCAAGCCCGGGCCCGGCCCGGCCCGGTAATTTATTTTTTGGCCTAGGGAGGGCCCGCGCGTGTGTGACCAGGCCCGGTCTTTGACGCTAAAGAAAGTTTGTTTATTATATTCCGGGCGATCAGACGGAGCATCTAGTCTGTACAAGCACGTCATGAACTGAAACGCAAATAATAAGGATTTAAAAGTGCACATAGTTTAGCTTGCACCGTCTGCAGTTCACGCAACATCGGCGTAATAATAGCTCGTATTCTTAGACGAGAGACATCATCACCTTTGATGACTAGACTCTTGGCAACTTCACGTGGTTGTCTCGGCAACAAGTTGGTATTGCTGACATTTTTCGATCCGCATTTGAACCAACGAGTATGTACGCGCGTTGAAGTACTTCACATGCAGTGGTCGTTAAGCGGTGGTGTTTCTCTGGCATGCGTATTTGATTCCGGGCCACGGCAGCCGCATTTTGATTGGTGCGATATCTAAAACACACGTGTACATACATAGACATAGGTGCACAGCTCCAGAATGTCTGAATTAAGTCCTTCCCCTCTTGGGCATTCCTTGTAATCGTATCTTTGGTATGTTATACAACAAAATAGAAAATCTTGATGCTGTACTAGAAATGCCATTAAAATTGCAGTATAGTGACCATCAGACCTAGCAAAACACGTTTTTAAAATAATGCGTACAACTAACAGCAAGAAGCGCGCAAAAATAAACTAAGAATATTCATTTTGATGCTCTTTTCTACACTTCACGTCGGACCTATTAACGGCCGTGCCTATGAATTCAAGCCCGAGCCCGGCCCGGGTCGACGGCGTCGAGCCCGAGCCCGGCCCAGGCCCGCGGCATTGAGCCCGGGCCCGGCCCGGGCCCGCTAATAATCGACTTCGGGCGTCCCGGCCCGGCCCGCGGGCCGGGTCGGGCCCGGGCTTTCGGGCCGGCCCGGGCCCGTGTAGTGCTCTAGACGCACTTGCGCCGCTCCGCTCCATCGTTCCAGCGCGTTCCTCCGCTGTCCAACGCTGCAACGTGAACCCCCTATGCGTCGCATCTACACAGGGGTTCCCGTGAAGGGAGGTGGGAGTTTTTCTTTCGCCTGGCATTTTCTGCTGACGTGGACACGAAAATTTTCTTATCTGGTAAAATTATGCTGCTCGCAGTAAAACCTCCTGATTGCGGCGTGCCTTTTGACCCTAAAGGCGACATTCAGCACTTTTTGATCAAAAAACAAATGTAACGAAGACCCTCATCAATCGTCGATTTTTTTGAAAACTCAAATAGAGACGGGCGTCATTTGATCCAGCCATGACTTCTGAGCGGGCGATTGTACTATGCTTCCATCCTAGTACTGGCTGTCATGATTGGCAGAAACAGGTTCAGCGCTTCTGACCTGAGATATGACCTGTCAGAACACAGACTACCGTGTCCTCATCGACGTAGTTCGCACAAAGTGTCTTCTAAAGCATCCTCCATGCGGTATTTTGATTAGCTTTACCCTATCCTGCCTTCTACGTTCTACGAAGCTTTGTATGCTAGCACAGGGTGCGTTCTCGTGGCCGTGTGCCAGGTGCCAAGGGCGCCGGTGCGGTGGCGCGTAGTTGGAATTATCCGTAGCGGAGCCTACCCGGGTTTAAATTTACGGGCTTCTTTATACGTAGATTGCTATAAAGGCTTGGCCGGAGCAAATCGTGCAGTTCAAAGTGCCGATAAATTCAAATTATTGAAGGTCGAATTAACTGGCTTTCACTGTAGCGGGTAACTGAAGGACAATGTGTGCACAATATATCTGGTTTGCCTGCAAAGGTAAAGCGTTGTGTTGCTTGGAATTCTTGCATGTTTCCTTTCTTTAGTTAGGGCAGTTTCGTAAACAAAACAGGGCCTGAGCTCAGCAGGGATGTATAGCTGTTTTCTTTTGTCGGAGGCGCAATGCGTTGGCGAATTTCTTGCAACATTTGCTTTTCCTTGGTACGGCCAAAAAGTATTCGCAGAATACACACTGCGATGTGCGAAAGCTCGTATTGTACCGGGAGGCTGGAAAACTCCTCTTTGAAGACATTCTACTCTTCACTGTGTTTGCGTAGTGATTTGATATTCTGCAGATGTGTTTTTTTGCCGCAGACTCCTGAACGGTGATGTGCAGTCGCGCCTATATATTTCCCGCTGCACAATGTGCTTTGCCAATCCTCTTTTTTTGAACTGTTATAAAATTGTACACAATGAGGCTATCGATCTGGAAACGATGGTTGGTGTTGCCCTTGAATACGTTACCAGCGCAAAAGACACGAACTAAGAAAAAAGCAGGTAGGACAATTGCTCTGCTTCAACCGACAATTTTTACTTGGGACAAGTAACACAAGACGAGGCTAATATTAAAAAAGATGTCGATGTGACCCAGCATTTGATGCCACCCGTGTTTTAGGGAGCAGGCACGACCAAATAAATGAGAGGTTTGTGAGACCCTTTATATTCACAGGATGGAAAATGTGTGCGTGCCTTCCATCGCTCTTTGAGATGAAAAGCTATGCTGCCTTCATGGGCGCATGCGCGAGACGCAGCTCTGCGTACATGGGGTTGTACGCTACTATCACAGTACATGGTATTTTTTTTTCAATAGTAGCCTCGTCTTGTTAATGCTATGTGCTACGTGCCCCAAATAAAAATTGTCAATTTATGCCCAGTGATGGTCCTGTCTGCTTCTTTCTTCTTTTGATGGTAATGTGTATTCACGGACAACACCAACAAGCCCAAATTTCAGTCCTATCGGTTGTTGCCCTTTTGCCTTGCAGAGCTGTTCCTGGACTTCGTGCCAAACCAGGAGGCATGTCGACAGCACTGGCACGCTGCTGAACTTGAAAAGGCTGAGCTCAGGAGGCAAGTTGCAGCGCTTCAGGAAGCCAACACGGAACTCTCAAGGAATCTGGCGCACATTAAGTGAGGGTTCCCTTCTCCGTATCGTTATGAGTTGTGAGCAGAGGTCGCGGTCTGTTCCGGGCATTCCTTTAGTCCTACCTGTACTCTCCTTCATTCTGTAAGATTCACCCACCAGGCCTATCTCATTTATATTGGCATTTCGCTGCATTAAGGCGTGTAATTGAAATTGTTCTTTAAAGGAGCCATGAAGAGAAAACAAAAGTTTGTTTTATTCGAAAGATTAGGTGTTTCATAGTACCCCAAGCGCTTTCCCGGAAGCAAATGATGCTTTATTCACTAAGAAATACGGCAATTTAAGCCAAAATTTTAAATCTCCCGCTAAAATTGCACATTCCGTGACGTGAACAATGGCGTCATACGAGCCGGTCCATGAAACAGATACTTAGTATGTCGACTCCATATAGCACCCACACGCGGGAGTCGACCGAGACGGCGGCCATTTTAAAAATACTAGTAAAACCTAGTGCACCCGCAGCCCTAGTCATGGAATCGCCTGATCCGGAGAACAAAACTCTAGCCGAGGAACTCGGGCTTGCATTTAACAACCTCACACCACTTGAACGCTCAATGCTTCTAAGTGCACGAGCGGCAAGAGTTGTGGGATACGCGGTGGACGGGAAAGCGATCATTCCGCGATAACCATAACAGACGAACGCCCTGCCGTCGGCACCGCTGCCTCGTCAGCCCCGTCGCGACGGACGAATACAGACTGGTACGTATGTGCCGTATTTTTATTACGGTTAATAATAGTTCAATTTCAGTAGCAGTATCGCTTATGCCAGTTGGCCGGGGTCGTGTATGGAAAGCCGTTCGCGCGAGCTCTCTGCTTCGACCAGAAAGATACGGCATTTTTCCCCCCCAAGGTCAGAGACGGCGATTTGACGAAGTCGGCGACGAGCGCCAGCATGTCCCAGGAGTGAGCTAACGTAAGGGTCCCTACCGTAATCACTTCCTCAGAAATGAAGAGAACCCGCCGCGGTGGCTCAGTGGCTAAGGCGTTGCGCTGCTGAACACGAAGTCGCGGGTTCGATTCCCGGCCGCGGCGGCCGCTTTTCTGATGGAGGCGAAAAGCAAAAACGCCCGTGTGTACGAGATTTCGGCGCACGTTAAAGATCCCCAGGTGGTCAAAATTAATCCGGAGCCCTCCACTACGGCGCGCCTCATCGCCTGCGTTGCGTCGGCTCGTTAAACCCTACAATCAATCAATCAAATGAAGCGAGCACACTCGTACTTCCTTTAGCTCTTTCTCCTCCGTTTCCTAAGTTCACAAAACGTATCCACTTGCTTCGCCGAGGTTCGTCGTTGGGCAGCACATGAAAGGAAATCTCCTCACCGGCGGGGATGTCGGACTCCCTCGACGATTTGCCCGTACTACATGGGCATTTCAAAACGCAGCAACGAAATTTCATAGTAAAGTACTCGAACAAACTGACGTTTTAAGTGGTTGTAAACTGGAAACGAGCTCGTAACGACAGCAGCAAGCCCAACACCATTCGAAACTTCTGCGACGACTGGCACTATCTCGTCGCTTCTTGCTGTTCCTTACTCCCCTCGTTTCTATTTTTACCTTTGCTGGTTGGCGATATGACGGCCAACCTCCTGTCAAGGGATTAAGATACCAAGCAAGGTCGCGGCTGTACGTGCTGGAACGGTTCGTTGGCCGCTAAGAGACTCGAACCCGAAAATTCGTCTGCGCGACGGCGAGATGTCGAGCTCGGCCGGCGGTAGTTTCGTAGGCATTGGCGCACACGCTTGCGTGTTCGTTCGGAACTTCAACCGTTTACTCCACCGTTCTTTGTCATAAAAAGAATGTGCAGTATGTTTCACGGGCATTTAGCTCGCTATGCAAACTGTAAGCCCTGCCAACATGCGTTTGCTTTTACCGGCCTCCGCCAATCGCAGAGCATTCTCAAGTGACATCATAGGTTCTGTTGCGGAAAATGAGCTGGTGGGTCGCATGGTCATTTCCTTTTTTCCTAATTATGTAGCTTATTTGAGCGAAGTTTGCGTTATAAGTGGTGTCGTTATGGTTCTAACGAGGCAATCTTTTGAATGAACCAAACTTGTGTTTTCTCTTCATGGCTCCTTTAACCTTAAAAGTGGGGGGGGGGGGGGGGGGCAGCGAAAGAAACTGTCCTTTTTTGTGTATCCTTGTGGCTAGAACAGGCTTTGTTTCATCATCATATCTACGCCCACTGCAGGACGAAGACCTCTCCCGTAGATATTCAATTATCCCGGTCATGTGTCAACTTCGACCAATTTATCCCCCCAAACTTCTGTAAAGGAATCTAGATTACAGTCGGTAAAACGCTTGTCTATAACAGCGATTTCAACTTCAACCGGCTACATCCGAAAACTGCCGAAACATACTCGTTCTACACATGTCGGAGGCCAAAGCGAAGGGCTAAGACTTCAGAATTCCGCAGTAGTTTTATTCAAATCCCGCACCGGCGGGGCAGGATAGGGCTGAGAGTACGGAAGCTGTGTTATAGACAAGCCTTTTACCGGCTGTACTGTTATTAATGACACACATCTGCCCTTGACTATCGTAGGTAATGAGATACTAAGAGTTGGGTGGCATATTATTTTGGACAAGCTACCCGCCGCGGTGGCTCAGTGGCTAAGACGTTCTGATGCTGAGCACGAGGTCGCGGGTTCGATTTCCGGCCGCAGCGGCCGTTTTTCTGGTGGAGGGGAAAAGCAAAAACATCCCCCTCGCGAGGGGCACGATCAAATGCAGAGCATTTCCGCAGGGGGCGTGCCTGCAAGTCGTATGGATTACGTATTGGTTGTTGTTGTTGTAATTGTCTTCCAGCGTAGACATTGTTGATGAAGTCGATGGTGAAACGTGAAACGTGCCGTGAACCCCCTGCCGCGGCTATGACGCAACGTGGCGCGGCTATGACGCAACACAATCCAACACAACCCACTTTAATCCAATCCAATCCAAACCAATCCAAGCCAAGCCAATCCAATCCAATCCAATCCAATGCCCCTCGTGAGAGTGTTATAGCGCCGAAATCGCGCCACCACATGAACGCGTGATGACGTCACGATCACGCCACAGATGTTAGCGCGACCGGAGAACGACATATGTGGTTTAAGCGCGAACCGACCGCGGCGAGAGAGCGCGATGCGAGCGCCCCCACCTGTTCTTGCGCGCGAACCCACTGTTGCTCAGCGCGAACCCAACGCGGCGAGAGAGGGTGTTGCGCACGTCCCCACCTGTTGTGCGCCCGAACCGAACGCGACCAGAGAGGGCGTTGCGAGCGGAGAAAAGGCGAGGAGGACGCGGGGGAGAGGGCGCACCTATGGCTGACGGTTGAATGAGTCAAAGATATAAGGCGCGTCCGTAACCTTCTATGCTGTGTCGGCTTTGTGGCGTAGTGCGTAGAGCAGCATGCACCTTGCGTTCCGCCCGCAGAGTCGTGGGATCGAAGTCTGGCGCCGGTAAGTATTATTTTTTTATATAGTGTAGGGGGAGCGATGTGGACTACGGACGCCAACGCGGGTGACATCGTGAGTTACTGAAATGATCTGCATTTAAAACGCCCGTGTGTATATGAGATTTCGTAGCACGTTAAAGATCCCCAGGTTGTCAAAAAATTCCCTCGCACTTCCCCGAGGGGGAGAGTGTGTAAGTGCGAATGCACGGTTGTTGATTGCGCGATTACGGTGGATATCGTGATCTTGGAGTGGAGAGGAGGCGCCCAACACCCGCAGTCACTGAGCGGAGAGAGGAGGAGGAGAGTAGCGCCCGCCGTTACGGCGAGGGCTACACGAGCGCCCTCACGCGTCGGACTCGGAATGCGGAGCGCCCGCTTCGCGAGCGAGAGCTCTCCCGCCCGAAGTGGAGAGGAGGCGCCCAACACCCGCAGTCACCGAGCGGAGAGAGGAGGAGGAGAGTAGCGCGCGCCCATCTCCCCCCGTTGCTAGGGAAGACGAGGAGGAAGACGAGGAGCGCGCGCACCCGCAGCTGTTGCTATGCGGACGACGGCGGCGGACGATTCAGGCTCGGTTAAGAAGTGCATTCGCACTTAAAATAATCCAGAGCCCTCCACTACGGCGCGCCTCATCGCCTGCGTTTCGTCGGCGCGTTAAACCCTACAATCAATCAATTTTGGTCAAGCTGGTTGTCGGCGTGCCGTGTAATGTCATATCCTAAGAGCCGGGAGGACTTCAAAGCTTTTCTGTTTGTACGGGAAACTGACTGTTTTTGCATTAGTCGAGAATCACGGTTACTGCACTTTTTGCTTTTTATTTTCTTGCAGGTTATTTGGTATGACAGTTGCAAGTAACTGCCATTCCACAGAGTGCATAATTAGATCTATTCTTTACAGTTTTAGAAACTAGCAGCTTTGTCAACCACCTCTCAGAAGAAAAGATTTCGAACGCACGACGGGAAAAACCAGGACAGGCGCTTCCCGTGTCTGTCCATCACATCATAGTGCTGAATATTGGCGTTCTTGGAGTGTTGATCCTCGAGTGCAGACTAGCGGGAATTCAGTAACCTTGATATTTCGCCCGTTCAAATCTGCATTGGGTAGTTATGTAACAGCAACTTCACAACAAAGCCTCGAATGCAATGACTGTTGCGGGTCAGTTGATGCGCATGTATCGAAGTGCGTATCCAAGGTTTCGTCGAGTCGCGGCTGATTTTTTTTTTAATTTGAGGTCGGTGTTTCATTAGTGAAAACTATTTTGGTGGCAAGAATAAGTTTACTGAATTGTACTTTTGTGTCTTTCCAGCGCTGCATCAGGATCGAAGAAGCGCCCTTTCTCTTCCCCACCTTTCAAATGACCGGCCAGTGTGGCGAAGACTTCATTAATTTTTATAAATTCTTAACCACAGCTCAACAGAGCCAGTAAATTTATTTTATTACTGGACACGTGTTTCTTGTGAAGCTTCGTTCCGTCTTTCAAATAAAGTGATTTTATTATTCAGTACCTGTTATTTTGGAAGCTACTTTACGTGTTTTTATTTCGGTACTTTAAGTGATTTTATTAGTCGTTCAAAGATCCTTATAAGCTTCGTTCTGTATTTCCAATATACTTCTTTTGCTGCATGTTTCTCCAGAATCTTCATTCTGTGTTTGCCCACTTCAGGTGTGCCCGTCTCCAAAAGAAACGGTTCAAAATTTCGGAGGGCGAAGATGATCTTTGAGTGGTTTCTGCATGGTTAGAGCAGAGCAGGAGACGGGACGGAAGGGTCAAGGCCATTTTCAGCGAAATTCCTTTTTGTGAGAGGGACACTGAGGTGTTTGTAGCTGCCTTGGGAAATTTAAACCAAAGATAAAATGCGCACCAATATACCCTGCGAAGGTGGCTGGAAAGCGAAGCTGTAAACGACGCCCACAATGATTAACCATGCGACGTCACTTGAAATCACACACGTGGCTCTACAAAGAGTGAAACCAGGGACAAGTGAAATTCAGTTAACCACATCCTTTATTACTTCAAAGCGATATTCTTTGCTAAGGGTTAAATCAATGTATGATCCATGAAAGGTGGTTGCATCAGTTGTATTGGTGAAGCACATGAGTGGAAACTTTAAACTATAAACGTAAAGCAAGCTCAAACCCG
The DNA here is from genome assembly GCF_048455015.1 of Haemaphysalis longicornis. NCBI lineage: Eukaryota > Metazoa > Arthropoda > Arachnida > Ixodida > Ixodidae > Haemaphysalis > Haemaphysalis longicornis. The sequence continues at coordinate 187,081,308 of NW_027526445.1, forward strand.
GTGTTAGACCGTCTCACTGCTCCTCAATCTCTGACGGAGGCGACGGGATCGGGGGAAGATACGAAGTGAGATTCCATGCGTTGGTGTGAGCTGCCTTTTTTCACTAACTCCTAGCGCTTGCGCAAGGCACGCCGCCGCCGCGCGAAGCCTCCACGAGAGGTTATTACAAGCCCACTCTTTAAATATATCCTGCCCTCCTTTTGCTGTACTTTCCAATAAAGCCCACCGGCGTCTGCCCAGCCCTCCTCCACGGGACGGCACTTCACAGGGCATTATCTGAAGACCGGGATCCCGCAGTTGAGGAGGAGATTGCATTGAGGTGCGATGTTTGCGACCATGTGAACGACCCCGTCACCACCCACAGAATGTTGACCAATTATGTTTCGGTACAGTCCCTCCCCCACAATATTCGCTGTAACAATAAAACGGTCCTTACACCATGCAATAGTACGGCAGAACCAACCTCCTTGGGTAGAACAGCCGTTTCGACCGCGCCCATCGAACTAGTGGTGCTAACTGTTCGGCACACTGCTGAAAGAAAGCACGTTATGTAACTTAATGTGTCAGTCTGCGGGCAACTTTGGGAACCCTGGGTAGGTCCGAGGGGCAACCTTGCATGGTTGACTGTACAAGGCACTAAGGACGCCCGGTAGCCTCGGCGTGTAGGTCGACCAGAAGAGACGGCTGGCGTTGAGGTGCACCACTTTTTTTCTTTTATTTTACCAAGTCGCACTATCTGGTGTAAACGCCCGCCCTTCTCTGCACCTGCAGACATAGCCAGAACAACATTTTTAAACGCGGAGCGTTTCTTAGTCGCACGATGTCCCTCGACCGTCGGCGGTGGCGTCCACACGCTCACTGCGAATGCGCGTCGCGGCGAGGCGCAGGTGCGCGTCTCTCCCCCGTACCCTCCTCGCTCTCAACAACAGGTGCAGCGTTGTTGTCCGTCCGCACCCCTCCCCCTACACTATATAAAAAAATAATAGTTATCAGCGCCTGGTTTCGATCCCACGACCCTGTGGGCGGAACGCGAGGTACATGGTGCTCTTCCCATTGCGCCACAAAAGCGACAGAGAATCAAAGGCTACGAACGCGCCTTATATCATTGACTCATTCAAACTACGTCAAGAAGCTGCTGATACACGACAGCAGTTGCATCGATCTCGTCTTCACCAGTTGCTGCAACGCACGACCACTGCTTAAAGACCCCTTAACAGTACACTTTAGCGACCACAAAGCCGTCGTTCTCAGCGTCCAATACAACAACAACAGCAACAAATAAATAAATAACGACTTACAACAACCTACTCCTTGCCTTCACTTCTTGCGTCACAAAAAAAGAAAAATTGGGCACGGGCCATCTCTCCACGAGGGGGGACTCGAGTCGCAAAATCACGAAAGTAATAATATATGAAAGAAATAATAATAATTAATAGTAATAAGCAATAATAGTTAACACATTCACTACCACCCCACCACCACCCCCCAAACACTAACGTTAACGCAATACACCCACCCCCTACGCGGCGCATTTACTCGAGTACCCCCTCGTGGGGAGATGGGCCCAATTTTTGTCTCCCGCCGTTGGATTTGAAGCAGGGTCTCGTTTCAGGGAGCCTCCTGCTCACCGCTTTGTGAACGCCGCCAGTGGGCAAACCATGCCCCCTTCGCCGGGCCACTTAAGTCTGCTTACTCGCTTTGAAGTCCAAAGCCTTGCAATACTTGTGAGCCACGTGTCTACTGCTACATCGCAATTGTACCTTTTCCCCTCACTTTTCCCTCTTGTTTCTGCAATTACTACAACCTGTTTCTTTTCTTGCCACATTCTCTGGACATCCCTTTTTGACTCTATTCCGTCGTCTTACTGTGCCAATTGCGTCAAGAAGCAGACCGGCTCACGCCCCAGCATGTAAGCTCTACATACTTGTCGTGGCGTATAGAATCGTCACGTGGCACGGACTTTGTTGTAGCTTTTAAGCTTCCATTTCTTAGTTTTCTGAATTTTATGGAGCGAGAACGTCGCCCTTCAAAAGTCCGTATTCTTAGCTATCATGTGCGAAGGGCAATCCCCATGCACCGGGAACCCCTGAAAACAGAACGAAGAACCGAAATTTAAAGGCCGCGCCAAGAATGAAAATATCCACGAGCGCCGCGGCGGAGCCCGCCACAGCATCATGACTAAATATGATAGCAAAATGGGGAACCAATCCGAAAACTCCGCGCAGGAGCCAAGTGGCGTTGCGTCCAAATATGGCAGTGAAAAGGGAGAGAGCCTATCAGAGTAAGCCGCGATGGAGGCCGGAGGGTATATAAACGAGGAGCACAAGGGGAAGATAGAAACAAGGAACCGGGAGGCGGAAGGAGCACGTGATCTTCAAGGAACGAGCCAGGGGAAAGCGGGCAGGGCACCGACTACGCCAGTCATGCCTGGGCAGGAGCGGGCCGACCTTGCATGGTCTGCGACATCCTAGTCGCACTTTATCCTGCATTTTGGTGGCCCCAGCGGCTCACGGTGGGGTAATAGGTGGACAGGCTCGGTCGGCCCCGCAAAGCTACGTTCGGAATCCTCCTTTGTACCTCCAGCGGCAGCGGCTACCACGAGGGTAGTCGCCGAGCAACCACTTCGGGACGCGCGGTGCCAACACCGTCCAGACAAAGACCGCGCGCAGCGACGCCAGCCCCAACACGAGACGAGTACGGCTAACACCGTGTCGCGGCCACGCAACGGGTGCGACACGTCAGCGTCGACGGCCGGGGTAGGCCAGTCCATTTGGGACACATGTCGTAGGTCCGGTGTGACGGCCCGCCCTTCTCTGCACCTGCGGACATAGTGAGAAGAAAATTTACGCCCACTGTTGAATTTCAAGCAGAGTCAGTTGAATTTCAAGCAGAGTCAGTACTCTGGACATATGAATAATTAGGATAGAGGCCGTTTGGGTGGAAACTTTATGGCAGTGACTCTTGGCGTGGGTTTGCATAGTACTTTGGGACATTTAATTCGCTGCCCATTGTTGATCAACTGTGTGCTGTTTATTGCTTGAGTGATTTGCTTTAGGGGTTTTTTCGAGTGTGTAGAATAAACCTGTGTTTTGTTAAACCCGCCGATAGCTCTCCCGCGTCCATTTCTCTGAGCTGATCGCGACACATCATTATCACGTGACCCTAGCCAATTGCCGAAGTGCTGCGCGAATGTGTTTACTGTTTTAACCGTGGCAGAATAAACACGTAAAACGATTTTCTTTGCCGGTTTGTTCTTTCCCGTACCCAAAAGCTGGTTTATTCACGTTTCCGCAATTTTATGTTCCACGTTCAGTTTTCTTTGTTCACTCGTCGTCTGGAATCCTCGCTGTCAGTATAGGGCAAATGCCATTCAAACAGCAATAGGGTGAGATTCAAAAAGACTTATTAGCTGCCTTGGTTGATGTCGTGCGTATATTTGGTCATAAATAATTCACACAATATTTTTGCGCGCAGTGTGCTGCTATAAGATATCGTAATCAAGAATGGAAATTGGTATTGGTCATTAGAAAACACGAGCGACAAAAGAAGGAATGTCGGATGTGCCTAAAATACCACGCAGTGAAGACAGCACATTCATCAGTAGACCTTAATTTGGGCGCAAATTGGTTGTTATTGTGACAACGTGGACATTATAAATGCCATTGTGTATATTATCTCTATTGTATTTGTAAAATAATAATTTGTCTTAGAGAGAGAGAGAACAGTCTTTAATGAAAACTGGCGACGTCAGCTCAGCTAAGATGCCTGGCTTGCTACGCCAGATGGATGCGATGACGATGATAATTATAATGATGAAGAGGAATAAATATGATTTTAACTAATTACAAAGTCTGATCAAGACTTGTGTCTTTTAGGTATGCCAATAAGGCTTTCGTTGCACGAGCGACACGTTTGGAAGAGTTCCAAGGACCTAATACGTCCCTCAGTTCTAGTTTTGCAGACAGCGGCCGGCCCAGGGACACTGCGAGAGACACTCTTTGTGTAGTAAAGCGCACACAGTCACATATTAGGTGTTGGAGGTCTTCACGCGCACCACACTGTGGGCACAGAGGCGAGGAGGACTGATTGATTTTGTAGCAGTAGTATCGCGTGTAGGCGACGTTCAACCGCATGCGGTGCAGTACTGCTTCATCATGCTTGGATAGTCCCGGTGGCATCTTAACATTACAATGCGGGTCGATGGAGTAGAGGGGCGCGTGATGGCGGGATGCGTCTGCCCAAAGCGATCGCTGCATGCTCCATGCCACACTAGATGCAAGGGCTGAAGCATCTTTGCGAGAAAATGGCACCGGTATTTTTGATCCGCGTTGGTCATGCGCTTTGGATGCTGCAACGTCCGCCTTCACATTTCCAGTTATCCCGCAATGGGCAGGGAGCCACTGAAGTGCTATTTGATGGTGTCTTATACATTAAACATACATAATATACAAAAATCTGAGGGAAGTCGCTACCACAGTACGTGGGGAACCGGGCGGTTAGGGTTCCTTTCTCGCGCTCTACACGCTCCAGGAACTAAATGATGCAACATGTCTTTAATGATTATGCAAGTACGTGCAAAGGCCTACATCGGAGGGGGGGGGATTGAGGAAAATCGAAAAAGTGTCTTTTTGTAGTACCTTCGAAAATTTGTGTGTTCATTTTTTCTTCAATCTTGCGTTCCCGTTGCATCTTAACCGCACATTACACAATTATAACACTTGGTGCCTTTGTTTAAAACTACCAGGAGCACACGTGCGTAAACATGGAATGTTGTAATTGAAGTGCTTTTTGTAATATTTACAATCAAAGTTCGAAGATATGCGCTGTGAGGCGAATTTGACATTTTAGTGAAACCTTTCATCATTGAAAGCAGCTAATCTTTTTTGATAAATGTTCGCCAGGCGCAAATTGAGCATAACATTTGCGAATTGCCCCTCCTGAATCGTATAATAGCTAGACGTCGCTAAAGTTGGCCGAGGCTCATGGGCATGCAGAGGCGGGGGTCCACCTTTCCGCGTTCTATACTATTTCCATAAGACAATAATTTTTCCAAGAAAAACATTACCGGATCCTGACATTAGAACACTCAAGGAATGATACAAAAAATTTTGAAGCGTATTTAAGCGGTCGATCAGCCACACTTTGCTCGACCTTATCTGAAAAAAAAACCATGATGATTGACCACTTAATTTAGCCTCTGCGTTTGTTCATATGGTGAGCTCAAAACACCTTTACGGTCCCTTCTTAAAAACACAAGAAACACGCACCTAGGTGTCCACCTCAAAGCAATCTGGGGGTTTTCCTTCAAACGAACGGTAAAGCGTACAATGCGGTCGTACTGAAAGCGAAAAGAACTCAATCGACATCTCTTCGGAAGGCTTGCAGACTTAGTAATTTATCAACAATCCAGTTCTTTTTTCAACCTTACCCGTTTGGGCAGTCCGAGCTAAACGCCGTGAGAGTTTCGGTGGATAGCAGACGCGCTTTTCACAGCGTTAGCTGTGAGCAAGTCACATTTAGCGGCAGCCCGTAAAAGTGCTATAAAAACACTGCCAAAACCCCTGGAAATTTCTGGAGCCCGTAAAGCACGTTTTTTTTTTTTTTCATATCTTTAAACATTTCGGCGAACCTAACCACAGTGCCGTTAACATGACGAGTTTTCTGCGACGCGCGTAAGCCGGTGGCGCCAAAGTCGGCAAGTTTTCTGCGGATCATGTAGCGGTAACCTGCGGGAGCACCAGCGTGAGCAATCTTCTTTCTTCGACGCGGTAAAACGTCGAGAAAGGCGTGGGGCGCTTCTGTGGGCACTTGAAGAACTGCTGGCGATTTATTGTACGCGCAACAGGGGCTTGCAGAGCTCTCGACGTCGCCGCTTCGCCGGAGAACCGAGCCCTAAGCTCTTATGCGCTAGTGTCCAGCCGAAACGTGCCCGGCGTAAGAATCTCGACACGAGTTTTATGCTGAACCCCCGCCCATCTGAAACGTGGAGTCCAAGGCGGACAACCGAACCTTTACGAGTGGGTCGCAAGCATTGTTGGGCCCCAGGTGTCGCCCTGCGAGGGCGGAAAGTAGCTCCTGGGCATTCACTTCACTCGGCAGCAGTCGTTCAACCCTTTCAGGTTGGTCTTTCGCACCCGCGTCTGCAACGTGGATGGCGGAGCGAATATTCAAAAGAGCGCCTCAAAATACTCAAAAGAGCGAATATTCAAAAGGTCTGTATATTCAAACGAGCGCCTGGAGGCCGCCTCTCAGCGTTTCCAAGGTGATTTTTTTATATCTCATCGCTGCTCACTGGCTGCGACCCAAGAGATCCGGTCTCAGCCACAATTGCCTTCCAGTACCTCATGGACAGGGAGGAGCACGGGCGCATTGCGCGGTAAACCTACCGCTACATTAACGAAAGAGGAAGGAAGTGTCGAACGAGAGGCTCCAAGAAAGTGCCTCGGGTGCAGCCCCCATCAGTCATTTTGTGATCTTTTCTTGTACAGGGCTTTAAGCCTCGCCCGGCTGATTGAGCTGTAAGACGGAAGAAGGAAAGACCAGTACTATCTGCACCAATGAGGAACGTTATGATTTTGTTACCATCTGTTACTAAAGTCCAGCCCAGCATCTCCTGAGCTGGCTTGAAGTTCTTCGTGAAGGGAATCATCTTTCCCACAATAAGCATGGAGGCGTCTGTGGGAAGGTTTGGCTTGCTTCTCCGAGCTGGTGTCCTGTCTAAGTCCACAGCTGAAGGTCGGTTTCCAGCTCACAGTATTCGGGTGGAGACGAAATAAGGTAACGCCAACACCACAAGAGGACAGGGGCTCAAGCTGCAGCCAGACAGGTTTGTTTTTCTTTGAGCCTGTGCTGTGCTGCCTGCATGCGTGGCACTAGATCTCTCACTGCCATAGACTTAGCGAACACATGTATTAGGACTTGTTTCAGCGTGTTCCTCCGTAAAGTACCGTAAGTAGGATGAACGCGAAAAACGTAAAGCTTGAATACATGACTTTCTCAGATGTGCACCCTTCGAGAATCACAAAAAAAGCGCGCCAACCCACCCTCTGAAGGTAACTGGCAAGCGAAGCTGTAAACGACACCCACAACGATTACCCATGCAACGTCACTTGAATTCCCACACGAGGACCTACAAAGAGTGAAACCAGAGACAAGTAAAATGCCCTTGACCACACCGTTTATTACTTTCTTTACCAGGGTAAATCAATGCATTATTCATGAATGGTAATTGGTTGAGTTGTATTGGAGAAACTCATGAGTGCAAACTCTTTTTTATGTAAAATAAAGGAAGCTCAAACCTGGTGTTAGATGATCTCACTTCTCCCTCATATCGGCCGCAGCCGACGGAGGCGACGGGATCGGCGGAGACACTGAGGGGAAGGGAGATGTCATGCGTTGGTGGGAGCTTTTTTAATTTTTACTAATTTTACTAACTCATACCACATGCGCAAGGCGCGCACATGGCCGCTACATGAGCCGTGGGCTGAGTGCACAGCTGCGCGATAGGTCGCGTGAACGTTTCATGTGGTATTCAGCGGAACCCGCAGCTGTGCTCGGTGAGTACACCGTCTGTCTCCCCATGTCTCTGCGTGCGCTCGTAGCTCACGTGGTAAGACAACGGACTCTCGCTGTGTTTTCCCATTCGATCCAGGTTAGATTCCTCGTGATGCCAGTAACTTCTTTTATATGTTCGCGGGAGTTTACTATTAACACCAACGGCCGTGACAGTATCCTTTCGGGGTAGAGGTAAAAGTTTCGCTTTAAAAGTTCGACGGTGCATTTTGGCTGACATCGACGTCTTCCAGAAAAACAACGCTGCCAGAGTGTGTACCTTTGTTAGAGGAGATAGTTGTTCCTAGCGTACCGAAGAGGTAAGCGAGATCTTAAGTCCTCTTAATCGGATGTGCGAGTGAATTCACTCAACCAGGAAGGAGAAACATTTATGCTCGCATAGCTTCCGAAGCAGGTCGAGGTCTTTGAAAACTTTTGGCAGAGATCAGTGGCCGATCCAAGGTGTGTGTGTGGGGGGTGATCGTCTTTGCACAAAGCTACTAACTAAACCGGAGCCTTCAACATACCTCGACACTGATTTATCGGCACGTGTAATTTTCTAGACTGCGTCGGGCACAATCGCTGCCCTCGGCGACCAAAGCACCCCTCACGTCTAAGCTCCTGAGGCGTGACATTGGATAACGCAACCTCGCCTTAGTGGGCGCACGCTGATTGCTTTTTCCCACTGCCCCATTGCCCGTTGAAAGAGGATTAGCGCGGCAACGAGCAGAGAGCCCTTTTTAAACTGGTCACATGGCTGTCAGCAATATGGTGAATAAAATACTTGTATGCAATCGGGAACAAATCATGACGTTTTGGTTAGTTGCGCCCTCCCCACAGCAGCATAGTAGCGCCCCTCCGAGTAGGCCCCTGGATCCGCCGTTGACATAGATGACCGTTTAATCAAAGTGTAATTGATGATTGATTGTAGGGTTTAACGCGCCGACGCAACGCAGGCGATGAGGCGCGCCGTAGTGGAGGGCTCCGGATTAATTTTGACCACCTGGGGATCTTTAACGTGCGCCGAAATCTCGTACACACGGGCGTTTTTGCTTTTCGCCTCCATCAGAAAAGCGGCCGCCGCGGCCGGGAATCGAACCCGCGACCTCGTGCTCAGCAGCGCAACGCCTTAGCCACTGAGCCACCGCGGCATTAATCAAAGTGTATGGTGGAAGTATGAAGGACCAGAATTAGCTGCAACAATAATGATCAAGTCATCACACACGCTGCTTTCATAATTGCTCGTGCTAGAGCCATAAAACCACATGTTCTAATATCGTGCATACAGGAGCTGGTGACATTTTTTGAAGTTCCCCTAGGTAGCAAGCGCCTGCCCCCATGAAAATGGGGAATAAAATTACATCACGACACGTAGATTTGCAGCTCGATTTCCAGCTGGACTGACAAACGCTAGATAGAGATGGTAGCTTGTAGCTGGGAGAAGTCAAGATTCAGCTGGTAAGGATGCTTGTCACCTTGAAACAGGAAGTTTTTCTGCCTGGATTGACAAATTTTAGATGCGACGCATCTCTTGCTCTGAGGCATGTCCCTCCTGCGTCGTCGTTTTCGCGCCGTCCGTCCGCATCCCTCCTCCGTTCTTCTCTCCGACAGTTGTGCGCAACAGCTGTGCGCAACACTCTCACTCCGTCTTATTATCACAAACAGCTGCGTGAGCGCGCTTCGCTCGCTTCGCTCCGCTCCCGTCGCGCGGCGACGCGCGGTGTGCGCAAGTGCGCGCATGCGCGACTCTCCCCCGTTGTCTTCTCTCCTTCAAGTGCTGTGGATATAAAGTGGGTATCGCGCTGCGGCGGTTAGCCCATCTTCCCGCATATGAGAACACTCGCATGTGATGGAAATGCATCATACGCGTTCACAACACGTTTCACCCGGTTTAGAGAATCAAACCAACGGAAACACCAATTGAACCCCCCGATGCGTCGCATCACACCAGGGTTCCCTCACGGGAAGATGGGCGTAATGTTTTGTTAGAAATAATAGCTCCAAGCTGGGACATTTTTCCGACCTAACTGGAAACGATAGATTGAGACGGAAATGGGAAATTTGGCTAGAGATGATGGCTAAAGGGATGAATGACTCTAGATCTAATGCATCGTTGTTGTGATAGACTGTTCTTTCGTACTCGTAACAGCTGCTTCTACACGGGGAAATCCGGTAACTATATGCTACCAGCAGTGTCAAGAAGTTCATTTGTAAACATTTTCAAGATGTCTTGGTGAGAACAAAATACTTAGTACTTTACATTAAGACGGTTGGCAATGTCCTAAAACGTCTCGCTTGAGATCTTACTTTTCTTTTACACATCAAATTTAGTATACCTCTATCGCAGGCACTTTATTATAATTCTTTTTAAAAATTCGTTGCTCAGAAGCATGGAACCCCTTTACACGCGTCTATAATTAGGGAGGTGATTAAATTACGTTTTTGATACATCACTAACTTACGAAGCAAGATTGGCGGGGGCGAATGGCGCTTTTTATGCCACATATCGAGTAGCAACTGCTGTGGCTCGAAATATGAACAGCTAAGTCACCCAACTGGAAATATTTGTGAAAACGACAATTATTCTCTCCAACGTAGCCCACAGAAAAATCATCTTCTGCAACGGTTCGTACAGAAATAGTTAATGCAGACGACACAATTCCAGATCTCGAAAATAACTCGTTGCTGTGTTGCTGCATGGAATGCCGAAGCTGGGCACTTTGTTTTCACATAAAGCCTGAGAACGTATGAGCAAAGTACCGAATATTTAACAGTGCTACAAAAGCGTGGACACATACGTAAGTACAAAATCCAAACGGTCTACAGCCGAACCGCAGCAAACCTTAAAAAACGCGTGCTGTGCAATCGCTAAAAACATATTGAGTCATTGGCGATTGTAGCTAAATAAGCAATTTATTTCTTTTGATAAAACATTTTTACTTGTCAAATGTCGTTTTTATATTTTTTACCATAAAGACTATTTTATCTTTTTGTTTTCGTGTTCGTGGTGGTATTTTTAAACACCACCAGTGGTTCCTATTGCGCTTCGATTGAAATCATAAACGCCACAACCCCTGGTCGTTATACTGGGGTTCCTTCAGTCGTCTGGATGCGTGCTTACACAATAATTTGCTTTTAAGAGAGCAAAAAGTTATCTGATGGGATTAGTGCAGTCTCAAAATAGCTTGCTCAAAACTTTGTATGCGCGACAACTACCATGTTTCCGGAGTAGCAACGTTACTTTTTTTTCCATTGGCGCCTTCCACGGTGTGACCCCGTTTTTCTTACTTTTCGCTCGCATTCTTTAGCAGCAGCTCGTTCACATCACTTTAGAAGAAATAAAAGTAAAATAAAGCATCTCAGAACAAGTTCCTAAAAGTAGTAGCGTCTTCAAGGATCAACTCATTTGGTCTGTTGGTGGCTCTGTTGCCAGAATCAAGCAGCTTGTTTTAATTCCGCATGTGCGCTCTGTTAGCGAGCGGATAGAGTGCATTACGCACAATAGCGCAATAGCGAGCAGATAACGCGTACGAGTACAAGGACTAGGAATAGAAAAACGTTTGTAAGATCCCTTTGACCAGCAAAAAATTTTACATAGGGCGCAATGTTTAAAGCAGCCATGAGGACAAAACACAAGTTCGGTTCATTCGAAAGATTGCCTCGATAGAATCATACTGATACTGACACCACCGTTAACGCACACTTCGCTCAAAAAAGCTACATAACTAGGAAAAAACGGAATGGTCATGCGACCCACTATAGCTCATTTCCCGCAACAGAACCTATGATGTCACATGAGCTCAGCTGTGCGATTGACTGAGGACGGAAAAAGTAAACGCAAATTAGGCACGGCTTATAGGCTTTCCGAACGAACTATTTGCGCTTAAGTGTAATGCATATTCATTTTACAGCTGTAATAATTGTGTGGTAAACAATGAAAATTACAAAAACGCACGTAAGCATAGAAGTACCGCTGCGCACTGCTGTTGGTACTGGGAGCACTATGCTTGTTTTAGCTGCACGGCACTCCGCCGCTTTGAAGTTGTTTTACAGGACACTGGACGATTGGCGTAAGCGGCGTTTTCTTACGTGACCCTGTTTGTCGAGGATACCCCAGGTTTTATGAGGCGATCACTTTTTACAATAACAAAAACAAGCCAGGTGCAAGTACGCTCAAAAACAAAGCAACGGTGGACAACGGTTCGCGATGGTGGTGGTGATGATGATGATAATTATGATGCTTAGTGGCTTCCCCTTTGTAACGGGGTGGCGTTGCACAGCGGCCTTAGTCGCAACGCTACTGTACAATCACCTCGCCAAAAAATACAAACAAAATAAATAAAAATAATGTCAAAATAAAAAGCAAATACTTTTACGAAATTTTTGTGCTAGTCTGACTTCTTTCTTCGCACGTCTTCCCAGATTGTTCTCTACTCTTTTCCCACCAACATTCTAACCTTCTTTTACTAACCTCTACTGCTGTCCAGATCACTTTTCCGCTAACCTTAAAGCCAAGGGCCTCCGGAAGCTGGATGGCTCCATCACTGAGGACTGGACGGATACTTTTGCACTCCGTTACAATATGTCGCATGGTTTCGGGCTCATTTCCGCCGCAGCCTGCGCATAGTTCTTCCTGTACTATAGCAGCGCCATCTGGGAGGGCTGAAGGACAGCAAGGCCGCCAACCCGAATGACGCAGTGGAAGTTCGCTTGAATACACGCGCTTCTGACGTCATTTGTGACTACGAAAACCTACGATTTGGCGGGAGAATCAAAATTTCAACCTAAATTGACAAATTTCTCAGTGAATACGGCATCATTTGCTGCCGGATAAGCGCTGGGAGCGCTATAAAACGCGAAACCTTTCGAATAAAACAAACTTGTATTCTGTCTTTATGGCTCCTTTAAGAACAGTTGCACAAAGGTGCAACTGCTCTTAAACTTAACTTCTGTGTAAACTCAAAAGAAAACAATCCAAATAATGAAGGCATTGACGTTGCAAACAGAAGACGGTGGGATTATTGCGCCATCTGGTTTCCCAACACCGCAATAAAATGCCGGTGCTTCTATTTTGTAGTTTGGTCCGAAAGGAAGGGGAGCGGGACTGCGGTGTAGTAGGGGCCAATTGAAAACGATTTGCACTGCCACTGACCATTATTATGTCGTCTCGTTGCACTTTTCCCTGATGTGGCCTATTGTCTTGGGATAGTCATGATAGGTAGTTTCGGTGCATTGCAGTCTGACCTAAAGATAAACTAACATACTCCCATTCCCCTTACTGCTTGGTCAGTTTTCGTTTTTTTCCTGTGAACTAAAACTGCAGGACGAGGACAGAATGGAATACCAGATAGCCAGAAACGTGTGTTAAATAAGAAAGGTTGCAATAATGTTGGTAGTTTCTAACATTAATTATTTGCTTCTGCTAACGCTTTTTTTAGCTAAGGACACCATTAGAACTCACCAAAATACTGTGTGCGTGGTCGAGGCACTGCCCTACAGTTCTGTCGATTCCAATCATATCACTGTAGCAGATTTACATTCATAATACGATAAGTGCGTAAAAATATTGCTGACGAGTGACCTTTCAAATTTATTTCTTGTACATTCGGATGTTTTCGTGTTACGGTAGTAATAACCCTCTGCATGCTTGTTCACCTCTAAACAAAAAAGTTCGGTTTATCTTGATTTAAAATTGGGACGGTTCCTCTCCTAGAGTCTTTTTTGCCGCTGCGGTAATTTATAACCAGATTATGTCCAAAAGGTCATGAAAACGGATAGTGTCACATTAAAAGTTCTCGCAGTCAGCTACTCTGCACCACGTAGAACAACAGCTGGCGCGGAGACGAGGCGCAGCGAGACTTCCTTCGTCGTTCTTAAGTTGTAGCCGAATGTGGTTGAGAAGTGGGATGCGACGCCTCTGTGCCTTACATACAAAGAAGAGATGCCCTGCAGAGATCCCGTGTTATGCTCCCGGCATTGCACAGTCGCATTGCTCCCTAAGTTGTGTACACTTATTAACTAGTGTTTTTTTCCCGCCGCTGGTCCACCCCTTTCATGACGCCTTTTCAAGCCGTGAGCAAAGCTGGTAGAAGGTGTCGCGGATCCACATTTCCATGTGTAAGGAGGCCACGCCATGCTTGCACAGGGCCGATTAAAACGTTTCTCTTTTGCAGCAGTTAACCACTTTTTGTGTATAGCTGATGTTGCAAACGGCATTTTCGTTGCAGACCCGTAATGCTTCATTGTCAAAAAACTTTAAAAAATACTGGCGTACTCCAGTGTTTTATTTTTAGATGTGGGCAAGATAAATGACAGCAAAAGTTCACCCGCAGTTTTACAACTTTTGAAGCAATGTGACGATGCAACGCGGGGAACATAACACGGGATCTCTGTAGGGCATGTCATCGTCTGGTGTAAGGCACAGAAGCGTCACATCCCACTTCTCAACTACATTTGGGTACAACTTAAGAACGACAATGGAAGTGTCCCTACGCCTCGTCTCCGCGCCGGCTGTTGTTCCGCGTGGCGCAGAGTACTTTACTGCGAGTATGTTTAATGTGACACTAATCGTTTTCACGATCTTTTGGACTTGATCTGGTTATATATTACCGTAGTGGCAAGAAAGAAAGTAGGTGAGAAACAGTAGACAGGTCCACTCATGAATTCAATCCCCTTTCAAAACGCCCGCGCTCATTGACATCTGGGTCCGATGCTTCCGCAATGTAATACACCACGTGAGCTATTGCTGCTCTTAACTTGTATCCGAGTATAATGTGATGAGGCAAGCTCATGATACAGTTTTATTGTGTTAATATGGTTTACCAAACAATTGCATTCAGCGATCCCGCTCTTCAGAGGGGTACAGGAGTTATTATGGTGTGCTCATAAATGAGCAAACAAAATTCTTTGTTCTTGCCGCTGCTTTCTGAAGCGATGTACATGTACATGTACATATACAGTTGTCGTGTCAGTTGCTCATATTACCACATAGCAAAGAGCGACGCCGGTATCTTTTGATAGACAAGGTTTATTGTAGTGAACTTGTTCTCCGCTACAGAACGATAAGAGAACAGAAGCCACGAAGAAGCAGAAAGCAATACGCACAGTAGAGTGTCAGCGCTCTACTGCACGTTTTCAGCTTGCTTTCCAACTATCAGTTTGCAACTTGATTTTGTGTTTTGTTGTACACGTTAGGCTAGCTGGTGACTGGACCTAAAGGTGTGTATAGCGCACATTTAGAAGAAGGAGAGGGGTACACAGCACTGTTTGGATACAACACTTGGGCTGTTTGAATTTCTCCTTTTTGTTAGTGTAAATGTGTGCAGTTCAGACTTCAATATGTCCTCAGTCTGAGCTAGAAGATAATGTAAAAAACAACCAACACCTCATGCTATGCCCCCCCAAAAAAAATTATGCAATTAGTGGGGCAAAGCCTATACTTTTTGAATTATTGTCTCTATTTGCAGAAATGAAGATGGGGTTTCGTAGGACGCTCTTGTTATCGGCTACGGGCTTGAAATTTTGAGTGTGCGCCCCTTCTGTGACATAGGGAATTATTAAGACAGGATTGCTTGTAATTTAAGTAATACGGTCGAAACCACAGCGGAGAAACTGCTGTTGTGCATCCCAATTGAAGTCGCCCAGGCCCATAAACTGCTCAATTCAATCATTTTCATGTAGAAATTACTGGTGCCGATGCCTAAGGTTAATATAAAGCTTTTTTTTCTTATCAATTCCGACAGAGCAGGAACACACATAGAGCAATTGCTGCAATTTCCTTGGCTGCTTCTACAAGGCGTGCTGTTGCGAGCGCATGCTTTGTTTTCCCTTACATGGCACCAATTGAAATGTTTGCGTGTGCGATTTTACTCTGATTTTGCTTCTAATAATTACAGGCCAAGCTGAGCGAAATTTTAGGTCAGCCTGAGGGTAAGCACAGCAAGGGCGTCTTCCCCTGCCCCGGTACTCGCAGTGACGCTGGCCGGAGCGGGACGTGGAAGCTCGAGAGGACGTCAGGACAGCGGGCCCTGGTATCACATGAACTGGCTGCGGAGGGTCGAAGTGGGAGGCCCGCTACTGCGGCGCTCAGCCGTCCTGCGCCTTGGCGTGGGGGCCGTGTCGACAGCCTAACGAAAACAGCAGCTGGAGCTGGCCAACAACCCCGCCTTCCGGCAGTGCCGAGCGACCGTGCTGTCCCTGCTGCACCTGCTCTTGAAATGCCTGGAGTTTCCGACAGGGAGGCCAGAGCTGCTTTTCGCGCTATCGGGCGTTCGTTCACATGTATTGAAAAGGGGGTTTTGCAGCGACGATCACATCATTGCTGCTCTTCCGTCCCCACTAAAACGACAATACCAAGAAACAAAAGCGAACCTAGGGACAAAAATACGATGTGGAAGCAAAGAAGTTGTAAAAACTATCCACGGGGCCTCGATCTCAAAGCATGAAAGCACACTTAGATGTCCCGAAGAATTCTTTTTAAGTGAAAGGTCTTGGTTTTAATGCGAAAGCGTTGAATTGCACACGGGGCGTCAAGCTCACGTCCTAAGCTGCGCAGAGTCCAGCGTTAACGACACTGCTCCGCCTGTTTTCGAGGGACCAGCAACGCGGTGAGATTACTCCAGACAGGAGTGTTTTGTATCCTGACCTCAAGAGGGGAGGAAGAACGACGTTAGTAGGGAGCCGGGGTTGACTGTCTTTGGAGGCACTTCCAAGTGATGTCCCTTCACATGGCACCCGAACGACGGCTGTTGAAGGATAGTGAGAAAACTTTGGTTAGAAACCCAGGTTCCGTAAGTACTGACAGCAAGACCCATGGCCCGCCGCGACAGCAAGAGCTTGAGAAGGTGGCCTGCACTTTCCCGGACCCCTCTGATCTGCTACGCGAGAGAACGGAATTAAAGTCCTCTCACGTGCTGGTGGAGGGACTAGAAGTAAAAAAGTAAGTAAGTAAGTAAGTAAGTAAGTATGTAAGTTAGTAAGTAAGTAAGTAAGTAAGTAAAGTAAGTAAAGTAAGTAAAGTAAGTAAAGTAAGTAAGTAAGTAAGTAGGTAAGTAAATAAGTAAGTAAGTAAGTAAGTAAGTAAGTAGGTAAGTAAGTAGGTAAGTAAGGAAGTAAGGAAGGAAGGAAGGAAGGAAGGAAGGAAGGAAGGAAGGAAGGAAGGAAGGTATTTTTGTTGTTGTGCCCGGCACAACAACCATTTTAGTGCGACCAGGGAAATTCTAGAAGCGGTACAAATAGCCTGTGCAGGAACGAATGTGTTAACAGGATTTCCGTTTCCTTATCATATCCAGGAGCTTCATTTCTTTGCATGGGCAGCGTTGGGAGAACTTCGTTTATCTTTCTTTGTTTCGGCGTTGTTTGGGCCTTTTCCTTTGCTTTTTCTTTTTGAGCATTAAACGTTGATATAAATACGCACACCAGCAATAATCAATATTTATTGGAAAAGCTTCGACCTTTCTGTGTTTGTAGTCCTTGCGAAAGCCACGCACTACCAACGTGCTCGAACCTATTGCTGCAACCAACCTTTCTCCGTCCTTAAAAGAAATCGTCCGCTAGTGACAAAAAGACCATAGTTAATAATCAATCAATCAATCAATCAATCAATCAATCAATCAATCAATCAATCAATCAATCAATCAATCAATCAATCAATCAATCAATCAATCAATCAATCATGTTTATTTGCGTCCCCAGGAACAGCCAGAGGCCTGAGTGCTGGCGCACGGATGGTTACATAAAAACAAAATGCAAGAAACATATTGCAAGAAACAAACAAGCGACAAGACACACACAAATTGAAGTAGTGAAAATGACATACTGTATTCAACAGCGCAGTACGATAAATTGTAAAGGAACTTTGAAAGATGTCAAGGCGTTCAAAGATGCGTTTGTAACAATTCTGTATTCTGCGCACAGGAGAATGATTCGAGTTGCGCGCAGCGGTCAAGAACGGGCGATGCGACCTGGTGGGCCTTTGTGGAACATTAAGCAGGTCTGCGCAAGAGGGTCTGCTGTACAGTCGCGTGTGACGGGAGACGGCGAGTGGTAAGCGCGAGCGCAAGTGAGTGCGAGTGGTGACGGTGAATGGTGAGCGTGAGCAAGTGCGAGTGGTTCGGCGAGTGGTGAGCGTGAGCGCGAGTGAGTGCGACGGAGTGCGAGTGGTGATCGCGAGTGATGAGCGTGAGCGTACGTGAGTGTGTGCGAGTTGCGGAGGGCGCGTAGTCAGCGTTAATACGAGTGAGCGCGAGTGGCGAGGGCGACTGGTGAGCGTTAGTGTGAGGGAGTGCGTGATTTGGATTGATTGCAAAAACTCCCCCCACCTCCCCGAAGGGGATCGTGCGGAAATGCGAATGCATTGGGTGCACCGATGAGTGCGCAGCGGCAAGCAGTAATGGAGAGAGGCGTGCGCTCCACTGCATTTATATACATTTTCCGAGCGCAGAGAGCGGAGAGAGGGTACGCGGAGAGGAGAGAGAGACCCGCGCAACACGCCCGCCCCGCGCGCGAGCTCTCTCTCCCGCCGAGCTCCGCGATGCGAGCGCCCTCACACGCCCGAGCGCGCTCCTCCTCTCCCCTTGCCCTCCGCTACTCCCGCCCGAGCTACCACCTGCTCCGGTTGCTAGGCGCGCCACAGCTGTTGCTAGGGGCGAGGAGGAGCGCGGAGAGATAACACCTGCGGGCGCACGCCGACGGAGCACGACAACCCCCGACTAAGAAATGCATTCGCATTTACGACGACGACGACGACGAAGGCAGAACTACGAGGCGCGCGCTCACGTGCGCTCGCGCTGGAGGAATGCAGGCGCACGCCGGCCAACGGAGAAAGACAACCCCCGGCTAATAAATGCATTCCAATTTAAAACGTTTATTGAGCATAAAATTGGGTGGCTTTCTTAGTCCAGATAGCCGTGAGCCAGCGCAGCTGCTTGGGCGCGAGTGGTGAGCTGGCTAGCTCGTGAGCTGGCTAGCTCGCGCTCCCATTGCTCAGGGGATGGGGAAGGGAGGGGGTTTGGCGCGTAGGGGCATTCCCAGATCAGGTGGTAGGAATGAATGAATGACATTTATTAAGATGGGGGAGGCCACATGGCCGTAGTTGGGGAAGGGGAAGAAGGGAGGAGGGGGAGGTGATCACTCAATCGTTAGAGATGACTTGTTGGAGATAGATGATCAGTGATTTCTTTGGGAAGGGGATTGTAGACTGTTTGGGGCGGAGCAAGAAGGGCAGTTGTAGGGGTAAGTGGAGGGAGATATGAAGTGGAGTATCGTGGTGTTGTAGAATGTGTTGGTCTGCAGTCGACGCCAAATGCGAGCCGCCTGTGTGCTGAGGGGTGGGTGAGGAGGAGGGTATTCAAACCGCAGTTGGCGATAATGATATATTGTGGAGGGACCGGGGGATAGATGGAGGGTTCGGAAAGGTCCTCTTCCGTCGACGAAAACGCGCGAAATGTAAGAGCGCGGGCAGCGGCGTGTGCCGCTTCGTTTCATTCGAGGGAAGAATGTCCTGGTGTCCACACAATCTCGATGTGGGCGGGATCCTTGATTGAAGATAGTATATTTTTCTGTGTGAGTGTGAGGGAGTGGTGCCCATCTTTGCTGAGGCATGGAAGACACTACTCGGACGAAAGCGCTAAATTGGGACGATTTCCGCAAATTTGTGTTGGAATTAAGCCGGGTGCAATTTGGGAAGAAATCCAGAAAATTATACTCTGCCCAGGTCAGAATGACAGCGGACAGGCCACCATCACGCATCCGGTACTCTTAGCACCCAGCCACAAAGTCGGGCACTGATGATGATGATGAAAATAACTTTATTTTGCCCCAAACTGGGTGAAAGGCGGAAGGGGAAGTGGGAGCTTTCCTGAATTCCTGTATTCCTTCCCCTCAGATGGCGGCCTGCAGCCCCTGGGTGCGAGCGGCATCTTCGGCCAGTTGGAATACGTTGATCTGTGTTTCAGGGTCGGAGCTAAGCAAACAGGCATCCCACTGCTCCGCACTGGTGACGGTGGTGGTGGTGGTGGTGATGTTTATTAACGTATGGATCCAGCCATGCGTGATGTGCCCGCAATTGCTCCCCCGATCAACGCCTTCTTGCCGCTATGCACGGAAATCTGGACTGGACTGGGAAGGACGTTATTCACATCGATCCTGCAGTGGGCGGGGGTTGATCAGCACCTTTTTGCCGCTATGCGCGGGAAATCACCAGGAGTGGGCGGGGGTTGATCAGCACCTTTTTGCCGCTATGCGCGGGAAATCACCAGGAGTTACTAAGGCGTGCGTCCCTTAAAGGGACCGACAACCGATTTTTGTCGAGTATATATTCTCTATCTCAAATGAAAGGGCATCACTTAATTAAAGCACCTTAACGAGAAGCAGTTTTGCTGATAACGCCCTAGAACTTTTTAAATCGAAGTTTTTAGATCTACGAGCCGTATGTGTCCTCCCAAAAAAAAAAATGCTGGCAATCATGACATACAGTAGCGCGGCAACATACTTTTGTCTGAATGCGAAATGAAAAGCGATATTTAAAAACGTGCCCCCGGCTAAAAAAAGTGTGAATCGCAGACTTTCTTATTCCTTTATGTGCTTTTTTTTTGCAATTCGCCAGTGTATTTTGAACGAAGGCGCCATCTGATGGGATGGACGATATGTAGAATGTGGCTTTACGTTGTGGGTGTCGGAAGTTCGATTCTCCCCGGGCGAGTGCTTTTTTTTTTAAGCTGCCGTTGGCGGATTTGTAAACCGAAATCGAATATTTCGGCAGAAGAAACGCCCCTGACTCAGGCAGAATCGTCAAAGCTCCTTCACTGGGTCTGCTAGTCTACGCTGCCGTTGATTCTGGGCATGGAGGCTCAGTTAGCCACACTGAGAGGAACCGAGCTGCGGCGGGCGGCGTGTCTCAAAAATTTTCAAAATAGTGTTTAAAAATGCATATGCAATCTAAACTTATACAAATACTTGTGTTAAACGTGTCAAGTTTCGACACTACGAACCACCACCCTTCCGATGTCAAAACGTTTGCTGCCAAATTAAAATTATTTCCGTCAATTTGTTTATAAATTGCTTGTGGTTAGCTGGCTATATAAAACTCTGGCTTTCGTATGAGCTAGAGAATATATACGCGACAAAAATCGGTTGTCCGTCCCTTTAAAAACCCGAAGATCGGACGCAAAATGTCTCTTCTGGTGATCCAATGGCCTATAGGAAAAATTACATCAACCAAAGAGGCACGCGGAGCGGCTCTCCTTCGAAGTTTTGTTGCTAACCTCCGTCGCATGTTTTTGGGAGTCCACAACAAACTGTCCAATGTCACATATTACACTACACGTTGCGCACAGAGGTGAGGAGGTAAGGTTTAGCTTATGAAGCCACGCCGGTGTCCTTGGTAATTCGTAAGCGAGTGACTGAGCATCACAAGTCCAAATCATGTGAGTGTGGCTCGCTGGGTGCATCGCTTGCATTTATCATTGTAAAGGTCGGGATAAATGTGGCTGTATAATGCAAGATCGGGTAATGATTTAGCCTTTATCTGACGTCAGCCTACAGATTGGCGTCTCCTGAGCATGGGATGCGCTGCGGGATATTCCTGGCGCTCCATGCGATAGTGTTGAGCAATGTCCCGTTAGGTCACCAGCCTGTCCCTGGCCATCTGGTCCGAGCCAGGAGCGTCGTCAAGGATATCCCAGGAGCTGAAATCTCGGGCCGCTAGCTCGTTGCCTGCTAGCTCGTTACTTGAGAGAGATGCATGGGCCTGTTGCCAGATTATTTGCACGTTGCGCGTACGACCGGCCTGGACGGAGCGTAAGATGAGTAGGGCTGTACTAGAAATCCTCCCAATTTCGTGATTCCTGAGAGCTGTTCTTTCACTCACGATGGTATCAGCCGTTGTGGAGGCGATGGCAAGCATGGCAGCGGCCTCTCCCCCTTCCTCTGCGTGATTAGTGTAAATCGAGGCGCATGCTATAGAGTTGCCTTTAGCATCATTTGCCACGATGGCAATGGCGTGCGTGGGGTGGTAGTCAGCGGCGTCAACAGAGGATACGTCGGGGTCATCTCTCAAGCGCTGGTGCAGGGCAGACGCTCGGGCATGATGGCGACTCTGGTGGTGTACCGGGTGCATGTTTCTGGGTGCATGTTTGGGGCTGCTCTTGATAATTGCATGCATTGAACTGCGCACTGCACTTCTACAAGTTCCATTAGACTATTACGGATGCCGATAGCCACGAAACTTTCGGCGGAGGCCGTGATGGGAGTGCCCGCGGCCTGTTTAGAGGCTTTGCGTATTATGCAGTCAATTTTACATTGTTCAGTTTTTTTTAGGTGAGGGTATTATCTGACATACGTGATGCGGCTTATAATAAACGCTTCCACTAGCCGGATGAGTCGGGCATTACCGCTAAGCCAATCGTCCCGCCATGCCAGGCCCCTTGTCGTCGGACTTACCGTAGGCATTCTCGAAAAACTTGGTCCTGCGACGAAACAAAATAAAGCAAGGCGTAACAAAAGGCTGACACGGAAGGAGCAGCTCCAAAAGGCGAATTTCAGATGCCACCAAATCAATGCTACAAACGAGCGAAGCGAGTGAGCGCTGTGGTCTTCGCGAGTGGTGTCGTGCGAGCCTTCCTTCCCGTACAGCCGGAGAGGTTAGGTGTCTGATAGTAGATATACAGCGAAGGACCGCTGAGTGTTCGCAGTTCTGTCCTGAGAACGGCAGACGTCTCTGCAAAGGTGCTGCGTCTTCTCAAGTAATGTGCAACCACAGGTTTAAGTTACATTATTACATTTTTTTATTTATTACATCTAATTAGATCAGCAGCGGAGATTCCAGACAGGTGTTGACGCGTCAGCCTGCACCATATTTACTAACGGCAGGGAGCGATTTGAACCAGGGGACGAATTTACGCAGCATGGCAAGATGCATGTGATGCATGTTGGGTGGGTCACATGTCTCCTGCGTACAAATCTGGCGGTGCATAGTTATAGCCGTGCACACAAGAGATAAACTTAGCGGGAAGGCCGAATGCAACAAACCTATCAAACCATATAAAGCTATTTGTTATCGTTGGATAATGATGGAAATCTTCGGCTAATCGAAGCAAGGGCAGTCTAGGCGACCACTCATGAACGCTTTCCACAGTTTGCGCACAGCTCGGTGCATAAATATCTCCTAGTGGCACGGCGCGGCCTCCACGCAAATATTGTTTATTACCCTATAGCGCAAAAACAGTTTTCTTCGCATGCTTTGTTCATTCATGCATCATTCACTGCATTCGCGATTTGAAATAAATCCCGCCTTGTGCTGTAGTACACAAACAAAGCCTTGTATTATATGAGAACGGAAGCTTCTCAGTTTTTAAAGAAAATGTACGGCGAGATGTACTTTTACGGCAATTGATTGTTCGAGAGTATGGCGTTCGGCGAGCTGCGGCCTTGGTTGGTCCGCGCGTGAGAACTATACGCGTAACTGGATTTAAAATAGAGGCGAAGAGCGTCGAGGGCTAATTTGAACAAAGGATTTTTTCCAAGCAGCTCGGTTGGGCATACGCCGAGCATTCCGCGGTAGCGATTAAGCTGATTCGTCGAGCTCAGCCCCCACACGCTGCTTAGTCCCGGTAGGACGTTGTTCAGGGCCTGTAGACGACGCCAATGTTGACGACAGCGTGGTTGTAGTGGTGCAGAAGCATGTACATGAAGGGCCTGTCGGCGCGGAACACGATCATGTTGGCGTCCAGCGGCTCTGGGGGCCGGCTCGCTTCGCCCAGCCCTTCTGTGGTGGTGTCGAAGAAGGACTCGTGGACGACGCTGTCGACGCAGAGCCCGTGCTTCGAGCCCGTCATGCGGCTCAGGTCAACGGCCTGGTCGTCGAACAGGATCGTGACGCCCAGCGACTTGAGCGCCGGCACGAGCTCGTGCGAGCGATGTATGCGGAAGCAGGGCAAGAACACGGCCATCGAAGTGATGGGCTTGAGCTCCTTGAAGAGGCGCCGCACATTGTCCTGGTTGAGCGCGCCCACCACCTTGTGCAGGCCGACCTCCTTGTCCGGCAGGATGAGCAGCAGGCTCAGCGATTTGCACAAGTACGACAGCTGCAGCGCCTGGCACGGGATGCTCGTGCTGTGGCAGTACAGCGCTCCGCGGCACGACTCCATCATGTCCACGTAGGCCTGCGTAAACGGAGACTCTCCACGCACTGGCCATGGTTGCCGGGGTCACGTCGACACTGCTTTTGAAGCGAACCTTTCTATGTATCACTGATGACGTAGATGGCTTCTGTAGTCCACCTCAAAACCCATGGCAGGAAAGCAAACTTCCGACCGTAAAGCGTACTCTGCCTCAAATATACTCTTTCACAGGTGAAGCCTGCTTTAGGTTTTTGTGTAAACAGAGGAATCGCTCACGATAAATCTTCGAGTTTAACCATCGCTGTCGTTAGACGGACGTGGTGCAGCATTTTATTTACTTACCCGGTTCACTCTGGTATGTGGCTACTGGTACCCAGTCCACCGCTGGTACCCAGTACCCAGTAGCTTAAGAGGGGCCATTCATTAGGTTCACACTCATAGTCACCTCCTGGCCCTCTTATGTTCCACTGGAGCCCACGCTAACACCCACAGTAGCTAGTTCTAACTTCTCAGTCACGCTGGCAGTCACTTGTTCTCACCCTGTCTCGCTCGGCAAAGAAACTTGGCATGTCGCCTAAATGTCTTCGGCCACCTCTGCCACGTAACCCTCCACCCCGCGCTCTTGCCCTCTCTTCTCCTTCCTAACATGACAAATTCCATGACGATTTCCTCCATTCAATTCCATTTTCCTGCGTTTGGACTGCTCGCGCACAATCCAACTTGTATTCATAATTAAAAGAACGCTATTGCTCTCGGTTATGTACAGTCATGGACAAACGAAACGTGAATACGAAAATATGAACCAGACACACAAATCGCGCGATTTCCTTCCATACAAGTACAATTGATGCATGACTTTATTGCAATAACGAACTTTGCGTATCTCGCTTTTGAAATATATCAGTAGCGTGCCATTATTTGACCTCCACGAGCAGTACTTTTCGGTTTTGAGTGTTCTGAGTTATATTTTCCTGCCCATGACTGCACTTATACATTTCGCCTCACATGTGCTCGAGGTTTAATTTGCACTCAATAATGGGGACATGTGTGATCCATGGCAGCGGTTTTATTAGTTTGGAACGACTTCGCGTATAACTCATGTGCAAGCATTCTCCCACCTGTTTTTAAGCGAAGCCTATTACTCGAAGTACACAGCCAAGAAACGCATAGCGTCTTTCTGACCTTCATGCAAACACCTCGTGCGTTCAAGGTCAAAGGCTTTTTGTTACGGTAGGGGGTTATCACTTCGTGAAACATGGGCTATGCTCAACACACAGGGTCACATCAGACAATGTAGCTTACGACAATAGGCCAGTGTCGTGTGAAACAACCCCTGTTACGAATCGGCCAGCGCCGCAGTACTTCCCCGCATCACTCCTCGGCTGTGCGGCGAAGCCACTCGTGCGCCTTCGAAAACAGGCGCAATCATGTCGGTGACAAGTGGCGACAAGCCGCGTCAGACGCTTCGCTTTGAGCGCATTTCAAAACTTTGGCAGCTGCCTGCGAGGCTCGTCTCCACGCTCTTCAAGGACACAGAGGCCCCGTCGATCGCAACGGAGTCCTCCTCTCTCCCCTCTCTCGGACTCAACGTGCGCGGAGGCTACCGACGACTAACGAACATGGGAAAGAGCGTTGTGTGTGTCTTTGACGTTCATGGCGTGTTCCAGCTTGTTTGCGTTTGACCGTTATCGCTTTTGGGTATAAATAGAGCTGCCCAAGCGTTGTAACTCATTCCTGTTAGACCAGCGAATCGATGTTGTCGCTCTGCTCGAGTCCTGTATTGTAACCTCGCCCGTCGGGGCATTGTTCTTTGGCTTCGGCTCACCTCTCTCTATGAAGTAAACAATTACGTTAGCCTACGGCTTCTGGACTTCTTCACGGCTGCAACAGCGGCTGGCCGCTCGCATCATACACGCTACCACTCGTATGTCGGAGGCCACGGAGCTCGGATCGGGTGCCCCCGCCCGGTCGCAACAACTGGTGGCAGCGGTGGGATGGCAACTTCGTAACACCTGAAGCCAGCGGTGCGAGACCCAACACCACGGACGTCAAGGCGGCTTCGGACTTCGCAGAATTCACGGCGGTCAATGGTGAGTGCGGGACTTGTCTTCACTGAGTTTTACCAGGCTTCTGAGGATAGCTGGTAGGGCGTGTGTTTTTGTCGCGTGGGTTATTCGCGCAAAACATTTGTGGAGCAGTGGGAAAGCAGTACTCTAGACCGGCCATGAATTTGAAAGCGTTGAAAAAACCGCAGTTGTTGGAGCTTGCAAAAGAGTTGCGCTTGGATGTTACGGACGCGCTGAGAAAGCCAGAGCTGATACAGGCTATACTCGCTGTCGGGGCTGACGATGAGGAGCTGTCGGAATGCATTGAGCTGATCAATGGCAGGGAGACCGCGAAACGTCAGGCCGCAGAAGCAGAGGCTGAGCGCCAGCGTGAGGAACGCGAGAAAAGAAAGCGAGAACGGGATCAGGAACGCAAGCTCAAGCACGAGGAAAAGATGCGATGGTACGACCTCGAGCTCGAGCGCCTTGAACAGGAAAGAAAGGAGCTCGAGGGAGAGAGACTCCAACGGGAGAACAAGAAAACTGAGCATGTAATTCAACTCGAGCAGGAAAAAGTAAAGCCCGAGTTTGAATTGTTGCTCGAAAAAGACCTCGTTGTCGAGGAAAGCACCGTGCCAGCGCTGCCAGTAGCAGACGCTCAGGAGCGCGAGTCGGAAGCGACCGTTGCTGCCCCGCAGCGCGTCAAGGTTGCTGAGAGAGATAACGAAGGCGCATTAGCTCAGACTGTCGGCAGAGGCGGCAGAGGGCAGTGCGTGTCCACTGTGTACGATAATGTGTCGGCGTTTGTTTTGGAGATCTCGGATCTCGGCGGAGTGTTCGGACGGTTCAAATTCGCGGGAAGCCTTGGGAACGGCTGCTGACGTGAACGTGAACACTTCGCGAGATAGCGTCGTTTCGCAGGAATGTGTAAGCGATGAGGTTTCCGAGACGCCGCACGAGTCCGCTGAAACGGAGGTTGTTCCTTCGGACGGTAGTGCGGAAACGAGCGGTGTGGTGGCAAAGCCTGCAGCCGAGGCAGCGAACGGTTTGCACGGTTCAGTTGGGAGTCGTGACGATCTCGCCACTGAGCAAGCCGATTCCGTCCTGCCACCAGCTCAGGTAACTGACCTCGAGCAACGGCCAGCCGAGCTCGTAGAGATTCAGGTGTCTGGGGCGGCTGAGCCGTCTTTTCAGACAGGGCAGCTTGGATCTAGTGTAGCCTTGAAAGCCGCAAAACAGAACGAAAACACCCTTCGGTGTTCGCTTACTGAGGGTGTTGTGGAAAAGGCGAGGGACGCCGAGATAGGGTCCGTTAGATGCTACGAGGTGTCTAATGAGCACGTCGTGCCCTTGTCACTCCCAGCTGATGCTCCCGACGATAGGCCAATATGGGCTAAGCTAGTTGAGATTTCGGTGGCGCCTGTGGCTGAGCCGAAGTCTGGAACCAACCAGCCTAGAGGAGAGAGAGCAAACGCGTTCCGGCGTTTGCTTGCCGAACGCGTTCGTGAAAAGGCGAGCAAGAAGCATAGAGGGAAAACTTCCGGGCGTACTTTTGGCGCGTGTTTCAGTGCAGGCACGCCGAGGGGCAAAGCCGTGAGCTCGCATCGCGCCAGGGGAAAGCCGCCTCCAAGAAGGAGTGCGCGCCTCTCGTTTGAACGCTGGAAACTGTCGTTCGCTCCTCCGCGCGCTCGACCTTTGTCGAACAAGACGACAGGTGTGATTTAACGCGGTCGCAGCAGTCTCTTTCAGAGAACGGGTGCACCTCAAGTGCGATACAAATTGGGGAAAGCTCGGAGCAATGATGAGAGCTCGAATGCAGCTCTCAGCGCGAGAAGTGGCTTGTAGACGCCTGACTTTCTCAATTTCATTATTTTTCCTGACGCAGGTTTCGCCCTTTACGATTAGATTTTTTTTTGTGTGTGGGACATTTCCAATCACGCGAAATGTCACCTTTCAAGTTTGTCACTTGTCTAAAGTACTGCTGTGCAAAAATATAACTAGAGTAGTTAGTTATTAGCGTATTTTATCGCAACTAAAAGCCTGGTACAGCTTCAGTGTGGGTTTGTCTTCGCACTTGCCGGCGATGCGGTTGTGTCTTCCTGTGTTGTTCTGTTGCTTGCCTGACCAAGCCAGAGACGTTCTTGGGGGGCCACTACTCGTCCAGTGACCCGCCCGGTGAAGCTCCAGCACAGTGTCGTACAGCCCAGGCCTGGAGTCGAGCGTCTGCCGAGCACTTCACTTCGACAGCATCTCTCCGGACAACGGTTGAAGACCATCGGGATCTCGGACCCCCGGCGGAGAAGCTGTTACGAATCGGCCAGCGCCGCAGTACTTCCCCGCATCACTCCTCGGCTGTGCGGCGAAGCCGCTCGTGCGCCTTCGAAAACAGGCGCAATCATGTCGGTGACAAGTGGCGACAAGCCGCGTCAGACGCTTCGCTTTGAGCGCATTTCAAAACTTTGGCGGCTGCCTGCGAGGCTCGTCTCCACGCTCTTCAAGGACACAGAGGCCCCGTCGATCGCAACGGAGTCCTCCTCTCTCCCCTCTCTCGGACTCGACGTGCGCGGAGGCTACCGACGACTAACGAACATGGGAAAGAGCGTTGTGTGTGTCTGTGACGTTCATGGCGTGTTCCAGCTTGTTTGCGTTTGACCGTTATCGCTTTTGGGTATAAATAGAGCTGCCCAAGCGTTGTAACTCATTCCTGTTAGACCAGCGAATCGATGTTGTCGCTCTGCTCGAGTCCTGTATTGTAACCTCGCCCGTCGGGGCATTGTTCTTTGGCTTCGGCTCACATCTCGCTATGAAGTAAACAATTACGTTAGCCTACGGCTTCTGGACTTCTTCACGGCTGCAACAGCGGCTGGCCGCTTGCATCATACACGCTACCACTCGTATGTCGGAGGCCACGGAGCTCGGATCGGGTGCCCCCGCCCGGTCGGAACAGTCCAAAGCGCCAGACTACTGTGCTTCTATAACAAGCATAGTGCGCGCAGTACCAACAAGAGTACGCACTGGTACTACTATGTTTCTGCGTACTTTCGTAACTTCCATTGTCTACCTCACTATTCTTGCTGCTATAAAATGAATATGAATTACATTTAGGCGAAAATAGCTCGTTCTGCAAGCTTATAAGCCCTGCCTATGGGCAGGGCTTATAAGCCTGCAGAACGAGCTATAACGTGCATTTTCTTTTACCGACCCCAGCCAAAGGCATAGCAGTGCATATTACGCCATATGTTCTAGTGCGGGAAACGAGCTAGTGAGTCGCATGGCCATTTCTTCTTTTTCCTAATTATACATCGTACTTGAGCGACGTTTACGTTAAAATTGTTGTCAATATGATTCTAACGAGGGAATTCTTCGAGTGAACCAAACTTATGTTTTGTCTGCATGGCCCTATTAAAGGGATCACAATTCGTTAGTGTCCTTTCGTCTGTTTACCTAGCGCAATAAAACATGAAGAACCACCAACTAGCCCCATTCTACGTCCTTTTGATCCCAATAAGAACTAAATTAATCCCTACATAGCACTCCCCACGGCGAGCCTCGGGGTCCAGGCGTAGATTAGGCGCGTGAAACGCCAATTTGAACAAGCCCTGTGATACTTCTACTAGACCCGACACGATAGGGGGAGCATGGCAGGCTGCGAGCAAGCAGTACCGTCTCCCTGGCGTTGACGTAGAAGGGAGCCTTGAAGGGTCCGAAGAAAGGCAGGCTCCAGAGGCCACGGAAGTAGATTGCGCTCGCGAGCATAATGCGCGTGCTCGACGAAGCGTCACCGTCCTTCACGAGGTGTTTCACCTTGCCCTCGGTAACCTGCGGGGAGGGGTACAATTCTTAACGGAACCATGAAGAGAAAATACAACTTCGTGTAATTTGAAAGAACTAGGATTCAGTATCTCACTCAGCTCCATTACAGCCACAAAAGATGTTTTTTAACGAAAAAAAGCAAGAAGTATTAAAAAACTTTCAAATTTTGCGCCACAGTGACGTGTTATGATCAAGAATGACGTCATACGGGCCAACAATACAACAATTTTCAGTTCGTTAACTGCACGTTAGCATTCAAGTGATGTGGTCAAATGGAACTGGTGGCCCCATTACAGACGTCCAGTCATGTGTCGTCGCGACAGGTCAGTTAGGCGGCTGCCAATCGCACAAACAAGGTTCCGTGACGTCATAGGAAAGTTGTGAGAAATTGGCTAGGGGGTCGCGACTGCTTCACGCGTTTTCTTTCATATCTCCGTTATTTGCTCAAAGATTGCGATGATATTGGTATCATTGTTATCGGGACTAAGCAGTCGTTCTAATACACCCAACTTGTATTTTGTCTTCATGGCTCCTTTAGCAATGCTCTCGTACCTCGCCCATACGTCACATCGCAGCACGTAACTAATCCCCATACACCGGCTGCTGTATCGCATGTGGTAATCTGTGCTCAGTAAAAAACAAAACAAAAAATAATGCGTACGCTGTCGAGGATCAAGCTACGCTGGAAATCGTCACGGGAACGGCGCGCATAACGGTGACTGCATTCAATTTATGTATATACGAATTTTTCTTTCAAGTTAATTGCGCACGTTTGTGCTGCTTGGTTGTTAATCTTTGTGTCCCTAATTTCCCGAACGCGGGTACCGGTTTTGTTTAACTTGCCGCGCGAAACAAATCGTTTCTACAGTACAAATGTAGCCATTGTCTGGAAAATGAAGGCCAGCTTTTATGATATTTGTTAACGTTTTTTCCCATTTTATACATTAAATATGTACATTTTACTGTTCTGTTATATATGCCACGATACTGTATGACACGTTGATATTGGCGCTGCCGTTGCTGACATGTTCCGGTTTGTTGGGCAAGTTGGGCCTCGTCAAGCTGCTACTTCAGCTTTTAGCCCAGCAACCCATCCACAAAATAATGGTGAAATGTATCAGGCAGCCATGTATAGCATCATTTTCACAGCCATAACTCGCCGCTGCAGGTAAAGTTATATCCTTGCAATTTTCAGTCGTACTTCGCCACAGAAGGCAAGACTATAGCCCTGCCACTATCGCTGCCACAACTCGCCGCTGAAACCCACCGCGGTGGCTCAGTGGCTAAGGCGTTGCGCTGCTGAGCACAAGGTCGCGGGTTCGATTCCCGGCCGCGGCGGCCGCTTTTCTGATGGAGGCGAAAAGCAAAAACGCCCGTGTGTACGATATTTCGGCGCACGATAAAGATCCCCAGGTGGTCAAAATTAATCCGGAGCCCTCCACTACGGCGTGCCTCATCGCCTGCGTTGCGTCGGCGCGTTAAACCCAACAATCAATCAATCAACTCGCCGCTGAAGGTAAGTTCATTTTGCCATTTTTCACAGGCGTAACTCGCACCCGAAGGTCAGGAGATACCCTTGCCATTTTCATCGCCGTAGAGCTTTCCGCCTAAGGCATGGCCATGCCCGTGGTCATTTTCAACGCCATAACTGGCCGCTGAATTGGTACGCACTAAACTTCTTTACATGCCTAAAAAAGGTGTAGTATAAGTTGAATAAGGGTGTTTGGAAGTCACTACACCCTTTTTTCTTAGGTTGCAAATTCCTGTCTTGTAACTTTACACCCTTTAAGTGTGGCAAAAGGGTGTTGACCGACTGCAACACCCTCGATTTTCTGTAGGGTGTTGAAGGGGTGTAAAATGAAGGCTCAGTTGCAAAAGAAACAGTGGAGCTGTGGGTCGGCCTACCTTCTGCCGGTTTTGCGGTTTTGCTAGGCTTTGTTAAGTTTTGTTAGGCTTTGCGTTGTTCTTGCTAGGCTAGGCTAAGCGTTGAGGAGTGAGGCCAAGTTTAGCTGAATTTTACAAGGACGTTCCAGTCGGTCCCCCGCACTGACAGCGGATCCAAGGGGTAAACAAGCTAGGTCGTTTGTGTTTGTGTCCGTAATTTCCCAAACATAAATCGGTTTTGAATGCCCCCCTCCCTCCAGTTCTGCTGTTTCTCTAGCCTTGCACCATTAGTACAAGCTGCACCAATTTTTTGCGTTTTAGTAGCCCAAAAAAAGGGTATCGCCTTTAGAATAACATGGTAAGAGGTGCGCATACGCATGCGCCCCTTGTGCGCACACTGGAGCAGGCACGAAAGCCGGCTTCACTGTTATAATACCCTATCTGCGGTGGTGCACCCTTTACAGGCGACGCGGCTTTTTCTTGGTATTTTTTTTTTCTGAAGCCACGGGACCAGCTATAGCTTGAACAGCTTAGCTATTAATAAATTATGCCAATTCAAATTGTTTTAAACACCGTGAGGTACAAGAAATTTATTCCCTCGTAGACAATGTTGAAGTCCGCCACTGTAAGAGAGTAGAAAAAACCTCCACATTTGGAGGTCTTTAACGCCGTTTTCCTTAGGTTCCCACACCCTAATTTGTTGCTTCACACCCATGCAGCAAAAAGGCGTTGAAATAATGAATACCCTTCTTAAAGGGTGTTCAAACGGTGTGGATTAGATGTTTGGTGTTTATTAAAATTTTAGAACTTATTGAACAGAATAACTACCGCACATAACCTACTCCGCCTCACCATTCAAAAGATTTCACAAATTGACATGTTGACTTTTAAAGCTCACATTAAAATGCCTAATTCCAACATTAGTGTTAAAATATTTTATTTTCATGACAAGCCCACCGACTCTACCAGGGGATATCCCTCGGATGGCTATAAAACCAAGATCAGATGCAGTTTTAAGTTAAAGAAGCATATACTCGCTCTCCCCGTGCATCCAATTGGTCTTCTTGCTCAATTTATTGTGGTCCAAGTGTGACTTTTGCGTGTTTAATCCATTTGTATGTCGAGCAGCTCAGCCGATCCACATTGTCACGCGTAGCTGCGCTGCCCATACCCTTATTTTACGGTGTTAAAGGGGTCCTGAAATACCTTCCGCCGATGCGTGGATGTACATGTAACAAAATAAAGCAATGTATTAGCACTCTCCTCCCGCAAGAATTTTGTTGAAGCGATGAGTATTAGCTGAGAAATCGTAAATCAAAAACCGCGCATTATCGTCGCGCCGCGTTTCCTCCTCCTTTCAACTTACTCTCCGCTGTAGACGGCGAGCGAGCCTTCCCTCCCATGATGCTGCGCTCCTCGGCGGTGACGTACTTCCGCTATTGCGCTGCTCACACAGCCGTCTGCTACGGGCAAGCTTTGTTGACAACATGAATCCCGCAATCCGCTCAAGGCTGGAAAAGCGAACGAAAAATCTGTCCCCATGTGTGCGGCGACCTGGCGTTGCCCTTTCGCGGTGTACGTTGCTGCAGAACTTTGCTATCGGCGGCACGCGACTTGTTATCGGCGGCGAACTCGCAGCCGCACGGGGAGGATCCTGCCCTCGCTCCCTTGGATGCACAGCGCACTGTTTATCCAAAAAGCGCCGTATCAGATGTGGCCCCAGTGGTGCCGGGTCTTATTTTGTGGCGGTGGTAATTCCTGCCGGCGGCATGTGAAAAAGACATTTTAAACCGATACAGAACCCGTGCACGAAACGCCAGTTCAGCTTGGGGCGACGCGTGGTGGAGAGCGGCAACGTTGGCAAAACATGCTCCGCCACGGCTCTGAGCTTCCTCGAGCTGGAGCGAGCACCATTTCTTTGACAATATCAAACATCGGTTGCCCTGGTAACAAGGCACAAACCGCTCTAGAAGTCAGTTACGGTTGCGTGATCCCGGTTCAGCTTGGCGCCCCACCTCGCGGCATATGGGCACTGCAGGCATACTACTCACTCCCATTTGGAAGTGCGAGATGCCTTTGGCATTACAGGAGGTGATGGTGTGTGTGTTGTGGACGCCTTTGTTTCGCGATGAAATGCGACGTTGTGCTTCTGCGGGTGGATAGTGCTTCCCATGGTCTGGATTATCTTTCTCAAGCGGCGTACGACTCAACCTCGCATGGGGTATGTGCAGTGTGCGTGGCTAAAAGCCATCTCGGCTTGTGCGCCAGAGTTAAGTGACTTGCTATTCGTCCCCGCAAACCGCGCGCGAGGTGAGTGCCGAATTTACGAGGGGCAGGAGGAGGCAACCCATCGTCTGTCAATCGCGGTTTGGACTTGCAACGTATGTTGTGACGTTGTGTTCGTTCGAAACGCATCTCTGGATTGTTTGGAAGTTGAATAAAATGTATGCGTCAAACCCGGGCATTCGGCTCAAGGCGTTCTCTGCGATTGCAAGAAAGAAGTGCCACGGGACTTCAACGCTTTCTTTATGGAACGTACTCAAGTAAGAGAATATTCATGTCGTGTTATGGCCCTGTTGCATTTAATACAAACGGTTAAGCGTTTGTTTACACTTGTTTCGTTTGTCGTAAAATGTCCAAGCACTCCGGCACTCCGCTGGCAGATCAGCCGGCGAGCCGACGCTGAGCAGACGACTCATCTCTTTGCCGGAAGTGCGTGAAAAAGCCGCCCAATAGCAGGATGTCTAGCTCATGACGAACATCGGGGAATCGATGATGTAGACATGTGAAGATGGCGGCGTCCAAAAACACGAAGGAAAGGGTGAGAAAAAAAGCGACAAACTTTGCAACAAAAGTGTGAGCTTTCCGCTGCGCGTAAAAGAGTAATACTTGGCACAGATTATGTTGACGGCCCAATCTAACGATTGCGCTAGTCAATTTAGTTTGCTCAAAACGCCTTTCAGGGCCCCTTTAAGCAGCCTTACACCCTTATTCTAGGGTTAACACCATTTCTCCCGTCCGCAGTTAAAAAATACCAAGAAAAAAAATTGCCCCCACCTCCCCGAAGGGAATCGTGAGGAAGTGCGCATGCATTTCTTGCGCCGAGAGTACACGGCGTAGTAATTGTGCCATCGCCTTAATTGAGAGGCGCAGTACCGGCGAGGGGGAGCTGTCAGGCTAGGGGAGAGGCGCAGCGATTGCTCCTCCGGTGACTGCGCTGCCGATGTCTCCCTGAGTGGCTACGATCGCGTGACCCGGGCCCTCGCCGAGAGAAGGGCTGGTGGAGTGGATGTCTTCCTAAAGCGCTACCGCCCCTTCAGTGAAGAGCTCAGGCGACAGCAGGACCGGACCCAACTCCTGGTCTTACAGCGCGCCGACCTCGCTCCTGATGCATCGCCTCGAACGTGTCCCACTGACGACCCGTGCTCCTTCGCTCGGAGTGGAAGCCGGGGCGAGTACTGCGGCGTGTGCTTGGTTGGACACGTCTACGCCAACGTCCTCTCGCATGCCGTGTGTACTTCGCCGCTCAGAGACGACTCGGGGCAACGGTCAGTACGGCGTTAAGGGACAGATCGTGAACGTGCCCATCGACGTTCCGAGCGTGGTGGAGTGTCTTCCGCGGCTGGTTCCCGAGGACGTTGCGATAGACGTGCACGTGAAGCGGAGGCTGGTGAGTCCGGCTACGTACAGGCGCGGACTAGTAAAGCGTGGTAGCATTGTTGAAGAATGGCAATGATGATAGCAATAAAGATTCCGCTGCACGGGAACGGGGGCACGGGCCAGCTCGCGCCTGCGCTCGGGCAGTTCTGTGTGACGAGCCCATCGAACGGGCGACCGGCTGTCGGGCTCCTTTCTTACGTCGCGATCCGCGACATTCTGGTGCCGTCAAACCCGGGAGACAACCAACGAGCAGACCTGCCCTGATGCGGCGCAGTCTTCGAGGACGCTAGGCTGGGGTCTCCTGGCAGCTGCCCAATTCGGCGAGCCTCGTCATCGAAACCTGTCTGCCGCTCGTGCTCGTGCCTAGGACACCCGGTCGGCTGCGTTCGCGCCGTCTGCCATGGAGGAGCTTCGCCGCCACCGTGACACTGTGAGGGAAGCCGTCACAAAGGGCGTAGCTACCATTCAATTGCTACTGCAGGATCCCCTCTCGTCGACCTGCCAGATCCGTTCGCACCTGCACGCTGTCAACAGCAGCTACGAGGAGTTGAAGTCCCTAGATAAGCGCATATATGAGGAGACCATTGATTTGGACGACCTTGAGGCCGATTTATTCAATAGCTACGAGTACGACGAAAAGGTCGTCACGATCCGTACACTGGTGTGCTTCGCCAGACCCTCTGCTGTTCCTTCGCCACTTGCTGCCCGGAGTACCGGAGCGCCCAGCGATTACTCCGCCGTGATCCGGCACGGCAACACCGCGGCGCCCTCCGGTGACAGCGGGATGACCGCGGAGTCTCACAAGATGGCGAACGTTCCCGTGGCGTGTGAGCCGTGCGTTCCTGACCGTCGGAACGTCCTCACAGCTGCCGACGAGTCTGGCCCGCCAGAGAGACCAGCGGAGAGCACGACCGGCTTCACTGAGGCAAAACTGGGTGTACCCAGCCGCCCGCCCAGCGGTGACTGCGCCGTGGTCCAGGATGGCCACGGAACTGACCTCTCCAAGGACCCCATGACCACGACGAGCGGTGATGCGGACCCGTCCAGCGTGATTTTCTCCGACGCTTCGGACATCGCTGCCGCTCGAGGGGGTTCCTTGCTGAGAGAGCACGTGGTCGTTAGGTGCCACAAGCGGGCGCCGTTCCCACTTGTACGACGATGGCCGTGTTGCTCCCGGCGCTGGCTTCTCCGTTGGCATCTCCACTGGCGTCAGCGCTTCCTGGTATCCCCGACTCTGACCGGCGCACCTGCCTTCCGATTTGGGCCGCGCGAACCGTCACGTGACCCTGGTTGCGGAGAGCTCGTGACCGGCAACCGGGCCGCTTCAACTGCCGCGCTTGGCGGCCCCATGGGAAGCTCCTGGAAGCCGCACCATCCGCTGCCACGATCATCGTTCCTGAGGCATGGGGGAGCAGTTCGCAATCACGATCTGTGCACACGACGACTGGTCAACCGTAAGCAGCTACCAGCCGTGCCACCCGGCAAAGGCTACGCAAGTGCCTGCCACGGGCACGAGACTGAGCTCGTCAGTCTGAGGCAACAGCCCGAGCAGGGCGAATTCCCTTATGACCCTGGTGGCTACGACGGGCCAAGAGGAGACCAGGCAGGAGGCACCGGACATCGCTCTTGTCGTCTACGGTTGGTGAGCGAGTTCGTGGTTCCGGGCTACTGCGTGGTCACCTTGGCGTTTCTACTGCCGTACGAGTTCCCCTACGATCCTGGCGGCAACGGCGGACCGGAAGGCGACAAGGACGGTGAACGAAACACCTGGAGCCAGCGCGCTGCCAGTCATGACCAGGAGGTGGGAGCGGCTCATGAGCATCACAAAAAAAAAAACGCTTCGAAGGGCTCTTGGTCATAGTCGACTGTCCCCGGAAGAGATCGAGATGGTCCTCTGCGAAGTAGAGGTGGCCGTCAACAGCCGCCCGTTGACGCCGTTAGCAGGAGATGCTGAAGAGCACTCTCCTCTGACGCCGGCTCACTTCCTAATTGGCAGGCGCACAACCGCTGTGCCACAAAGCTGGGACTGCACGAGCTGACTTCCGCCAGCGGAGATCTACAACGTCGAGCACGACATCGACGGGCAATCATGTCGCACCTGTGGCGCCGTTGGCGCCGAGAATACCTGCTTCTCTTGCGCTCTGCACACGAAGCTGCAGCGCCATCCGGACCCGAGGTGCAGATTGGCGACGTTGTGGTCATCCAGAACGACACCTCGTCCCCAATGCTGTGGAAGCTAGGCCGAGTGTTGGAAACTTTTCCAGGCCGCGACGGGGTCGTACGGTCGTGTCGTCTGCGCGTCTCATCCGGACAAGAAATCAGACGTCCAGTTCAGCGCCTTTATATTCTTGAGGCTAACCCGCCAACGCCATCAGAATCGGCGGCGGGGGAGGGTGTTGAAGAATGGCAATGATGATAGCAATAAAGATTCCGCTGCACGGGAACGGGGGCACGGGCCAGCTCGCGCCTGCGCTCGGGCAGTTCTGTGTGACGAGCCCATCGAACGGGCGACCGGCTGTCGGGCTCCTTTCTTACGTCGCGATCCGCGACAAGCATCTTGGCGTGGTTGAAGCACCTGGATCCGAATTCGATGCGGTACAACGTTGCGGAAAGCAACATGCTGATGATGCGCACTTATTCCTGGCCAATCTCCCACGTGGGTATGTGCCATGTCAGCGGCCAGGCAGCGCGCGCCCATCTCCCCCCGTTGCTAAGGAAGACGAAAAGCGCGCGCACCCGCAGCTGTTGCTATGCGGACGGCGGAAGGTTCGGGGTCGCTTATAAAGTGCATTCGCAATTAATACTGAACGCTCGTGTTTGCGTGCCTCGCGGTGACCGCTCAGCGTCCCCGGTGCACTTAGGTAAATTGGCCAAAATAAAAAAAACACTCCAGCATTCGCCGCAAGTGTGACAACACTTGCTCGGAACGAGAAAGACACGTCACTGTGTACGCCCCTCCAAGATGATGTCCAATGATTATCACCTCCAAAAAATGAAGGAAGCTCACACTTATAGCAACAATGATGGAGTAAAGCTCATTGTAAGAGCGAAGAAGAAGCAAATGGGCTGCAATCGTGGACTTAAACCTTCGTGATGGTCGTGAAGGTTGCGTGCAGCTTCGCTACATTCAAGTCTTACGCGTTAGTGTGAGCTTCCTTCTTTTTTTTTTTTAGTCAAAACGCGTTATAAATTTGTCTGCCTTGAGTCAAAATTTTTACACCCTTTTCGCTCAAAACTTGGTATAAAAAAGTTTAGTGTGTATTATACTCTTGCCAATTTTATCGCCATAATTCACAGCAGAAGCTAAGGCTGTATATATATCCTTGCACTTTTCACCGCCGTGACTAGAGAGTCGACCTACTGCGCTTGCCATTTTCGCAGCCATGACTCGCCTCCGAATGTAAGGCTATATACCCTTGCCATTTTTATCGCTATAACTCGCCACCCCCTCGTCATTCTCACAGCCGTAACTCGCCTCCGAATGTAAGGCTATATACCCTGGCCATTTTTATCGGTATAACTCGCCACCCCCTCGTCATTCTCACAGCCGTAACTCGCCTCCGAATGTAAGGCTATATACCCTGGCCATTTTTATCGCTATAACTCGCCACCCCCTCGTCATTCTCACAGCCGTAACTCGCCTCCGAATGTAAGGCTATATACCCTGGCCATTTTTATCGGTATAACTCGCCACCCCCTCGTCATTCTCACAGCCGTAACTCGCCTCCGAATGTAAGGCTATATACCCTTGCCATTTTTATCGCTATAACTCGCCACCCCCTCGTCATTCTCACAGCCGTAACTCGCCTCCGAATGTAAGGCTATATACCCTGGCCATTTTTATCGGTATAACTCGCCACCCCCTCGTCATTCTCACAGCCGTAACTCGCCTCCGAATGTAAGGCTATATACCCTGGCCATTTTTATCGCTATAACTCGCCACCCCCTCGTCATTCTCACAGCCGTAACTCGCCTCCGAATGTAAGGCTATATACCCTGGCCATTTTTATCGGTATAACTCGCCACCCCCTCGTCATTCTCACAGCCGTAACTCGCCTCCGAATGTAAGGCTATATACCCTGGCCATTTTTATCGCTATAACTCGCCACCCCCTCGTCATTCTCACAGCCGTAACTCGCCTCCGAATGTAAGGCTATATACCCTGGCCATTTTTATCGCTATAACTCGCCACCCCCTCGTCATTCTCACAGCCGTAACTCGCCTCCGAATGTAAGGCTATATACCCTTGCCATTTTTATCGCTATAACTCGCCACCCCCTCGTCATTCTCACAGCCGTAACTCGCCTCCGAATGTAAGGCTATATACCCTGGCCATTTTTATCGGTATAACTCGCCACCCCCTCGTCATTCTCACAGCCGTAACTCGCCTCCGAATGTAAGGCTATATACCCTGGCCATTTTTATCGCTATAACTCGCCACCCCCTCGTCATTCTCACAGCCGTAACTCGCCTCCGAATGTAAGGCTATATACCCTGGCCATTTTTATCGGTATAACTCGCCACCCCCTCGTCATTCTCACAGCCGTAACTCGCCTCCGAATGTAAGGCTATATACCCTGGCCATTTTTATCGCTATAACTCGCCACCCCCTCGTCATTCTCACAGCCGTAACTCGCCTCCGAATGTAAGGCTATATACCCTTGCCATTTTTATCGCTATAACTCGCCACCCCCTCGTCATTCTCACAGCCGTAACTCGCCTCCGAATGTAAGGCTATATACCCTGGCCATTTTTATCGGTATAACTCGCCACCCCCTCGTCATTCTCACAGCCGTAACTCGCCTCCGAATGTAAGGCTATATACCCTGGCCATTTTTATCGCTATAACTCGCCACCCCCTCGTCATTCTCACAGCCGTAACTCGCCTCCGAATGTAAGGCTATATACCCTTGCCATTTTTATCGCTATAACTCGCCACCCCCTCGTCATTCTCACAGCCGTAACTCGCCTCCGAATGTAAGGCTATATACCCTGGCCATTTTTATCGCTATAACTCGCCACCCCCTCGTCATTCTCACAGCCGTAACTCGCCTCCGAATGTAAGGCTATATACCCTGGCCATTTTTATCGGTATAACTCGCCACCCCCTCGTCATTCTCACAGCCGTAACTCGCCTCCGAATGTAAGGCTATATACCCTGGCCATTTTTATCGCTATAACTCGCCACCCCCTCGTCATTCTCACAGCCGTAACTCGCCTCCGAATGTAAGGCTATATACCCTTGCCATTTTTATCGCTATAACTCGCCACCCCCTCGTCATTCTCACAGCCGTAACTCGCCTCCGAATGTAAGGCTATATACCCTGGCCATTTTTATCGGTATAACTCGCCACCCCCCTCGTCATTCTCACAGCCGTAACTCGCCTCCGAATGTAAGGCTATATACCCTGGCCATTTTTATCGCTATAACTCGCCACCCCCTCGTCATTCTCACAGCCGTAACTCGCCTCCGAATGTAAGGCTATATACCCTGGCCATTTTTATCGCTATAACTCGCCACCCCCTCGTCATTCTCACAGCCGTAACTCGCCTCCGAATGTAAGGCTATATACCCTGGCCATTTTTATCGGTATAACTCGCCACCCCCTCGTCATTCTCACAGCCGTAACTCGCCTCCGAATGTAAGGCTATATACCCTGGCCATTTTTATCGCTATAACTCGCCACCCCCTCGTCATTCTCACAGCCGTAACTCGCCTCCGAATGTAAGGCTATATACCCTGGCCATTTTTATCGGTATAACTCGCCACCCCCTCGTCATTCTCACAGCCGTAACTCGCCTCCGAATGTAAGGCTATATACCCTGGCCATTTTTATCGCTATAACTCGCCACCCCCTCGTCATTCTCACAGCCGTAACTCGCCTCCGAATGTAAGGCTATATACCCTGGCCATTTTTATCGGTATAACTCGCCACCCCCTCGTCATTCTCACAGCCGTAACTCGCCTCCGAATGTAAGGCTATATACCCTGGCCATTTTTATCGCTATAACTCGCCACCCCCTCGTCATTCTCACAGCCGTAACTCGCCTCCGAATGTAAGGCTATATACCCTGGCCATTTTTATCGGTATAACTCGCCACCCCCTCGTCATTCTCACAGCCGTAACTCGCCTCCGAATGTAAGGCTATATACCCTTGCCATTTTTATCGCTATAACTCGCCACCCCCTCGTCATTCTCACAGCCGTAACTCGCCTCCGAATGTAAGGCTAAATACCCTGGCCTTTTTTATCGGTATAACTCGCCACCCCCTCGTCATTCTCACAGCCGTAACTCGCCTCCGAATGTAAGGCTATATACCCTGGCCATTTTTATCGCTATAACTCGCCACCCCCTCGTCATTCTCACAGCCGTAACTCGCCTCCGAATGTAAGGCTATATACCCTGGCCATTTTTATCGGTATAACTCGCCACCCCCTCGTCATTCTCACAGCCGTAACTCGCCTCCGAATGTAAGGCTATATACCCTTGCCATTTTTATCGCTATAACTCGCCACCCCCTCGTCATTCTCACAGCCGTAACTCACCTCCGAATGTAAGGCTATATACCCTGGCCATTTTTATCGCTATAACTCGCCACCCCCTCGTCATTCTCACAGCCGTAACTCGCCTCCGAATGTAAGGCTATATACCCTGGCCATTTTTATCGCTATAACTCGCCACCCCCTCGTCATTCTCACAGCCGTAACTCGCCTCCGAATGTAAGGCTATATACCCTGGCCATTTTTATCGGTATAACTCGCCACCCCCTCGTCATTCTCACAGCCGTAACTCGCCTCCGAATGTAAGGCTATATACCCTTGCCATTTTTATCGCTATAACTCGCCACCCCCTCGTCATTCTCACAGCCGTAACTCGCCTCCGAATGTAAGGCTATATACCCTGGCCATTTTTATCGGTATAACTCGCCACCCCCTCGTCATTCTCACAGCCGTAACTCGCCTCCGAATGTAAGGCTATATACCCTGGCCATTTTTATCGCTATAACTCGCCACCCCCTCGTCATTCTCACAGCCGTAACTCGCCTCCGAATGTAAGGCTATATACCCTGGCCATTTTTATCGCTATAACTCGCCACCCCCTCGTCATTCTCACAGCCGTAACTCGCCTCCGAATGTAAGGCTATATACCCTTGCCATTTTTATCGCTATAACTCGCCACCCCCCTCGTCATTCTCACAGCCGTAACTCGCCTCCGAATGTAAGGCTATATACCCTGGCCATTTTTATCGGTATAACTCGCCACCCCCTCGTCATTCTCACAGCCGTAACTCGCCTCCGAATGTAAGGCTATATACCCTGGCCATTTTTATCGCTATAACTCGCCACCCCCTCGTCATTCTCACAGCCGTAACTCGCCTCCGAATGTAAGGCTATATACCCTGGCCATTTTTATCGGTATAACTCGCCACCCCCTCGTCATTCTCACAGCCGTAACTCGCCTCCGAATGTAAGGCTATATACCCTGGCCATTTTTATCGCTATAACTCGCCACCCCCTCGTCATTCTCACAGCCGTAACTCGCCTCCGAATGTAAGGCTATATACCCTGGCCATTTTTATCGGTATAACTCGCCACCCCCTCGTCATTCTCACAGCCGTAACTCGCCTCCGAATGTAAGGCTATATACCCTTGCCATTTTTATCGCTATAACTCGCCACCCCCTCGTCATTCTCACAGCCGTAACTCGCCTCCGAATGTAAGGCTATATACCCTGGCCATTTTTATCGCTATAACTCGCCACCCCCTCGTCATTCTCACAGCCGTAACTCGCCTCCGAATGTAAGGCTATATACCCTGGCCATTTTTATCGGTATAACTCGCCACCCCCTCGTCATTCTCACAGCCGTAACTCGCCTCCGAATGTAAGGCTATATACCCTGGCCATTTTTATCGGTATAACTCGCCACCCCCTCGTCATTCTCACAGCCGTAACTCGCCTCCGAATGTAAGGCTATATACCCTGGCCATTTTTATCGGTATAACTCGCCACCCCCTCGTCATTCTCACAGCCGTAACTCGCCTCCGAATGTAAGGCTATATACCCTGGCCATTTTTATCGCTATAACTCGCCACCCCCTCGTCATTCTCACAGCCGTAACTCGCCTCCGAATGTAAGGCTATATACCCTGGCCATTTTTATCGGTATAACTCGCCACCCCCTCGTCATTCTCACAGCCGTAACTCGCCTCCGAATGTAAGGCTATATACCCTTGCCATTTTTATCGCTATAACTCGCCACCCCCTCGTCATTCTCACAGCCGTAACTCGCCTCCGAATGTAAGGCTATATACCCTTGCCATTTTTATCGCTATAACTCGCCACCCCCTCGTCATTCTCACAGCCGTAACTCGCCTCCGAATGTAAGGCTATATACCCTGGCCATTTTTATCGGTATAACTCGCCACCCCCTCGTCATTCTCACAGCCGTAACTCGCCTCCGAATGTAAGGCTATATACCCTTGCCATTTTTATCGCTATAACTCGCCACCCCCTCGTCATTCTCACAGCCGTAACTCGCCTCCGAATGTAAGGCTATATACCCTGGCCATTTTTATCGGTATAACTCGCCACCCCCTCGTCATTCTCACAGCCGTAACTCGCCTCCGAATGTAAGGCTATATACCCTGGCCATTTTTATCGCTATAACTCGCCACCCCCTCGTCATTCTCACAGCCGTAACTCGCCTCCGAATGTAAGGCTATATACCCTGGCCATTTTTATCGCTATAACTCGCCACCCCCCTCGTCATTCTCACAGCCGTAACTCGC
Organism: Haemaphysalis longicornis; assembly: GCF_048455015.1. Classification (NCBI taxonomy): domain Eukaryota; kingdom Metazoa; phylum Arthropoda; class Arachnida; order Ixodida; family Ixodidae; genus Haemaphysalis; species Haemaphysalis longicornis. Next base: position 187,125,169 of record NW_027526445.1, read on the forward strand.
CTCCGAATGTAAGGCTATATACCCTTGCCATTTTTATCGCTATAACTCGCCACCCCCTCGTCATTCTCACAGCCGTAACTCGCCTCCGAATGTAAGGCTATATACCCTGGCCATTTTTATCGGTATAACTCGCCACCCCCTCGTCATTCTCACAGCCGTAACTCGCCTCCGAATGTAAGGCTATATACCCTGGCCATTTTTATCGCTATAACTCGCCACCCCCTCGTCATTCTCACAGCCGTAACTCGCCTCCGAATGTAAGGCTATATACCCTTGCCATTTTTATCGCTATAACTCGCCACCCCCCTCGTCATTCTCACAGCCGTAACTCGCCTCCGAATGTAAGGCTATATACCCTGGCCATTTTTATCGGTATAACTCGCCACCCCCTCGTCATTCTCACAGCCGTAACTCGCCTCCGAATGTAAGGCTATATACCCTTGCCATTTTTATCGGTATAACTCGCCGCCCCCTCGTCATTTTCACAGCCATAACTCGCCACCGAAGGTACCCAGAAAGACAAGGCAATAAGTGTGTCTGCGTGCCTTTAATAATAATGAGTTCGTACATTTGTTCGAAATTCTGTGTCAACTCGGCTTCGCTGGTCATCCACCTTCACAGAGTAGCATGGCTAATGACTTTTTTTTCTGCTGACAGTCGCACCCATGACTCTATTTGAGGTGGCAAGTAAGCACGCATAATCCGGACGTATTCGTGAGGAAGTTCTCTTGCCAAAAAGCATTGCAACCAATTAGTACGAATTCATGGGTGTGTACTCAAACTCAAAGTATGTGCACATGAGTATGTTCGCATGCGTATACAAGTAGAGTAGGTACTGGCGGGTACATTTATCTAGCCATGTGTGTACTCACTCGTTATAACTGTACTCATGACTGCTTACGCCGACCTGGGTGTAGGGTTAACTCAGACAAGCCATATCTAAAGGCACTGTCCGAATACAGTGGAATAGGTTGACAGTTTTCATGAGTGCCGTGTCGATTCCCATTGTTAGGGCCCAGTGCAAACGTCTGAAAGGAAGGTTTGATCCACGCCCGCGTTTACTGGCTTTATTAGTCGGCGAATTTTCCTCGTGTGTGTGTGGTGTCGGTGACAAGACAATCGAATGGCGGCTATGCGACCCATCCACGTCAGAAGTTCTGGTAACTTGCCTTGGAAGCCCAATCGTTGATATTCCTGGCGGCCTGCTTCGGATCCCCCTTGAAGTCCATGCGGCCCACGCCCTCTGAGAAGGTCTCCATCACCGTCTCGTTGAACTCCGGAAGCAGCGGGACTTCTGACGACACGAACATCTTGCTGCCCATCGATACCTGCCCAGAAAAACACTCTCCAGCGACGCCAGCGCAGAAATTCCCGCTCTCTTCGTGGTATACCTTTGTGAAATCCTCAAAACGCAATTGTTCAAAGCTTCGCAGTGATTATTGTGTTGTTCTGCTGATGCGGCGCAACAAAAAGGCTGCTCGCTATTCATAATTGGAAACGAGGGACTCATTGATTGAACAAGAGAAGGAAAGCCATCATTAGAGACCGGAACTTCAGGCAAAATGCCGATTTTGTAGCGTAAGCTACACTGGCCGAGGTTGAGCAGTTTCGCGTGGACCTTGAAGGGCCGTACTGCGCAAGCGCGAGGAGCACTGGATTGGATTGGATTGAATTGGATTAAATTATATTGGATTGGAGTAAAAATTTGGTCTACGCATTCGCCGGTCTGCGCATTCCAGATGTGTGACGTCATAGCCGCGGCAGACGCACTGCCGCCGGCGCGTGCCCAGCTGTGCGCCTCCGTTGCGCAGTAGCCAAGTCTGACGCTGCGCCGGAGCCGCTTGATAGCCGTTTCGCGTTGCTCCTGGAGAGCCGTGCTGCGCATGCGCGAGGAGCAGTGACTGGACTGGACTGGACTGAACTGGACTAGATTGGATTGGATTGGATTGGATTGGATTGGATTGGATTGGATTGGATCGGATCGGATTGGATTGGATATAGTTTTAGCAGAAGTAAGCATGATAATCAGCTAATCCTAGACAACCAGGAAACCTAAGAATAACCAGCTGAACCTTAGCTCACGCTACGTATATCCTGGCATAGCCGAGCTAAGCCGCTGCTTTCTTTTTTGCTTGAGTCTGTATCAAGCCTATTGTACATATATGCGTAAACTAAGGGAAATGAAACACTATAAGCAATACTTTATTGTGCCTATAAGTGCCTATTTTGGGGTTCGTGCCTATAAGTGCCTATTTTGAGGTTCGTGCCTATGTGGGCTTTTTAGTGCCCAAAATACCCTTTTTTTGGTTAGACATTCTGTTTTGAGGTTTTTCGCGTTCATGTTCCCCTAAACTACTCCAAGTTCAGAAGCCTACTACTCGGCGTTTGTCTCACGCTGCTTGCGAGGAGAATGCATGCACCATGCCAAACACGCCCGCCACCTCTCCTGAGCACGCCTAGCAACTAAACTAGGCCGCCAGGGGCCCGATCACATCGACACCGCAGTCCCCGTCACCGCTGGTTGTCAGTACGCGCTTCTAGTTCTGTTATTCTATTATTCTACGTTATTCTGTCGCGTAGTGCCCAAGTATCAGTGGCGAAACTTCTGCTGACATTGCGTAAGCAATACGAAAACAAGCAAATAAGACGCAACACAACCGCCCATGTGCCTCCCAAGGTCAAAGATACCAATCAAGGAAAACCACGTGGACATGTCACGCACGAAAGTTTCAAGGTGACGCCACAAACACGCGCACAACCAGCAGCCGATCACGGGTACATATCCAGCCATCAAGACGCAGCACGTATAGCACAAAGGAGGAACTAGACTAAGAGGTTATAGAACGAATATCTCACCACTGCTTCGGTCTGGTCGAAAGAACCGTCATTCTTTCCAATTACCAGCGAGCAGCCAGTGTCTCCAGGATGAAAACGAACTTGAATCTCCGATCTCTGGCGTCACGACGCAATACTGCACGTTTGGGCTTATTCCATAAAATTTATTCTCACAGCATGGTTTATCCCGCATTACTTACTCCCCCTTCATATGTATCTTCGCGTTTAGACCATGTTCGCAACGTTGGCATTCATTCTTGCAACACTAAAGCCTTTCTTCATTCCTTCATTCCACAAACTGGAATCATCTTCCTTCTGATATCGCTACGATTAACAACCCGAAATTGTTTCGTACCGCTGTGTGTAACGTTATCACCTAGATTTGTCTATTGTGTGTACCGATACATTGGTTCCTGCCAATCCCTCTTGTTTTGTTGTGTTATTTTCAGTGGTTTTGCCAGGAATTACAAAACTAACACGAAATTGCAACTGACCTCCTGTATTACTCCTTACAACGTGTACACCTTAGCCGCGTTTCTAACGTTGTAAAAAATGATTGGAACCTTATTTACTTGTTTTACATTTGTTTTTAGAAGTGATATGTGCTCATATTACTTTCTTTGTACTGCAATTTTTTTCTTGTAATCTATTGACTCACTCCCATCTTCAATGCAGTTGCCTTGAGGGTATTTAAAATTAAAAAAAAATAAAAAATCTGCTGTCTCGGTTAACTTTCAGGCTCGTCTACAATCCAGCTGCAAGGGTTCGCTGTAAATAATCTGGCGTGCTGTCTAATGTTAATCGATCTAAAGAGGATAGCTTCTGAGTGGTATTCCTACTGGGCATCCAGTTCTGCAGTACAGCATTAAGCAGTTTTCTTGTCCGGAATTATTGCACCTTACTGCGCTATCCATAAGATTCATCGGCGTTGTGGGATTGTATTCTCGGTATTCACCGATTTTGTCGTCAAGGAGCAGTTACCGATTGTGCCTCTTACACTAGAGCCTGCTGTTACCCCTGGGAACACGCCTAAGGGTGGTGCAATACTTTTACAGCAAACACTTCCGGGTTATTCGCGGCTTCGCAGCAGACAAGAGCGTTGCGCCCCAGACAATTCCATACCACGCTACACTGGAGAGCAACTTGGCACATCTGTGTGCTTGTTTCACACTGTGAGCGGAAAGCATTCACCCACGGATAACTTGGGCACCCCTCTAAATCAGAATGCTGAACTCGATCATGCTGAACACGCCCGCCGAGAATGCTGAACACGTCCGCCGCCATCCCCAAAGCACCAGTTGGTGATAGAGCCATCCGAAATCTTAAATCTATGTGGGACGTATCACATAAAGCCTATTTCTGTCGCAAGGTTTGTAACCTCTTAAATGCAAAAATAAAGACGTAAAAAAAAGCTCCTGGATACTCTCTGCTGAAAGAACTTCCAAAGGTTACGAGCGACAAACATTAATATTCCAGCTGGAATTAGATCATGGGGCGTACGCTAAGCCAACCTCCTAGCTGGGACGTTGAGTGTTTTGCCAACATTGGGGACGTTGAGTGTTTTGCACATAAATATTGACTGAGAGGATTTACAACTTCGTGCCGTAAAACATTGTCACGGCTGAATTCGCATACATTTTAAGCCGTTCTTTTAGGGCCGAATCACCCGAATTTCACGTAAATCTGTTCAAATGGCAACTCTTACATGGCGCATTTTCACGAAAAAAAACTTTCCCATAGTACAAGATGTGTCCGCTTTGCTGTTTCTATTGCTAATGAATAGTTTGTCCACCCGCCATGGTGGCTCAGTGGCTAAGGCGTTGCGCTGCTGAGCACGAGGTCGCGGGTTCGATTCCCGGCCGCGGCTGCCGCTTTTCTGATGGAGGCGAAAAGCAAAAACGCCCGTGTGTACGAGATTTCGGCGCACGTTAAGGATCCCCATGTGGTCAAAATTAATTTGCAGCTCTCCACTACGGCGCGCCTGCGTTGCGTCGGCGCGTTAAACCCTACAATCAAAATCAACGAATAATTTGTCTCAAAATACGCTGCTGAAGTAAATACGAATTGGGCTTATTTATGCATAAACTAGAGTTTCTTATGCCTATATATACCTAAATTTCTGTGGTAGTTTTTGTAGTTTGTAAAGGTTCTGCTTATATCAGCGGGCCGGCCTAGTTGGAATAGATGCATCTTGACGAATAGCGCACACGAACAGGGACAAGAAAGGAAACACGCACAGGGGCTTGTCCGTGTGTCTTTTCTCGTCCCCGTTTATGTGTGCTATTCGTCAAATTTGCTTATATGAACTTTGTTTTGAGGAAATGTTTTCACTTTTGGCCGGAAAGCTGAATCGAGGTACAGACGACAGACAACAATTTTTATTTTCGTTTAAACAGCCCAGGAAATACTACCGTTTTAAAAAAGGAGCCCATCGGCACTGTGAAGCGAACTGAAGGCCTGAATCATCATGCGTCCCGAGACAAGGGGCTCAAGAAAAGTGCGCGCACCCCCGACCCACTTCCAAGTTTAAATCGGCGCTTTTTCTTGCGTATTATTCATTGTAATCGTCTTCAGGTTTCATATTTTCTTTTTGCGAAATTAAGGGAGGTGGTATGTGCAGAAAGATGACTTCCTAATTTCAGCAGTTAGTTGGCCACCGGTAGTGGCATTGTTCCGTGTTGTTAGTGGGCTCCACGTATACATTGCAAACGGGGCTTTATTAAACTGCATTCAACTGGAGGAGGTTCCACTCTCTTGTTATCTTCCCGTCTTGCCCTGTAGCTTCGGGGCGTCTCGACTCCACAAAACGAACACGAAATCGCCACGGCAATCATTTAACCACTACGGCGGCTGAGAGGCGGAAGAAAGACGTCATGAATGTATTATCGGCAGTCTGAGGAAGCCAAAAGCGGCGCCTTGGCGGATCCGTCCAATGTCTTGCCAAAACCAATGGGGACGGTTGACAGGGGTGCCTAGTTAGGTCTCCACACGTGTGACGTAGGAGCGGGGCCTTTGGTCACCCAATTGGTTCTCTAAAAACGCTTCCCGTGGCCATAATTGAACCTGGGTCCCTCGCGTCATGAATTCGGCTTCTTTCCGATTGCTGCACTTCGCCATGAACGAGGCAGTTTGGAAAACTCAGACGACAGCCAAAGAATCCGTAGAGAGAAAGTTTCGCGTTCAACTGTCGTCGTCGTTTGACGGAGGGGTGCATCATTTTTATTGCTCAAACCGTTACTTTTACGGTAACAGTCGTAAACGTTAAAGGAGTACTGACACCAATTTTCGGCATTACTATTATTGCACAGTTCGCTTCCTTTGCTCAACAGAATATATACTCTGGCTGAAATATGAGCGGCCTGCGACGCGAAGAACATACTTTAATTGGATCTCATTTATCGCGCCGACGGAACAGCACGCGGAACGGCATTCGGCAAATTGACGTCAGCGTGACATCATGCCGTGTTAGCCAAAAGAAGTGACGCGGACAGCGCTCGTCAAAAACTCGTGACGTCACATCGCGCGCGCGGCCTTGCGAGCGGCGAGCGTTCGCCGGCGCATTCACAAACGGGTGTACGTAGCCAGAGCTGCAGGCATAACCGCTGCCCAGAAAGGCACTGTTGGCAAAAGTAAAGTTCCACACACGGGAAAGGAAGCGATAATCTAGCCTGGAATCGCAATAGAAGTCGCCATAAGGACTTTTCTTGAAAGCGGTCATCGAATTTCCGCCGCAATGGTAGGCCTAGCAACTTCAGGTAGTTCAGCCGTTCAGCTCCGGCGGCGGCGCGGTCGAAACAACGCCCCGCAGGCCTCCGCAGTGTTTTGACGTCCGCACAAAGCGGTGAGGTCATGCCGGGATTCGGTCATATGCGCCTTTCGCGGTGAAAGCGCGGGAAACTGAAACGAACAATTTTCAGGCCGTTCAATGTGATTAAGTATCGCGCGCTGAAGTATTTAAAGCGCTGTGTCTGGTTCGCCAGGCCATTAAGCATCGATAAAAGCAATAAAAATGAATCAAAGTTTTCGTGTCAGTACTCCTTTAAAGGGGCACTGACACAAAATTTTGAAGGCGAGATAACTTCGGAGATAGATTGGTGGGAACACATTTACATCATCTGCAAAATATCAGCGGCGAATACAGCCTAGAACATATTTAAAATCAATTTTAAAGTGTGCGAAACGCAACCGAGCAGCCAGCAGAGGACCACGCGCAATCGACATATTGTGTAAATAAACAACATCCAAACACGTCACGAGTTTGTGTTTGCCGCTTCCGCAATGCCGGCATTTTTCGCCGGCTCTCCCGGCTCGCCGCTCCAATCGGAGGGCCGGAGGGCGGAGCTTCTGCTCTCGAGAACGAACGACCCGATCGTTGGCGGCGGAGGCGCCGTGATTTCGTCAGCTCATCGGGCAGCTGGCCGCGACCAAAGTTATATAGCGATTCCAGGCACTCTGTTTCTATTACTGTTTATTACCATGGGATGCGAAAACGCGCCGGAGGCACGAAAAGCCCACTGAGCTAGCCGCACGGTCGCTGTGCACGGCCGCGAAGTGGCCCAGGCCGGCGCAGGTAGCTCGAGTGATAGCTTGTTACCGCTGCACGAAATTGTCCCCAAGTCCCGACCATGGCGGTTTACATGAGAAAGGAGTTAATGATGCGATGGCGGGTTGCATTAAAAATTGTCATCTGCACCGCTTACGAGAGCGGCACTCGAATATCCGCCGCAGTGCTAAGCCGAACACATCTGTAGGCGGACCTGTAGGCAGACCGGCCGGCTGCTCCCAGCGCGCGTCTTGCCACCCACCGTCTCGAGCGTCGCGCGTTGTTCTTTAGCCGCGGTAGCATTTGCACTCGCAGCGCCTGCGTCACATCCACGGTCGCTTTTTAATTAAGCGCCTCACGAGATCAGTACGTGGGGGCATTCGCAGAAACTGCCGTCGATGCGGATTCGACAGTGCTACGGCGGCTCTGCTCTGTTGGCGAATTCCATTGGGAGAACAGGAGCAAGTGGAGCGAGCAGCCAGAGCAGCACACGGGAGTAACGGGGGCGTGTGCTTTCGTTCCGCGAATGAAACATTCGCGCTGCTCCGGGAGCAGTGAAAAGAGGGGGAGGGCGTGATGTCAAGAGTCATGTGACCAAACTTTTCCCGCTCTCGCTTCCCGGAGCATTTCGCGCGCTCCTGTTGTCGGCACGCTGTTCCTCGCCACTTTTGCCAGATACGTGCCGGTGGTTTTGTGTCTGCCTACGGCATGGCGACGAATGAAGAAGCCGAGCGGATGTTCATGTCCATGATAGGGTCACCATCGTATCTCCCAAAAATTAGCTGCGAACGATAACAGCATCCGCCGTCTTTTCCAAATACGACTCTACCTTCGGTCGCTGCTCCGGCGGGGTGAACAGGTGCTCGAACATAAACTCATGCAATGTCAAAGCGTCGTCGTCGTCGCTGCTGCTGCTGCTGTCCGATGATGAGTTTGCGCTTGAATCTGTGGTGCTTTCATGATCTGAAGGTAGCAGCATCGTCCAGACGGCCGCGCTTAGCTGCTGCCGTACGCACTGAGCGACTATCGCAGCTGCTGGATTCCGCCATTTTTCTTCCGCCACCCGGGAATAAAACCAGAAATGACATAAAAGAGGTCATGTGACTTCCTCGGCGTCCCCTGTTACTCCGCCGCTGGCGACGGAGCACCGAGAACTGCTCTCGGCGTCAAAAAAGTGCTCCTCCTCGACCAATGAAACACAACGCCCCTGCTCCTGCCCGACCACTGGAAGACGCCAGAACTCGCGAGAGCACTTTGGGTGCAGTTAGAAGTGCTCCTGTTCGCCCAATGGAAAGCGCTCACGTTGTCAGCTTTGTTCGCACAAAATCCACAAAATCCATCGTTTCGCGGCACTCGCTGAAACCGAAACTGCGACTGGCCGCATTGAAAATGCCTCTAATTAAACAACCGTCGCACGCTGAATCAAATGAGGTTTCTACAGGTTATAAGTAGGCCACTATCTACTTATCGCAACAAAAAAAACAAGATGCAAAATTTTTGTGTCAGTATCCCTTTAAGAATTGTCGTTTAGACGAGCGTGCTCAAATGGCCGTTGCGGCTTAACACCGCTCTTTTTTATAGCGCGAACACTTTTTGTCGCGCCCGCACGATCATATGCCTGGCTGCTGGAGTCCCGGCGCGCCAGTAACGAATCTCTAGGTTCGAAGCGGATTTCAGCAAGGTATCAAGAAGGGAATGCCAAAATTCGGCGCACGTTAAGATCCCCAGGTAGTCAAAATTAATCCGGAGCCCTCCACTACGGCGCGCCTCATCGCCTGCACTGCGTCGGCGCGTTAAATCCTACAATCAATCAAATCAGGGAATGCCAAAAGGGGCACTATTGGTGCTGCCGTGCTTGAACTACAGCCACAAACGTAATTGTGTGAATATTGGCCTCAGTTTTTCCCTCACCCCATGGGAGTCGGCAGGGGGGTGGACAAGGGGCACTCGCCCACCCAAGCCACCCCAGAACAATTGTCCCGCCTCCTCGCCCTCTCCCTCTTTCCCCTCAATACAATGAGTTTGCCCCCTCCCCCTCAAGAAATCCTGCCAACGCCCATGGGGCCTTCTGAATGATGAGAGTTTTCTGCTGACATTGCCACAAAAATTTGCTTGGGTCGTATGTTCTTCTTCTGGCTGTTCTTCTGGCGTCTTTACATTATATACGCGGCCTACCAGGTAGCCTGGAATGACACGAAGAAGGGGCTATACCGGTCTCCCTTTTTATATATGAAAGTGTGGTGACGTCACTACGTGATTTCTATGCTGTTGGGTACTTTTGCACTCGGAGTAGCTTACGCAGCCGTAATCTTTACCGGTATGACAAGCCCCCTGGGTAGGTACGTGCATGGGTGTGCAAACGAAGCACTTGCCCACCTTCCAAGACACTCCAGAACAACTGCCCCGCCCCCTTGCCCTCTCCCTCTTTCCCTTCAATACAATGGGTTTGCTCCCCCCCTCAAGACAAAATCCTGCCGACGCCCATGCCACACCCTATGTATCGCTGGGTCTGCCGCTCGAGATCATTGGTATAGCTTTGAACGATTGCAGGTCACACTCGGTGTAAACTGCACTTTCGGGTTCTGCACGAAATATCACTTGAAGTTGAACTGCTGCGTTGTTGTCCTAGATGAAAAAGAAGCATGCATGTCTCCACCTAACCACGAGGATGGTTGAAAGCGAAGCTGTCTCGTGATGGATTCTTTGGTTGGGTAATCCCACGTGGGATTACCCACGTGCACCACTTTTCTGGAATACCCACAGCAGCTCTCTGGCGTGCACTCCGTAGGCCTAACGTTTGGGTTTGGGGTGTACGGCGCGAATCGGTATATCGGCTGCTTGGCGTTGCAATCGAGTATTCGCCAGCTTCACAACGCGAGGGACCCAGGTTCGATTACCACCATGGGACGCGTTTTTTTTTTTTTTTCATTCCTTTTACCCATTATTATTCATCAACATCGACAGAGAAAGGTGAATTTCCGGCAGGGCGTACAGCCGTGAACGTCATGAGCGAGGATACTAAAGCTTCGCTTTAATATCCTCTGGTCACGACATTCTGTATCCCGGAAAAGCTGCTGCCCCAGTCGGTTGACACGTATATAGGACCCATGCGACATAACTTCTGGCCACATTTCCAGTGCGGTGTATATCCCACCTTGGTGTTCAGCGTGGCGTCGTTGAGCATGGAGAGGACCTTCTCGCAGGTCCGGTACATGTTGTTTGAGTCGATGGCACCCACTGCCTTGACCACCTGGGCGACGGAGGGGTCCCCGCTGCCCACTATGGCCATGCCCAGCGAGACGGCGATGCCGAACGGCGACAGGCACACGTTGCAGCCTTGGGCGCCGCCTTCCTCATTCAGGAAGTACGACATCAGCCGGATACTGAAGTCGGTCAGCGTGCAGAAGGGGCGCGCGGGTCCCTCCGCGGGTGACGGCGGCTCCTTGGGGTTTAGTTTGCGCTGGCCGTCCTTCGTGGAGGAGAACATCGGGTGATTAGCGCTGCCCGAGGCCATCATCAACGCGGTGCCTCGCTCCGGCCCTTCTCGTTCTTCTAGGGGCAGGCACCCCGTTCCAGGCTGGAGATGATGATTTCTGTTGGTGATGATGATGATGTCCTCAAATATTTTGGCACATACCCACAAAGGGGGATTGGCCAGGGCTAAACCGGTTAAAAACGTGGGGACTTCAAAATACTTATTTCCGGAAAGAGTTGTGAATGAAACCCGAATTACCCATTAATCAGCACCGTTTAGCAATTCAAACGACCTGAGGCAGAAAGAAAATTTTGAATGCAATTATATATATCCCTTCTTGCAAACCCCAGCTTTGATGCGCCAATAGATAATATAAGTGTTATCGATAAAGTCAACCCCAACCGCTCAATCGGTTCCTTCAAAAACAGTTGTCTAGCTGTTGAGAAACGGCGACAGTCGAGAAGAAAAAAATGTTCGATTGTTTCGGGGACCTGGCACCGCACACATAGTTCTGTAGGTGAAAGTTCTGATCTGAACAGATAGAAATTAAGCCTTGGAACCCTGCAGCGCAGCTCGGTGAAGGTCACCTCGCATTGCCGAGAGCCACAAAAATGAACATTCCACCCGAACTTTAAATGTTGGAACTCTTCAAATGATAAAAGTGAATCGGAACGGGTGGCGTCTAAATGCCAATATCGTCTTAGTCTCGCAGATGCAAATAGAGCCAGATTAGGAATTCCGAATTGAATGGGAGCTGTGACGGCGAGATTAGCTAAATGGTCCGCTTGCTCGTTGCCCCTGATGTCCGTATGGCCAGGGACCCAAGACAAGCGTACCTCCTTCACGTGCCTGGGAACAAAAAATAATAGTGTGCGGTACAATGGAGAGTCCGAAGAGGAAGTTAACGCCGATATAACTGCCCTCGAATCAGATAATATGATGATTTTTGATACATGCTGCGGTACTTTGCATACAGCGAGAGCTATTGCTAACAATTCGGCCATAAAAATGGGTGTGTAATCCGGGATTCGCAGCGAATAACTCCAGTCTAAAGATTGTGAAAAAATACCAATTTCAGCTTTCTCACCATTTTGAGATGCATCAGTATAAATCACAGAAGAAGCAGGATACTTCGATAAATATTCATTTAAAATAGCGGCTAATAGCGAGCGTGGTAGAAGTTTTGCAGCGGAAGGGAAGGGGTTTTGAAAGTACAACTCAGTTTCTCGCTCGATTGTGGATACCGGAATGACCTCATATAACTTAACAGAAATACAATCCAGGCATGATTGAACGAATAGCACTTGGGGGGAGATACGTTTAGGCCACGGAGATGTAAAAAATATACTCGGCTCACAAATAAATACAGGCTTGGCAGCCCCAGAGGGGGCTTCGTACATGCGGAGGTAAGTTTGCACGGTCAGCAAGAGAAAACGGACCCTAAGTTCAGGAACGCGTGCCTCTAAGTACAGAACTCGGTTCTAAACGAACCGGGAAAGGCCAAGACAAAGTCGAAAAATGCGCCTCTCCAACAGGTATAACGGACGCAGTTTGTAGATAGGACAACTGCAAAACAAGACGCACCCAAATTCCATGACTGGCCGGACGTAGGCTCGGTACAACAGCAAAAGTGTGTCCCGGCGCGTTCCTGCTCGTTTCCCACATAGTCTTTTCATGCGACCAAATGCTCTCTCCGCTTTTGTGACCGATGCGTTAAGTGTGCCTTCCAATCAAGAGCAGACGTGTATGTAACACCAAGATATTTCAGCGAATCCACCTGCGGAATGACTTGATTTTTGTAAGCGAGAGAAGTTGAAATTGTTTCTGCAACCGGGAAGACAAGTAAAGCACTCTTCGACACATTTAACGTTAAATAAATGCTGTCAGGCCATGTCTCCAAGACAGATAAATAGGCCTGCGAACGGTCATATAGCGAATGAATGTCGACTGCGGCCGCGAAAAACGCTATATCATCCGCATAAACGTAGGTTGTTACATCTGGGAATATAGGAATGTCACTCATAAGGATGTTAAAAAGTAAAGGCGATAAAACCGATCCTTGAGGCACTCCTCTAGTTTGTGAAAATCTTCCTGAAGATAGCCTTCCGTTTGTACAAAAGAATTCCCGATCAGCCAAAAACTTCCCAATCCAAGCAAAAAGATATGTAGGCAAGTTTATACGCGCTAGTTTGTCAAGTAAGATACCATGCTCGACACTGTCATAAGCTTTAGCTGCATCTAAGGTCACTAGTGCCGGCACTAGTTCCCTTTTTGTGCTAAGCGGATCCTCGCCTCTAAGTCCACATGAGCGTTCCAAATAGAACATCCCCGCCTAAAGCCAATCTGAGCAGGACTGAGTACTTGCCTGTCCTGCATGAAAGAAGTCATCCGTTTAAAAAGTATTCGCTCTATTAATTTTATCATGTTGGAGGTCAGAGCAATCGGCCTTAATTTGTCTAAATCGAAACCCTGACCTGGCTTTTTTTGGAGCAAAATTATCTTGGACACTTTCCAGTTGAGTGGAATCCAACAAAACCTGAGGGATGAATTTATCACATTCAATAGAACCGGTTGGAATTCCTCAGCCAAAAATTTAATAACACCGACAGTCACGCCATCAAGCCCCGGCGCCGCAGAACGTGTGATGGACAAGGCCTCTGTCAGATCACAAGATGAGACTGGCATAAAATCATCCGTTTCTGGAGGACCGATAAGACGGAAGTTATTACAACGAGAAGAAAAGCGAACCGCAAGACCTCTAGCAGAGCGCTCAAGAATCCGGGCCTCTTCAGCAGAAGTCAAGAGGCCTCGGCAAATAGCTTACCGCTCGTCCTCTTCTTCTTTTAACACGGAAGCGTTTTATTCCGGGGCAACAAATATTTCCCTGACGTCATATCCGTCACGGAAGTGACGCCAGTGCAACGAAGCAAGTGGCCTGACAAGGGTGCACCTCTGCGCACAGGTAGTAAGTAAGTAAGTATTGTTGAATAAGGCGGACTTAGCCTTGCATAGCTGCCGGCAATTGCTCCGCCTAATCGTCCCCAATACCATATCAAAACTCTCAAAGTCATCACACCTCACTTAGTCCTAAAATAACAGACACACAATGTCACCACACCTCACTTAGTCCTGTGGACTGCAAGAATCCGAGTAGGAGATGGGACACATCTCTTCGCACAATCCAGTGGTCCCTAGGAAAAATAATGTCCTCCGATGTAGCATGGGGCACTCCTAACTTCTGGAGATCACGAAAAAAGTTCGCCCGCTCAGGGTTGGTTTTGGAGCAGTTCATAATGAAGTGATCAATGTCACCAGTCACACTGCACGAGGGGCACAAAGGGGACGAAACAATGTTGATTTTATGTAGCCAAGCTGGTGTACGGGCTGAGTCTGTTCTTACTCGTTGGAGCAGACAGGCTTCGGCTCTTTTCAGGCCTTTCGTCACGACTGGTTGATGTACCGGTCGCCACAGCTGCCTAAATTGCTCGCGAACGGTCTGTTTCTGTATGCGTTGGAAATCGCACCGCGTTTGCACCGTCCTTGTAGAAGATAAGGCGTCCTTGGCTAAGCTGTCAGCATGTTCGTTTCCCGCTACACCGACGTGCGATCCACTGGAATTACACGGTGAAGCCTTCATGCTTAAGCCGCTTTAGTAGAACTAGGGATCGCTGTCAGGTCTTTTCAACAGGTATACCCGGCTGCAACAGGTGAATGGCTGACTTTGAATCGCTGAATATTATGACTTTTTGTCTTTCAAACGATGACAGTTGGCGCAACGCAGCTTTATGGCAACACACTCACTCGCTGTAGATGAAACCAAAGGCGTCACCCTGGCAGCCCACGAAATATTCAAACTGGGTATGAAAAAAGCCGCCGCGCACACCCCACTTTTTGCGTCAACCGATCCATCAGTGTATATGTGCAGAGTCCCCGTATTCCCGTTCCAAATGCTCCAGCACCAGCGATTGCTGAAGCACGATCGTGCTTCAGCAATAGGTGTACAACGCTTCGAGCGCATATGAGGGATGGTCAATGCACAATCCACACTCTCGTGGGAGCAAGGCGAGTCCAAAGTAGCCCTTTTCCCAGGCCATTTGGGACACAGCACTCCAAGAGTGTTTAGGGTTGCATGAACACGAGACTGTAACCTTAATCGTAGATGCCGCAGTAATGCTAAGCCAGCACTTGTTTCTCCGAGGCGCAGCACTTGCATAAGCAAACGTTGAGACGCCTGAAGACGAAGAGGTGTTGACTGCGCCTCATGGAGGATCTTGTTGTTTCCAGCTGCTTGAGGGACGCCAAGAGACAGCCTAAGCCGTTTCCTGTGTGAGGATTCCAACCACTCGTATTGTGTCTCTGAAGGCGATATGAGAGGCAGCTGATAAAGCATGCGGTTCAAGATCAAGGCTTCGTGCAACTTGACCATAGAGGCTGGGTGATTTCCCCACGTCACACCGGCAATTCTCCGCGGTACATTATGTCTGGGCGCCACAGAGGAAACCATAGAGTCGACGGCCTTTCGCCAATTCAACATATGGTCGAGAACAATTTTTAGAAATCAAACATGAGTAGCTTGGCGGATGGGGATGCCATTCAGTTCTATCCTGAGACGCGCAGACTGGCGTCGTACACCAGGAAATAGAACAAAACACGATTTCTCCTCTGATATAGTCAGCCCTACTGTTGAAAGATACGCTTAAACAGATGAAACAGCATGTTGTGCTATTACACGCAATTGCTTTGTCTGGTATCCGGTGAGCCAGATGCAGATGTCATCCGCACATATTGACAGACGAGCTTTTGACCGATGACTCTTCAGCGTAGAAGGCAGGGCAGGCTACATTGAAGAGAATGGGCGACAGAACACTGCTCTGTGGAACGCCTCGTACTACAGTTCTTTTTGAACTAAAAACATTCTCTATCCGCACCTGCATGAAGCGGTCGGTCAAGAAGACTCGAATGAAGCGGAGTAGGTGTCCTGTCACCTCCATTTCTTGCAGATGACTCAAAATAGCACTTGGCAAGACAGAGTCGTATGACATCAAGAAACACCGCAACGGAGGACAAGCCATAAGTTCTATTACGTTCCAAGTGGCTGACCAAATCCAGTACACTGTCTTGGGCACTCAGCCGCTGGCGGAAGCCGGTCATGCAGGCAGGAAGCTTTTTCCAATGCTCTAGCCACCACATCAGTCTGGCACAGACTAGCTTTTCCATGAGCTTTGAGACACAAGCAGTAAGCGACACCGGCCTGTATGATGAGAGATCTGCTGTATCTTTGTTAGGTTTAGGCACCGGTACCACCCAGGCCAGCTTCAGGGTTTTCTTGCGGAGAAGCAACCTTTGGTACTTAAAGGGACACTGAAGTGACTTGTAAACATTGCGGGATTACTAGCGCAAATTGTAGTCCGGAGTCCCTAGGCCATGTTTCGACCACTCTGAGCGCGTTCACGCGAATTTATTCAGTAGAAAAATCAATTCGAAAATGCTGTCCTCTTCTCGGCACCCTCGCCCATTTTCTGTGTCGTTTTCGTGTGACGTCAGGAGGAGATGAGCTGGCATTTGGCTGCGCTACTGCACAGCTCGCCGACCTTCCGACAGAGTCAGTCGGCCTAGCGTTTAGTCCTCCGGCCGCCGACGGGTCGTCGCAATTCGCTCGCTCAGTTAAAACTACAACAGGTTTGTGAATGGAAGAATGTGGCTTTCTTTACTTTGTTAGTTTGTACACTGTATCGATCTCCGAGTCAAGGTCGCTCCACACAAGCGCTGCACGAGTGCACATGCGACGCTTCGCTGACTGGTACGCTAGTAGGAAAATCTAAGGCCACTTAAAGGCGGGAGAAGTGTCAGCGAAGTCAATATAGGTACTCGGGAAATAAAAACTGAAACTTTTGCCGTACAGCGCAAAACTAGGGAACAGGAAGCACTTTTTTGCGCTGGGTGAACAAGCACAGCGGTCAGCAGCATGACCACACATCTGCGAACGCTTTTCCGTCTAAGAAACGCAACTGCTAGACGTAAGATATTGTTGAAGTTTGGCGGACGGACGCTTACTGCACGATCGCTATACAATAAATAGTGCACCTAAGGTACTTGAAATGCTAAAACTAAATAAAAGTGTGAACTGTTTGTACATTATACACCTTAATTATATATCCAACCTCGGCAGCGCTGGCTCTTGGACGAGTGGTCTGAAGCGCTAGGATAAGTGTTTTGCAAGTCGCAAGTTCGAATCCCCGAGGCTAAATGCTTGTTTTTAAGTTGATTTTTTCGTTTGCGGCCGATGTTTTCTAAACTGAGTTCACCATTTTTGGGGCGTAACGATCACTGCTCCACGGGCGAGTACGCAGAACGCTCGCAGACCGACACTGACGCGCTAGCAAGTTCTCGTTGGCGTGCTGTTGCCACAAGCACCGACTACTTGCGGGCAGTGGGCACAGGCCAGAATCAGCAAACCCTTGGCCTGGTGCGAACACGCTTTTTACGATACAGGCATGAGAGAGGCAAGCTCCAAAGATGGGGGAAAAGCGCATGGCATTTGAGCGTCTGCGGTGACGCGGAGGGCGTTCATCCACTGCGTAGGCATCGGCTAGTGATTGCTACGATTCTAAGCCGTCCTGGAAGGCTTATCTTAGACATTTTACAGCCGACAACATGGCAGAAGGGCGGTACGACGATTACTGAGATATCGAGAATGCCCATCCAACGATGCCGTCGGATGTCAAACATGTTGTTTTACAGAACCGAAACCGAAACTTATTTGAATGCTAACCTTGCACATCGTCCAATCAAGGTGCATCTACTGCTGTCGTCACACCCTTTAGTTGGTGCAGCCGCCACAGACCGCGCATGGAAGTTTTTCTTCTTTCCCGCTTTGTAAAATAATTACCGACTTATCAACCGGATAAACGATGAAGTGTGGTAATTTGAGCCAAAGCAAAACCAGAAGCTTGACAAATTCACTTCAATGTCCCTTTGAGAGCACGTTATGCTTAGGGTGATTCTTTTTGGGGATTTACGTTTTACACAAAAGCGTTTTACGCCGGTATAGACGAAGATTTCACTGACGTCATACCGCCACGGAAATGACGCCAGTACACCTTTGCCGAAGCGGCCCGCCAGCATGACGTCGCTCGCCAAGCACACCCACAAGACAGCCGCCAACCCGCAAATCATGCTCAGCTGCAGATTTCGCTGCACATTTCACATTCGTGTTTTGCTAATTCCTATGACAGACGAATCAACCGCAGAATATTTGATGTAAATCACGCATGCGCCCGCATCACACGCCTAGAGGACTGCACTATGGGACTGCAGTGTGCCGGTGCTTTCAACTGGCGCCTCTTTCCATACAGCTTCAGATAAATGATGTTTCTACCACCACCACCTATGAAGCAGGAAAACATGATATCAGGAGAGAGAACTTTCGTGATAACAATAAAGGCAGTGCGTTGTTTTGAGGCTAGGCTGGCGGCTTGAGAACTCGAGCTTACAGGACGAGACGTGTGGGTTGTGGCAGGGATAAAGAAGCAATCAACCATGTAGTAATGGAATGCCAACAGATCCAGCCAGCTAGAATTGGGGGCATGGTCGTACTTCCTGAGGCGCTGGAATTCGCAGTTGAGGGCAGCATTCCCGGGTCAGCGGTGGATATTACAAAACGGCGACTAGAGTACTGGTGGAAAAAGGGTAGGAAAGAAAGGGTCATCACAGCCAGGGATAGCGGCAGGGCAGAATTAAAGGGAAATAGGAATGGTAGCTCAGCTAAATTTAATTAAATGAATACCGTAGGCCAACATCGATCGACTCGGACTACGACGGAACTGCTACGTGTTCAAAGTGTGATGGGCGTGTGAACTTGGGTCATATGTTGTGTGGTTGTGCTACGCAAGCCTCCTATCTGGAGGATAAGGTCAAGTGGGACAGTGCTCTCAGGAGCAGTGAACTTAACGATCAACTCTGGGCTGTCCAGAAGGCCCGCGTAGCGGCGGAGAGTCTCGGGCTCCCCGTCCCGACGTGGGAGATGCCCTCTACACCTTGACACCGGTCAGGTGTCCTTCAGGAACCTTTTTGGAAATAAAGTTTCACCACCACCAATACCGTAGGCCAGGTGGTGCATGCCGTCACCCAGACTAGAAGAGGAGGCTCTTAATCATTATCATCAGACCTGGCTCATTCGGCAATCTGGCAGGTCTTCCACATCCGTATGGCCTTCCGCTCAGTTGGCGCTGCTACTCGGTTCAACCTGGTCACTGCGTCGTTCGCATTTACTCAGCCACGACAAATCGTTCTTTAAAAAGAGCGGCTCAAATATCCGACTCGCTCCTGAGCGACGCATCTCTGTCCAGCAGGGCTCGGAAACAGCAACACGAAGCAAGCTCACGTTCCTCGATGGCTGAACACCGAGGCTCTTCTGGAAGCACGCAGCGGCCCTCCCAGACAGCCCGGCTACGGGATAGAGGACGAGATCGAATTCACAGCTTTGGATCTCGTCTCAGAAGCTGTACCTGCGGAGTTTGATGAACACGCACAGATCACCTACGAATCGCCAGTGACAGAGAGCGACCCGAGATTATAAGATCAAGCGAAGCGCCAGTGTTCGTGTCATCTTGGAGAACGACACGTGCCGCGAGGACGTCCTTGTTACCATTAGGGACGGCTTCCC
This sequence comes from Haemaphysalis longicornis, assembly GCF_048455015.1. NCBI lineage: Eukaryota > Metazoa > Arthropoda > Arachnida > Ixodida > Ixodidae > Haemaphysalis > Haemaphysalis longicornis. The sequence goes on from NW_027526445.1 coordinate 187,144,687, forward strand.
CGTCGTACTGACGGCCTGCGGACTGGCCGGTGACATAGGGCCGAGCCACCAGGCCGCTGCCATCCCAGATGATGTGAATTTTATGCAGATGATTTCCAGGCAAACGACGGTCGCAAGCTAACTATTCTCTTGATTTTCGGTGTAAACAGTCGCCCCGTGGTCAATGACAACCCGGAGCAGTTGCGCCAAGGCAACAAAAATTTGACGCATTGCACTGTAAGTGAACATAGTTAGTGCAATTGCACTATGGACTTGGCAGTTGTGGGCTACTGTAGGGCATTGTGTCCAAGCATGAGTGGGAACTTTTGGTAGCTTTTCTGATAAAGAAACGAGGAAAAATGCGAGTTCAACAGTCGTCCTTTTTGAGGGATAAAGAAATCGCTGCAGCAATGCTGCCAGTCTAATGATTGTCAAGGCTGCAACTTGCCTCAAGACAACTTAGTAAATGGGAGCAAGAAGGCTGCGAAGCCTCATTCCTACATTTAAACGGAGCACTTGCACCAAGCCAAGAAAAATTTGACGCACTCCCTTGTAAGGGAACACAGTTAGTGCAATTGCACTATGGACTTTACAGGTGTGGACTATTGTAGGGCATTGTGTCCAAGCATGAGTGGGAACTTCTGGAAGCTTTTCGGATGATGAAATGAGAAAAATGCGCTAGTTTAACAGTATTTTTTGATGGATAAAGAAATCGTGCGGGACATGGGCGACACGTGTTTGAGGGTGCCGAGGCTTCTTCAGCCTTCTTTTGTACTGAACAAAGAAAAAATAGTACAATAAAACAAAAGGAGGCAGTGAAGTGCCATTTTCCCCTGTGCCGTTTTGAGGCGAAAACTGTTTGAGGGAGTTTTTTAAGTAAACATTTGTTATAAGTCCACTGGCTGTCCTTGTGTTCTCTTTTTGCGTGCAGTGTCTTTTCTACTGGCTTTGCATAGTTTAGGAACACAGTTTGTTGAACAGATTTCAGCCACTTACATTTCAGAGAGAGAGAGAGTACAACTTTATTGAGTTGCCTGCAGAAGTAAGCACTTCCTTCACGCGGAGAGGGGAAATGCTACTCCAACGCGGCCTGTACGTTAATCTCGACTTCCTGCTCCCAGAGGTCGAGCGTCCTCGCTACTCCCGGGGACTCGAGAGGGCCGCCGCCCCTTGGCAGGGGGGCCGCGTCTCTTGTCCATGGTTTCGTTCGGTCGCTGTCGTTCCAGGGCTGCCGAGACCTGCTGGACGGCCTGAAGTTGTATGTCTGGATCGTAGTACCTCGTGGCAGCTTCTAGCTGCGGAGGGATCGTCGTCACCTCGTTGGCTTCGCGCGGGTTAGTTCTGCAGTCCCAGAGGATGCAAGCCACAGTGGCTCGCTCCTTAGCGCACAGGCTTAAAATTTACGCACGAGCTTTTAAGGGGGCAGACTGGTCTTAGAGCTATTTTTTTTATTTACCAACCAATTTTAATGAAACTGCCCTGCATTATAGAGTGTTTTGTGCTGATTTCAAATCTGCCATTAGATTTTTTGTAAGTTGATTATATTTTGAGCTAATTAATGATTAATTGCCATTATTTCTGGTCACAGTTACAAAATAACCACTACATACAGAATGGCAATAACCACGTGGCTAGGCAGACAAATTACTAAAGAATACAACGTAGGAAGAACTTTTTTGATGAATCAGCTATTTCTGGTCATTTTACAACACACTGAACTTCACTTCTCCCGTGCTCTGCCACAAATGGCTCGCAGGTGGTGCCACTTGAAAGAATAATAATTTTCCAAAGCCTCCATTTGAAAAAATTTGTTTCGAACATTGTATTCTCCACACATTTCGGTAGCAGAAGCAAAGAATTACAGTTGTACCTGCTCTGGGTGCCGAGATACCTGAGGACGAAATGCTAGCTTAATTCATTGCAAGAAAAGTGCCGTTTCACCATCGAATTCTGCGCTAACTGAGCTGGAGAGTGCACTTTAAAATGCTATTATAATACTATAACAACAACCAAATATGGTGCCTTTTAATGAGGAAATTTACAGACTTATAGAAAAATGACCGCGGAGGCCGAAAATGCCATTTTTCAGAAAACGCTTTTTTTTTTACCGTTTTTCGGCCCCAAAGACCCAACTGCCCCCTTAAAGGAGCCATGAAGAGAAATTGCAAGTTGGTTTTATTCGAAAGATTTCGTGTTTTATAGTGCCCCCAGCGCTTGTCCGGATACAAACGGTGCTTTATTCACTGAGAAATTAAACAATTTAGGTTAAAATTTTGATTTTCCCGCTCAATCGTGCGTTTTTGTGGTCCCAAATGACATCACAGGAACCGACCGCTCTGCAGCCTAGAGTACCTTCATTCACGCATCCGCCGTACAGGGTAGAGACACGTATACGCTGGCGCCGCCATTTTGAGTCACTCGCTCGCCGCCGAAGCAAGTCATTGAGTCAAAACCGCGCTAAAAGTATCGCCGCAACGCGGTTTACTGAAGAAGTTTGAATCATATTGTCTGTTTCGCGTTGCTAGGTCTCGTGGGAAACGAAAAGAATAACGCGTTGAGCCCGTTGGCCCAATTGCGGCGGCACGGGACCGTTCAAAGGTTGTCTCCACCCTGTACAGCGGTGTTGGTTTGTTTCCGCGTTTCTTTACGTTCCGTAACCTAGATGGCGCCACCATACCGTGGCAAGCGTTTGGTTTGTTTTTGCCCGCATTTAAACCTGGCTTGTTTTTGTTCTGGGAGAAAATATTCGTTCCCTGAAACAGTGCTCGCTCGACAAATGGGGTCACGTAAGACACCGTTGCTTGCGTCAATCGGCCAGTGTCGTCTGAGACAACCCTAAGCCCCGTAGTGCTGTGCAGCTAAACCAAGCATGCTGTGCGCAGTACGAACAGCAGAACGCATCAGTACGTCTATGTTTACATGTGCTTTCGTAACTTCCACTGTTTGTCCCATCATTCTTATTGCTTTATAAAGAATGTGCCCTAAATTTAGGCGCAAATCGCTCGTTCGTCTAGTTTGTAAGCTCTACCTAATTTGCGTCTGCTTCTGCCAGCCTCCGCCAATCGCAGAGCTTAGCTCATGTGACATCATAGGTTCTGTTGCGGGAAATGAGCTGGTGGGTCGCATGACCATTCCCGTTTTTCCTAATTATGTAGCTTATTTGAGCGAAGTTTACGTTAAAAGTGGTGTCAGTATGATTCTAACGAGACAATCTTTTGAATGAACCAAACTTGTGTTTTCTCTTCATGGCTCCTTTAACTGCCAACTGCATGCTTTTGCTTTTGTTTGCTTTACATGGCTAGCTTATCCTTTTGCAGAAGAAATTGCGTGCCTTTAAGTTCTGTCTTCCTTTCACCACCAAACATGGGGTACCTTTGAAAAAGCACTAAAGGAGTTAACAACATGGTTACTAGTAACAACATGGTTACTATATCGTGTTAAAGTTTAGAAGTAGGTCATGTTGCGAGCGTTTTCAGCTGATTTAGGCCCTCTCTTTTCAAGAGGACATTAAATTCGAAGCTGCCGTTTCCCAGCAGCGTTGTACTGCATTGGCTATGACAACACACTCACCAGTACGCAGGGTAGAATTTAATTCATTGCAAACACATTCAACTCGTATAAACTGGGCGCAAACAAACAGAAGGTCAGTGCTATTCCAAGAATGGGTGAACACAGAAATCCTTAAGACTGACACAGCATAAAAACAGGTTAGCGTGATGTCAATGCTGACGGAGATAGCGGCCACGAGTAACCCCTGCTCCTTCAAGATCTACAAATATGGTACAAAGGCAATGATGGGCCGCTGTTAGGGAGTGAAGTAAAGACTACACGAATTCAATAACACAATGCAGCCTTGAATATGAGTACAGGAAATTCACTAATGGCCCTTTAATAAAGCAGGTGTCTGCCGCCACTGAGCTTTTTATTTTTATTCCTTAAGAGTTCTCACCATCCCAAAACACATGCACACCCTCGATCAAAAGCTTATGGACCACGAAAGCAGCAATTTTGGATTATTTCTCGGCCACGTGGGAGCCCAGGTTACCATGTGCCGTACTCTTCATTACTTTAGTAACTATACGACATCTCACATGCACATGGAAGTTTGTCGAGCTGCTACTGGAAGAGAAATATAACCTAAAATTGCCATTTTCCTGGTTTGTAAACTTTTGGTGGCTGTACGTACATCACGGTGTAAGGAGTATAGGTGGCGACACCTGCCGTGATTCAAGGAGTACTGACACGAAATTTCAAAGCTGAGATAACTATGTAAAAAGCTTCCTTTGTACATGGAGACATCTCCCAGGAAGTTTCAACAGCAACTATTTAGGGCAACATATTATAAATCAAGTCTTTGCATGCAGGCTCAGAACAGATATCGCTTCGACATCGGCGTCAGCATGACGTGTTGAGTGTCTCGCCGTGCGCCTAGCCCCAAACTGTTGACATTGGGGCTCTCGTGATGTAGCCAAGGCACTGGCTGTTGGCGCGCACTGCTCTGCCTTGTGCATCGCGTCACTGTTTTGGGACTGACGTCATGCTGCCTGAGCGCGTGCGAGTATGGCCGATTTAGCGCACACGTCCAGACCGGCCGTGGTGCAACGAGAGCAGCGACATCAAGAGCGCCTTCCCGTCACGGCGGCCGCCTCAGTGTTCACTTCGTCGAAACCGAAACTGACACAAATAAATGAAGCTGTAATAACTTACGCTCTGATCAACCATCTAATGTGCCATTCTATGATTGCTGGGCTGCTAGGCACCCAAAGCAGTAAAAAAAACACGACACGAAAATTTGGTGCCAGTATTCTTTCCACGTCCCGAAAAGCAAAAAGATAACATCTTTCTAGGGCATGTGCCGAAACTTTACTGTCATACCTCATCACTGGGGAAAACACTGCTGTCTAGGCGCATTTTGTGAGTCAAAATGTGGTCAAGGTGCACCTATTTCAAGGAGCACAGCTGTCATTGGCACATACGGTGCTCAATCGTCAACAAGTGTTTGGCCTGCTGGTGGATGGATGAGGCACTCTCAGCTCTCTGCTTTCCCTGCTCTGCATGTCAATAGGTGCGTGTAAACAGCAGCAGGGCCAGAAATGACCTTTTTGTCGACCCATCGCAAACACGCAGCAAAGTGTTCTGCGTAAATGGTGCATCGAATGCACGAGCGCATGGCCGAGTGATACACATTGTAGACATTCTGCTGGGAAACCAATTTATCGACTGGAAAATGCTCCAATGCAGGGAGCCGGATTCAATCACTGAAAAAGCCAGCGGCACTTTTAGCAAGACACAGGTTCATGCTGTTGGCCCCCTCACTGCCAACAATAAGGACGCAATGTGCGCAGCCTCATCAGCGTTGAAACAAAAACAACAAATAACTTATGAATTCATATGAAGGAATTTGGGTGCTATACGGAGTTGAATTCCACCATCTAAATACAGTGCACACCCTTTATAACGTAACCACTCACACTGAAGGACGGGATATACAGTGGGTTTTAGCAACAACCAGTTTTCCCCCCCACAGAACTCAATCAATAATCATACCACCTGAAACACAATTGCCTGAAGCACAATATTAGTTGTGTAAGGTTTCTGAAGTGCCCACTAATGGATCAAAGCAGCTGGCACGTCTTTCTGGGTTGCAAAATAAAACAAGAGCGAAAATCAGCCATTCGACGCAGCATGCCTTCCCCACTGCTTTGACCTTTGAGAAAGAAAAAAAAAAAAAAGCACTGCGCTTTAGCTCTTGCGTTTTGTTTGAAGCCCCAGGATAACCAATGACTGGCCATTTCCTTTGGAAAGACTCAGGTAAACTGCTGCGACGCAATTTCATACCAGGACACTCGGCAGATCGCCAATCATTCTTTTTCCTTTTTGCTACTCGGGAAATAGCTAGCAGACACTCCACAAGTTTTCTCTGTCAAAATGGTGTGCCAATAAGCATCACCAGCAAACGAGGTAGCATGCAAGAACCGGCCAGACTTCTGCTGCTGCAGCATCCATTCTTCTAAAACAGCAAACACACTTTCTCAAAAAAAAAAAAGACCGTTTGTGATTTTGAAGAACCTTGCAAAGTTCAAACAAACACCGTGCCCAAGCGTCTTGCTTGTGAGACCGTAAGCGAAGAATGTTTGAAAGGTAGGTTGCACATATGTAGCTCGGTTCAAGCCTGTCTTGGTTATAGTGCAGATTTTCGTGACTACCCTGTACTCCTTACACCGTGATGTACAACCCCCTCCCCTCCTTTTCACAGACAAACAGGCAAAGCATTCTCACCGATTTGGCAGCTTTTTTTGACAACTAAGTCATTGGGAGATGGAAGTACGGGTTGCACCATTCGCTGTTCGTATCTAGCAAAAGACAAGGCACTTCCAGTTTTACTAAGTAAATCAGCGTCAATGTGCGTATGTACACCATTTCCAAAACGGACCACTGGCGCGACCAGCCACACACGGCGGATGGGATCCCTTGAAATGCGGGAGGTTGATTCCGGAGCTGTGGCAGCAACAACTTATCCACAAATGCCATTCAGGATGAGTACAAAATAACACCTTCGCAAGTTTCACACATAAACTCAGGGCGTGCCACTTAAGTGCTGTGAAACAATGCTGCAGCGAACTTTGACAGAATCAAAACAGATGGTTCTAGAGTAAAACCTCACTAGCATGCACGTACTTGCTTAAAGCTGTTGCTTATGATTTAAGAGGGGACACTGGTCTTGAGGAGCGAAAATTTGCCAAGAAATTCATTTTCAGTATTAATTTTATTTGCAGTCTACTAATCCCAAAGAATGTACCTGCAAAATATTATAGTTGCGCCGTAAGTATTTACAATGCTGCTGCTCTTTGTGAAGTTGCCTAAATGACCACTTTTGCATGTTTTTCCAAACTTCTGTGCCCTGTTTTTTCAGAAACAATTTTTCCCCCCTTGGCAACCATCGGATACAATATCTCGGGACGTACCAGTTGGATTTGTATCATTTTTGCTGCACTTGAAAGCTTGAACTGAACAGTGCAATAAAACCGCAAAAATGTAGAATTTCTTTTTGCTAGCACAAGAGATTATGCAGTTAGTTTTACAAAAACATTGGCAATTGATGACCTGACATTTATTAAGTTTACAGCATGTCCAGAAGCAATGCTACAAGTACTATTGTGGTACAGTTGCACTCCCTGGTCTACCTATCTACCATTATCTACCTATGACTATTTCATAGGTAGATAATGAAAAAATTGCCTGAAACGGAATACTATAACATGTTGCACAACTCTGAACTTAGACAACATAGACAAAAACTGACAGCATATTTGCACTTAGGATGTTAGAGTACACCTAATGTGTAAATCTCAAGCACGTGGGTTAAAAACAACAATGTCCTGAGGACCAGTGTCCCCCCTTAAAAGTACTAGCCATGTCGAACTCTCAGGTGAGCCTTCCTATGTTTAGCGTAGCCAGCTAGGCCATACTATCATTTTGTACATAGAAATTTTGCTTTTCCAGCAGGTACAGCCAAGTGAGGTTCTACTAAACAAGCATAAACAATGATCAAAATATTAGAAAAAGCCCGGATGGGCTGCACTGAAGAACCTGTCAAAGGGGACCACACTGCAAGATCTAACACGTTCTAAGCTTGTTGAAAGAAGTGTTGAAGAGGGTGTACACAGATCTCAGCTTTCCAACCCACGAGTGTCGGCTAACGAGTAACCTCGATTACGCAAGCCAGAACATGCTTAGTTTGGCACAGCAATGCCACCACAAACATGCTTGAGTAAAAAAAGTTGTCTGCCCTTGGCAACCATCGGAGCAATGTGGCTAAGCAGTGCTGGGGTCCTTATCAGGGTTGCCGTGAGGATGCAACCAGATTTCTTCAATATACACCAGTTGCGAAACTCCGCTTCAGAGTATGGGTGGATTATGGGGCAATACTCCTCAGTATTGCACCACAATCCACCCTTCTGTATTGCCCCCTGAGTGGAGGCTGAGGGGCAATACACTTGCCCCACAGCTTCATTGAAGCTGAGGGACAAGTGTATTGGCACATTGGCACCTAGGGCACAAAAAAATTAGCAGTGGCTTAGCTCAGCTACGCCAGAATATACGTAGCGTGAGCTAAGGTTCAGCTGGTTATTCTTAGCTTTCCTGGTTGTCTAGGATTAGCTGACGATCATGCTTACTGCTGCTAAAACGATTTCCAGTCCAGTCCAGTCCAGTCGCTGTGGCGGCAACAGCTGTGGCGCGCCAGCTGTGCGCCGTGAGATGTCACTGCTCGTCGCGCATGCACAGCACGGCTGTCCAGAAGCCACGCGAAAATGCTCAACCTCGGCCAGTGTAGCTTCACGCTACAAAAACTGAACTTTGCTAAACATTTACTTTAAAACACGACTTAATAATATAAAGCTTGCTTTTTAAATTAGGAAACACTAGGTTAGGTAATATTTATTAAGTTTCAATGGTTTTTCTGTTACGGCTTGCAGCAGCAGTCGCAAGCACTTTAGTGCTGCTTTAACTTTCCGTCGATAGGTGGCAGGATCGTCAACTTGCCCCTGTTTGCCCCCAGGGCAGGGGGAGCAACTGTGGCCCGGTTTTTGATACATGGGGCCTATGGGGAGTTTCGCGACAGGTACATATCGAGTAACTCTGGATGCAACATTTACGCATCGTCATTCCTCCCTGCACTAGAATGAGAAGCACCATTACGATCCTACCCCTGACGAGGAACAGTGGTGTTTCAACATAAAAGGCAGATGGGATCCCGTGACAGTGGATGCCTTTCACACCACTTATCAGGGAAGCGGCGATCCAGCTTCCCCCACCAAGGGGTGCTCAATAATTCGAGCCAGAACGGGGAAGGAGCGAGACCAGTGATGGGGACGAAGACTTACTTTGCTTCCCTTGACCCCAGCAATGCTTCCACCACTGAACAGGCGTCAGGGGGAAGCACAAACCCTTGCATTCCATTCGTTCGTCTCCAAGTTTCTTCTCTAGGTGCACACGTTAGTTACTGCTGCTCTGCTTGGCATGCCCAAAATCGAACCAACCGTAGCTTGGTTCCATTGCTCTAGCCTGCACAGTGTAGCCCACTCACAAAGAACAAAACTCGGTTAATCCCACCGGTTTACGGTTAGTTACAGCCCTCAGAACAGGGATCGAAATTTAAAATTTATTTACGTCGTAACAAAGCTGTCAACGTGCGCACTGCGCTTGTGAAGCACCAGCCAACGGCTCGTGCCTTCACAAGCGCCTGTGCCTGCTTCCCTCAAGCCCTCCAAAGGGGATTGGTGCACTGACCCCACTCATTACAATATCTGAAACTTGCGCACAGACAATGTTCCGAGCTATCTGGAAAAGAGCTGTGCGGCAGTGGTGTGGCCTGCTCTCCCACGCTTCGCCAATTGCATACGTGCTACAGGATGGATGACATCATCACTTTTAGGAACCAAGCACGGATCAAGGAGATAGAATGCCCACTTCTGGAAACATGCTGAGCCTTCTCAATGAGATAACCTCTCTTTTTGAGCCCCCACATTGGCAGCTGATATGATCGACTAAGTTGAGATCGTCCCCACAACCTATGATTGCCAAGATGTTCACATGTTCAGCTGTATCATTCATAACTGCAGGGACTTGTCCTGGCTTTCAACAAGCCAAATAAGCAACACCAACATTTTCAGGCGCAGTCCGCACACTGTTGGCCACAAGCTGGCCGGTATTTTCATCCTGGCTAATTTTCACTTGCATTCATTTAATGGCACAATTTACAACTGCACAAACTTCGCAAATTTTCAAGCAGCTCTTGTTTTTTGCCTCGAGATTTGTCGTCGAAATTGCGAGGCTAAAATAGGATTGAAAGAATATATAAAGCAGCAGCAGAAACTGCCATTTGTGTGCTTTTATCTCACTGCTACTGGGTCCTTTATAAGTAAGCCTACTGTACACCTATTGGCCAGCCTTAATTTGTCATGAGCCTCAACTTTCGTTCAAAAAAATAAACACAGACCAAGACCAGCTAGTTGTATTCACTACGGCCAAAATTCTATGCACCGCACACCGGTTAAAAAACCACCACTGATGTAAATTCTACCCCTAGAAATGCCTTCTGAAACCTGGACTAGATTAACAGTATTTCTCAAGGTGTAAAAATGCCACTCGAGTTTCCAAAGACACAAGAACTGCGCAATCTAAAGACCAAAAGGGTTAAAAATTCCTGCGGCACCACTTTTAGCCGAGCGTGTGCTTTCAAGTGGCTGAGAAAAGGCCCCAGTGTCCGATTGCCGTTACACCGCTGCTTTCGAGAGCACAGCAACACACATTCGGAACAGACTGTCAGCAGCGTCAGGTCAAAAAGAGACTAAATGTCTATCATACACTATTCTAAATTTCAGAAGTTCCTCAGCGAAGAAATGTACTTTGTGACGAGAAGGCAGCGCTCTGGAGGTCAAGGCAGGCGTGACAGAGGGAGGCAGTGGGGGGGTGTCAAAAGTCTTGCTGCCGCTTCTTCTTGGTGTCCATGGCGTCTAGAATGGGCTGCCGCTTGGCATGGTAACGGCGCCGGAGGTCCTCGATCTCTCGCTCCATGTCCGAGTCGAGGCTGGACATGCGCTGACCAAGCTCCTCGTAGCTGAGATACTTGAGCTGCCAGGGAAGAACAACACAGTAAGCTGCTGTGACCCACAACTGCAGCGAATCGCACCATCTCTGATACTATCATGTTCACTACCATATTTACTTGAATCTAGCTGATTCTTTTTTTTTTAAAGTCGTTCACGAAAGTCGGTGGTCGGCTTAGATTCGAGGATACGGCTTTCCTGCCACCGCTAGACACTCAACGCAATCTCGCGGCCACAGGCTTGCAGCTGGCAGATTTTCAATGGGTTTTCAGAACTCATAAGTTTCACGCTATAAGAAAGTATAAAGACGTTTCGGAACCCATACGGGTTCCTTGTTCACAAAGAGGCAAAAATAAACAAGTTGTCAAATTTAAAGGTGAAGTTTGTGACGCAACGACCACATGTACATCAATGGCAACGTCCCTTCATTTTGATTCATCATATCAGAGCGCGTTTGTATGAATGATGATTCCAGTAAAAGACGTGATGTCACGTTTCGTTCTTTGGATAGTACTGCAGCATTGTCCCAGTCAATAACATGCTGCTGCTTGTGCACATGCTCAGCAATCGCATTCGAGGTCACTTTTTGGTTTTTCCCGTCGCGTTGGTGCTCTTTCATCCTTCTGGGGAACTTTCCTGCTTCACCAATGTAAACTTGGTTGCAATCAGCGCAGAGGATGCGATAGACAATGCCGGGAAAAAGATTATCAGGCAGCAGGTCTGTGACAAGTGTGTGGCGCCCCCAAACCCTGATATTCATTGGCCGCTAAGTTCGGTGGCCCCACCAGGCTCGGTGGGAAACATTGTGCGACGGCTGGCGAATAAACACCGCCGAGCACGGCTGCTCGCGGTCATTCACCGTCACCACTAGCACGCTGCATGTCGTCTCTCGGCTGGAGGGTACCCCTACCCTCCCAGGTTCACGAATGCGGGGCTAAATCGTGACAAGGTCTTTGAATTTTGCGAGCTCGTTCCAAAGCTTGCTGACTGGCACATGCCCAATGCGTAGGTCATAATCCGCAAAAATATGGGCCAAAGCTTCGCTTATACCACGTAAATACAGAATGCCGGCAGTAGCGGTGAAGACCTTACGATTGGCAGTCTTTGGTTGTAGTATTTGCTTCTCGATTCTTTCCACAAAATGTTGAGGGTAGCTGTTGCCAGAAAGTTCCCAGCGTACCATTTTAAGTTCCGTGTGCAGATTGTTCCCGTCTTTGCAGATTCTTCTCGCACAGGTCACCAGCTATGAAACGATGGCTCTTTAGTGAGCAACCGGGTGGTTCGATTGGAAGTCCAAGTACTTCCCGGTGTGTGTTGGCTTGCGGTACACACTGAAGGAGAGCTCATCATTTCCGCGTTCCACCAAGACGTCGAGGAATGGCAGATGATCATCTTCTTCGTACTCAACTGTGAATTGAAGTTTTGCCTCGACGGCATTCGGAGCTTGTCAAAAGCGGGATGAGTTTTCTTTCTGCAGGATGCAAAAACAACCATCCACATAGTGGTAGAATACCTTCGGTTGTGGTGTAAAACTTGAAAGGACTTGTTCTTCCAGAGCTTCCATGACAATATTTCCGGTCATTACTGAGGTGGAAGCGCCCATGGCTGTTCCGTGCGTCTGCGAGTAGAACTCCGAGCAGTAGGTGAAATATGTGTTGCCGAGGCAGAACCGAAATAGAGTGCATGGGACGTCAAACGGCACGCAGTTCTGTGACATGAAAATGAAACGTGACATCACGTCTTTTACTGGAATCATCGTTCATACGAACTAATACCAGCTCCAAGGAAAGGTCTGCCTGTAAGTGTTGCCTTTTGCACTGACGCCGCCACCACCCCGAATGTAGTGACAAGTGGCGTCTGCCCCTCATACACAGGGCCGTGGCTGATTGGGCTACTCCCCACCACAGTGGTGGTGGGAGGACTGTTGCCCACCTCCAGCGGAAAGAGTGGTGAGCAACCACAATGACACACACCACTGTGACGCCCTAGGAGCAGCGAAATCCCCGCGCAGAGCTGCTCAAGCGGAAAGTTGGGCAAGTTGGGCGCTAACTAAGGAACTCATCGTGCTAGCGATTATCAAACAGGACCAACCGAAGAAGAGACGAAACGCGCGCTGGAGTGAGTCCCGTCTCTTTCCAGCATGTGCATCATCTCTCCTTCACTTCGTCCCATTCAATGATTGCTAGCACGATGAATTCCTTAGCGGAGCCACTCACTCGCTTGCCGAGCAAGTGGCAGTGGACTGGGTGGGTGCGTGCGCACGCTCTACGAGGAGGGACACTCTGCCACTCACGTAGTCGAAGTCGCCCTCCATGAAGGCCCCGCCGCCCCTCTGCTGGAACCGGGGCCCCAGGTCCAGGTTCTGGGTGGTGCTCAGGGGGAGCTGTGCGGGCGGCGGCTGCTGCTGCTGCTGCAGCTGGTGCTGCATGCGCTGCAGCTGCTGCAGCTGCTGCAGCTGCTGCTGCTGCTGGAGCAGCCTCTGCTGCAGCAGCAGCTGCTCGGCCTGGGAGGCCACGCTGGCCGACAGCGGGGCGCTCATCTGGTTCAGCTGCCGCTGCAGCTGCTGGGCAAAGTGCTCCTGCGACAGCACCGCCTTCTGCTGCTCCTGCGGGGGAGGGGCCGACCCGTAGGCGCTGTTCCCGCCTCCCGACTGCCGCGTCTGCGATAGCACGCACACGGGACAACCAATCACAACCCGCATCTCGGGCAAAACCTCGGACAGGCAACAAGGTCACACCGACCCAAAGCAGCCAGAAAATCAATTCGTGTATTCATTATTTCAACGAGTCTAATGCACCAAAGCTGTACCTGGGCTTTGAGGTGTGCTGCCATAGTGAGGCGTGCCCCCCGGATTAATTTTGACTACCTGGTGATCTTCAACGTGCACCGGAACCAGGAAATCGATTTGCTCCACTGATGAAACTTCCTGTAGGCCTAAATACAGGCCCACGTCGCATCCGCAAATAGCATGGGGGGTAACTGCAGGCATTCACTGCTGGAATGCTCGTGCCTTTTTGCCGCCAACGCTTGGCTGGCATCGGCCACTATCAAAGCCAGCGACACCGTGCTGTGCAGTTTCCCCTTTCTGATGCTCCTTGGTATTGAGAAGAAACAGCAGGAGAGACAAGCCCGTGAAGAAGAATCGCACAGTCTAACACTTCGCACTTTGGACTGCACAACTTTCCAATGTTGGTATTCATGCAACTCGCAGCCAGAATGGTGTCATCACTGAACTTTTAGAGGGATGCTAAATGCTGAATAACCTTTTGCTTTGGCGTTTGTTTCATGACCAACAATCTATGTTTGCTCAGAGATAAATAACTAAAGCTGGCCATTTCTCTCTGCCATTTCCCTTCCATTTTTTCGTGACATTTCAGAGCACATCCCAGAGCAAGCTGAGGCCGACCTCATTTTTCTAAAGCTTGCTCTAATTGGGTTCCACTTTTGTCTCAGCCAACCACTTTCAGCATTTGATACTGAGCGGCAAGAAATGTGGGGAGGGATAAAATGGGACAACAAATTGTGGTGCCCTGAAGAGAGGGGGGAGAGAGGGAGAGGCAGTGGGGAGGGAGGCAGAGAGAGAGGGGGTCGGCCCATTCACCTGAGGCGCCGTGGCGGCCAGTGCCTGGGACAGATCTGAGGGAAAGTAGTTTGGGTGCGGGGTGCCGTCGTGCCGGGGGGACGCCTTGGAGCTGCTGCCACCGCTCCCCTGCTGCTCGCGCTCCTTCTTGTCGAAGTGGTCCAGGAAGTAGGGCCGGTAGCTCTCCTTGCGCTCACCCGTCGAGGTGTCGTGCCCTGGTGTAAAGGGTGTCCAATCAAATTTAGGGGGCTGAACGCACCAACGCTACACCTGCAGGGCTAGAAGGTGCACCTTAGTAGAGGGCTCTGGATTAATTTTGACCACCTGGGGATCTTTGATGTGCTCCCAAATCTTGGCACATCGGCATTTCTTGAGGCAGAAGTAACATCACTTCCAGGCCCAACTTCACTAATCCCTGGAGTTGTGAGTGCACTGATATTTCAGCTCAAATTACATTGAAATACGAGCAAACAAGAGAGTATCAGCTGGTAGTAGAACTTCAGTTCAAAGTACAAATGCTTCTCCGTCTTCTTTTTATTTTTCTGCAGCGAGTCTACCGAAATCTCGATTGCAACAAAAGAATGTCTACATAGCCTAGTAAAGCCCACACATTTTTATCTTTTTTTACGATTTGGCTTGCCTCGAAGGGTTGTGAAACTCGAGCAGATTATCAATATCTGGAAATAAATGTCATTTTTACTGCCGATGTGCACGGCCCCCAGCACCTGACCCAACTACTGCCAAAGTAAAGGAGGCGATATGACCATGCTGTTACGTAGCAGGCAATGAACCTATTCAAAAGCTATGTACTACGTGATAGTATTCATCCACAAATTATTCTACCACGCTGTAGCAGGAACCAAAACAGCTGTAGAGTCGACACACCTTGCTCCCTTCTCAATTTATTGTGGCAGTACAGTAGAATGCCACTGATCCATTCTCGGTTCATATGATTTCCCAATTAGTACGTTCTATTTTTATGGGGAATTTTTCGTACACTAAAAATTCCCCATGGAACGTTTCTTATCGGATATACATAGTACGTTTTCCTGGATAGCACATTTCTCCCTCGCATTTCTTTAAAAACATTTGAACAAAGTTCTACTGTATTTGCTCATCTCCTCCAAGCCCTTGCTGTGACCAGTCCACCATTTTAAAGACTGCCCCCCCCACCAAAGCTCAGAAAGAAAGAAAAAATTCCAAGCCGGTTCTTCTTTCTGCACAGTGAATGAATGACCAGTGGGCTTGCATGAGGTGTGACTTAGATAAACAATAATGACATGAAGAATCCAAGAGTTTCACCGTGGTGGGGTTTCACACTGCTCGAGGGTTGTTAGTACATCTCCACGCCCCTCTACATCTACAGCCTGTCTTACAGTGACACACAAGCCACATGGGTCATTAATGGTGCCTGGTCCTGCACGAATGAAGCGTGGCCCACCAGTGCCTGCATTCGTGCCAGCTGTGGCAAGTGGAGCCCATTTTAATTGCTTATTTCCCAGGGTTTGTTCAGGTGGACGCGTTGCAGACAAGGCCTGTAAATGCAGGACATACCGTATTTATTCGCGTAATGAACCCCCTCCCCCCTTTTCTTCTTGAGAATTTACTTTCTTGTAACCTTGCACAAAAAATGCAGCGAGAATATGTTCTTATCTCGGCATGGTTGCTGATGCCGTAGGTGATCGCAGTAACTTGATATCATGCCACAGTGCATACAGAAAAGCTAAACAACGCGTTCTAATGAGAAATCTCAACAGTAGCCGTAGACATGAGCGCGCATGCCGTGGCTCACAATTTAAAAATTGCGCGCTTGCAGAGTGCTACGTGCTGAACACAAAACAAATTTTCAAACGCTGCTGTTTGCGAACAAAGCCCCAAGTGCACTCTGTACTCCTTCCCTGCTCTGTGGCACTGCTGTTTGGGCAGCGTGCGAACAAAGCCCCAAACGTACTCCGCACTCCTTCACTGCTTTATGCTGTTCCGCGATTTCCATGGTTTTGTTCGGGTGCCTTCCGACCTTTTGCTTGTGCTCCTGGTGCGCGGTGTGCAATTGGCCAGTACATGAGCTATACATCCGGTTTTAAAATGAAAGTGGTGGAGCATGTGTTGAAGCACACGGAAACCGCACGGCTGGGCGGCACTTCAGTGTTGACCCAGTGCGCGTACGCTGCTGGCAATGGACAGGGATCGCCATGTGTTTGGTGGGCCCAAAGAAGGAAAGTTTCCCGTTGTGCGAAAAATCTTGTGCGAAAAGTGCGAACAACAACAAAAAAAACGGTAATCTTTTTATTTGTTGTTCGTTTTGCACGAAGCTTGCAAATAATTCCCGACAAATAAATCTCCTCGCTCTGTTTTTCTAGTATTTAAACTACTTTTAAATAATGATTTAAGATTGCATTGTTGTGTCCTTGCAACCACAACCAACTCTCGAGCCTTTTTGTGAGCCATGTCAAAGACAAGTGGAACGTTCCTACCCAGTACATGATGGCACGCTTGCCGAAGCACGCCTCACCTAGACCCCGACGCTAGATTTCCGAACAGTATATACAGTTAAACCTCGTTATAACGAGACAGGCTATAACGAAATAATGGATATAACGAGCAAATCGTAATTCCCCTTGAAAGTCCCCATAGAAACCAAGGTATTTAAAACCTCGTTTTAACGAGGTAAAACTTGCTCGTTACGAGATATAACAAACAAATTTTGTTGAGAAATCAAATTTTGAGCTAATTTTTAAACTGCGCAACGCGGATTTGAGACAGCGCGCGACGCGGCAACTGTATTATCAGTTCAAAACTCCCGCCACGCGCGCGAAGCTGGACGGCGTGCCATGCGGACGCTGCGCCCGCGAAGCTATCCCCACCCTCCTCTCACTGCGCACGGCATGCAGACAATGGGAACTCACCGCGGGCTTCCCGAGAAGCAGTCCGACGTTTGATTTTCACATGCACCCCTATGGCTTCGGGGAATCCTCGGACTACCCACGGACTATCCGCGGTGAGTCCGAGAAGAGCCCCAATGCGTCGCCTTCCTCTTCTCCCCTCCCCCTGAGCCCCTGTTCGTATTGTCGACGTCGCTGCGTAGTTGTGTGTGCGTGGGTTTTGGCAGTCTTCAGCCTTATCTTTTATCGTACTGCTCGCGTGATTCCAACAATGCGAGTGCGACAGGCGGGAAGCGAAAGCGAAAGACTATCATGCTTGAACAGAAGATCGCTATGATAACAGGCGTCGCATCGGGCGCGAAGGAAAGTAAGGTGCACTCCGTGGTAAGGTGGCAAGAGACTAACGTGTGGACGAGTACGCTGTCCACCATCGTGAGCAACTGAGTCCATCGTCAGTGCTGTTGCACGTGGCGTGAAAGGAAGCGCTAAGGACAGCGTCGGAGGCACTAGATGCGGTGGACGTGCTGCGCCGCTACTTCGGCGCGCACGAGGGCGGCGAAGATGGCGTGAACATAGCGGCCGCAGCTGAGCGAGCCATCGCTCGCATCAGGAAGGTGCATCAACGTCCAATTACGGACTTCTTCGAGCCAAGTCTGTTTGAAATACGAGTTTCGAACTACAATAAAGTAGGTTCGTGACTTTTCCTTTTTACCTCCGGAATGTGTTTATTTTACTAAATACCGCCGTGCGGCAAGATGCTATTCCGCTTTTTGTTTTAGGCAACTACAATGCGTATTATTTGCAGTAAATGTCGGCTACGGTTATAACGAAATATTGGCTATAACGAGCAAATCGCGGCGCCCCTTCAATTTCGTTATAACGAGGTTTAACTGTACCGTATTTTCGCGCGTATAACCCACTACTGCATATAATCCGCACCCGCACTTTTAACCCACTGAAAAAAATAAATAAATACTCGCGGACAGCCCGCACAGGCTGCACCAAAGCTACTGCTCTAGCAACACATCACATACTATGTAGACAAAAAAAAGCATATATTTAGCAAGCAGAATACATTGACTGTGAGGCGAAAGTCACGATTCACTCATTGTCACTGCTCTCGCTAGAGCTCTCACTTGCGCAATTGCTACCATGGAAGGCTTAGTCAGTGTTACTGCGTAGAAGCTTCACAGCACAACGCGCATTGCCGTGAAGCTGCACTAAAGGAGAAACCCGCGTATTATCCGCACCCCTACTTTGCCACTGAAGTTTCGCATTTTTGGTGCGGGTTATACGTGCGAAAACACGGTATTGAGATAAAACTCTGTGCAACTCATTCCCACTAACACGAGGGCGGAAAAGCTCAGCTGGTGCGAGGAGCCCCCCGTCCCTCGGCCCACTCACTCTTCATGGTGGAGTCGTCTTCCTCGCCATCGCTGTTGATGACCAGCGTGCCCAGATCGGACTCGAGGTCACTGCCGGCCGGCGCGTCCCCGCCACCCGAGCGGTCAGGAACCAGGGTGCCTGGATCGGCACCCAGCTTCACCATGGTGCCGGCGTCCACCTCGTCGTCGTCCAAGAACTGCACCACCAAGGGGGAACAAGTGTCGGGTCATCAGGGCGTGGGGGAAGGGGGGAGTACCGCCCTCTCCCATGGCACGCAAATGACAAGGTCCTTATTGCATTTTATTGTGTCGCACATAACAATGAACAAGAGGATATGATTCGGGGACAATACACAGTAAAGAGAAGAAGTACGAGGAACTTTCGCACGCCATGTTACTAGTATAAAGCAATGCAGTCTGATGTAAATACTGTTATTCTTTCTTTCCAGTGGCTTCGGACTCCCTTCTTCCACAGTCCTCTCCCATACCACGCTTCCCATTCCTCGCCACACCTGGCGGCACGTGCCTTCCTCACAATGGACCCAATTTCACAACGGTACTCCTGTGCCAACGAATGGACAGTCGGGTGACCTGGTCATCTAACATTGTAGGAAAACAGTGCAGCTTAACAAAGACACAAGAAGAAATTAAACGAAACCATGGTTGTCCTGCTTGATTCCTCCTTCTTGTGTCGTTGTTAAGTTGCTCCATTTCACCACAATGTTGGTCCTCCTATGCCACTGGAAACGCCCACTGGTGCTCCAAATAGATTGCACCAAACATTAAAAGCTCCCCACTAATTACCTGCAAGTTCTGGGGCACGAAGGTCACTAGCTGCCCCCCAACCCCCTTCTTCACCTTGGAGGTGTATCGTGAAAGTGCCAGTGGTGACCAGTGTAGCTTAAAGAGAAGCGAAGGCAGGGCTGTCAGGCCTCCTCAACGCCGGGCATGAACGCGCACAACAAGGACTTCGCTGCTGTGCTCGCTTTTGTAGGAGCACACACCCTCCCCTGCCTTGTCATCTTTCCTTTTTCTTACCCTCAAAAGGGAGGCGCGTAACCCTAAATCTTATAGCAGACAGAATAAAACAACCCTGATTCAGGGAAAACTGTACGAAAAGATCTTCCCAAAGTGCGACCTGGCTGCCTTGACAGCTTGCACAATATTACCGCCTGCCAAAAAACGAGCTGGGAAACACGCTAGTGCAACGGCCATGGCTGAAGCGCTTTTGGTGCAGTGGAGGTGGTCTTACACTGCACACCCAGAGCTAAATCTTCAGAGTCACTCCTTTTTTCACACTGCTATGTCACTGGGCTTGCAGCACGAATCTGGCATTGCAACTGGCCCCGCAGACTTTTGCATTTCACGCTCTCCTCCTTCTGGGTGTTACCTGCGTCTGCTATCAGCTTTGTTACAATCTGCTACCGTAAAGTTCCGAAAGAATGCCCACCCAAGCTACAGAGACATCAAGTGAAAAATACGGCATGGGCGAACTTTCGGGTCAGGTGGGAAAAATTACAAAAAAATGGCCGTACCGCCAACCAAAACTGCAGAGATATGAAAAAATATGAGACGGGCGAACTTTTGGATCGAAAGTGCAAAGGATAAATAACTGACCGCATCTACACATTCAACAGTAGCAGACAGACTTCAGACCTGGAGGGGAACGAAAAATAGTCTTAATAAAAGAGCAGTCTGAAAAATCCGCGAGTCTTTACTCCTATGGGACAACTGGCAGTTCCTCGGGAAAGTCCTTAATGTCCAGCAAGTCCGAATTTTCGGAGTCTGAAAAAAACGGTCGGCTACTGCAGATGATTCGTGTTTCTTTTGTTCACTCATCGTCACTGAAGGCATCGAACACTGCATCGCTGTCCAAGTCGAACACGAGCTGCAGCGCTCTATACACCATGCTCTCCCGAACTCCAAGTGCCCTCACCGGTTCCGTGCTCACAAAGGCCAGGCACTGGCTGTGGTTGAACTTGCCGTCTTCAGAACCGCAAAGCCTTGTCAAGATGCTGCTTCGCTTAAACGATGCCAAGACGGTATCTCCCCGCTCATCTGTTCTTCCCATCTCCTACACCTTCCTCCTCCTCTTCCCAGACAAGCTGGACAGGTTGCAATCTTGTTCAAAATCGAGACGTTGGCAGTGTAGTCGCAGAGGCTTTCGAAGGCGTCGAAGCTAGCCCAATTTTAAGGGGTGGGCGATCCTTGGGGTGCGCCAAAGATTGCCCAATGTGTGCCACAGTAGCTCCTCTGCACAAAATCTTGCCATCAGCAGCTGAAAATGCCTTCGCAGCCTACTCAGACGCTGCGAAGAAGGTTCGAGTAGTGCCAGTGATCGCACTCAAATGTTGCTGCCATTCATAGCACCTGTCATGGTAAACGCACAAACAGCAGAGGTCAGCTGACCGCCTAGCTTAACTGGCAGGACAACAAAAGCCCAACTTGGAGGCTCTGGGTTTGGACTTCTGTCACAACCACGTGTTCTTGCCTTTCTGCACCATCAAAGCTGAAAGGTAGCAGTAAACGGCAGACGGCAACAAAGCGCATTCTTCATTAAAAGTAGCCAAGCTTAGCTAGCCTTTGCTAAGATATTATGCCAGTGCAAAAACAGTCACCATTACTGTCTTTGTCAATGAAGGTGATAAACTAAGTTTTGTTCTTTGTGCGGCACTCACATCAATGGCTGTGTAAATAACAAATTTTTATCACGTTAAACCTAAGAGCAAGAAAACAGCCAGCTCGGTTGAATAAAAATCTTAAAATACGTTTCTTATGACCTTTTCAACTACGGCAAACTGCTTTTTGTTTCCCCCTTCCAACATTAATTTCGAACGAGCGCAGACTGCGATATATTAGCGATGTGCCGTTTTGCCCAAGTTTTTCCAACAAAAGGGTTCCTTTGCATACCCGCAATGGCATTGCCAGTCACGCCAATGCCGAATTCCTCCAAAGTCACAGGGCTGTTTTGCAGACTCCCCTGTCAACACTAGTGACACTAGTCACACTAGCAACAGGCTAGTGACTAGTGACAGGGGAAACGGAAGAGGCGAGGGGCACTCACGGCCTCGCCCGTGCTTCCCCTGCGGTCCTTGCGGTACGCCTCGTCCTCCTGGATGTCCCGGGCCTCGACGATCATCTGCTGAAGGATCGTCACCGGCTTGGCACTGCTGATGAACACGTGCTGCGCAGCAGGGAAGGCAGGAAAAAGGAGGAGGAGGGCCTGGCTCACTCAAGAAAGGAAGGACACCCAAGGGGGAGGCAAACAAGCGGGCCAGCCATGCATGTTATTATAGAGCCGCAGAACGCAGATGTGCCAATCTTGGCAGCAGGCACTGTTCTTCAATTCAGGAAGTTCCTAGATCAAAAAATCCCGGGCCATCACCACTAAGGTGAAGCCTGGTGAGGGGCAAAGCATGCAGTGTATAAGTATATTCTTGGCGCCTTGGCATCTTTGCCAACAGTTATGGAACCGTTGTACAGGTATACAGCTTTGCTGTAAAAGTCCCTGGTCTTTGAAGCACGAAGCTCTCTAGCGCGAGGCGTAAACGAGTGTCCCGGTGTTTTAGTGCCATGAGTACATGAGACAAACAATGATTATGATGACGACGACGACAGGAGACACCAGCAGTCCTAGCCCCCAAAGGGGCTTTGCTCCTAAAACAGGCATCCCAGCCCTCCTCATACCTCTGCACTACAACTCGCAATGCCGCCATTGTGAATGTTGACACAGGTTCAGCAGAGCTCGTGTGATGTACCAACAAACCCGCATTGACCCACTTGGTCTGCTGTTGTTCATTTTTTTCTGCAGTTATGGTGGGGTCAAGACCGGAGGTGTGCAAGTTTCTTGGAACTTTGAATGCCTCGCAAAATGTGTTTCGGTATTGGGCTGAATTCACGGTGTACTTTGTCAGTACAGAGTATATTTAACTTCTCTGAGCACCTGAAATTTACTATACTACTAATAAAGTTGGCTTCATCACATGACTTGCGTCTTTTTCCAAGCTTAACCAGGTAAATAGAAGCTTTGTTTTATGTACATGCGTGTGTGTGTGTTATGTCTGACGAGAAAATGTCAGAGTTTGAAGAGGAAAATATTTGCTCACATCTATGGCGCACTTTTGGCTAAGGCAACTGCAAGAAAATATATGTCCTCCACACTTTGACAACTGCTCTCACAATATAAATCAACCTTTTAGTAAAGAGAAAATTCCCTACTGCTATAGGAAAAAAAATACACAGGCTGTCAGCATGAGGGATAATGCATTTCTTCTAATAAAGCAGGCTTCAAGTGAGTGCAACATTCTCATTTGAGAGTTTCCTGATATGCACATGTCCAAACATCATATTCCCCCCCTAGGTTAAACCACTGGCTTATAACTGCAAATTTTTCACTGCGAAGTATTTTTAAATAAAATTAGCAGCACCACGTAATTTGTGCCATCGAGATTTAACTGCAGCCTGGAATGCTATATGATGCTTAAGCAGTCATTAGCTGGTTTGAATTCGGAGCTCACCTATTCACAGATTCCTAATATTATGGCTATTTTCTGCATAACAACCACAGCTCAATCATATGGCTATTTTCTGCATAACAACCACAGCTCAATCATACCAGCTTTGTTCAATAGGCACAACTTTCACACCCCTACCACAGCAACATACAGCAATATGTACTTAAAGGGGTCATGCAGACAAAATACAAGTTTGTTTTATTCGAAAGATTTTGTGTTTGATAGTGCTCCCAGCGCTTTTCCGCAAGCAAATGATGCTTTATTCACTGAGAAATTAATTAATGTAAGTTAAAATTTTGATTCTCCGCCAAATGGCGCGTTTTCCTGACATCTGCAATGACATCACAAGAACAGGTCTTCAAGCTGCTGCAGAGCCTTGTTTACCATTAGTCAACCTAGATGGCGCCACCATACTGCGGCGGGCCATTTTCTGCCTTTGCTTTGTTTTTGGCCATACTTGTACCTGGCTTGTTTTTGTTAAGGTCGTTTCATGAAACATAGTGTTCGCTCGACAAATATGGTCACGTAAGACACCATTACTTAGCCATTCCGCCAGTGTCATCTGAGACAACCCCAAAGCGCCACAGTTCTGTGCCGCTAAAACAAGCATATTGTGCACAGTACCAACAGCAGTACACAGCGGTACTTCTATGTTTACGCTATTTTCCTAACTATCATTGATTACCCCACCATTCTTAGTGCTATAAAAAGCATAGGCCCTAAATTTAAGCACAAACAGCTCGTTCGGCAAGCTTATAAGCACTGCCTAATTTGCATTTGCCGGCCTCAGCCATTCGCAGAGCTGGCTGGTATGACATCATAGGTTCTGTTGCAAGAAATGAGCTAGTGGGTCGCGTGGCCATTCCCCTTTTTCCTAATTATGTAGCTTGAGTGAAGTTTACATTAAAAGTGTTGTCAGTATGATTCTAATGAGGCAATCTTTTGAATGAACCAAACTTGTGTTTTGTCTGCATGGGCCTTTTACACACTGGCAGAACAGAGCAATTGGGTGATAGCAACTAGTGCAGCTTCCCACAGCTCTTGGCGTGTGGTTTCAATTGCTTTCCAAGCGCATGCGACCCGTTCCACACTGTTCATCAATTGTGGCACCCTGGGAAGCCCTCTGGAAGCCTGTGAACGGCAGGATGCACGATTGTATTTCAGTGCGCAAACAATACCTGGAGCAGCTCGGATGCTGTGGCCCTTTCCTCCGGGTTCTTCACCAGGCAGCGCGAGACGAAGTCAATGAATTCCGGCGACCACCGGTCCGGATCCCGAAACGATGGTGGGGGCTTGGTGGGGATCATGAAGATGGCCTGCAAGGATCACACAAGGGCGCCCTGCTTAGAGACCAGCTCGGTTTAACGCACCTTCCAGGAACAATGTACATTAGCAGTACTTGACGCCAACACCATGTTCTGCTAAAGGCAGCAAAAGTTCGCTAGCAGTCCCAAAGCGATTGAGGAGCATTGCAGTCCACATGCGTGCTTCACCTCATGTTCAAACATTCTTTATGCTGGTGGCCCAAATGTGCCCCATTTTTGACACATTAAATGTCTAAAGCAGTTCATTTTTAGCCACAAAAGCTAGATTCCCAAAATGGCACCCACCAGACAGATTCGAAGGCAACCCCTACCACCTCTTGTAAACCCAAGATGGCTTCCCGACCAGCCTTAAAGGCTCCCTACACCTGTTCTTCATGGTGTAATAAAAATGCGCATGTAAAGACGGGACAAGTGAAGGGAGACAACACACAGCGCTGTGTGTTGTCTCCCTTCACTTGTCCCGTCTTTACATGCGCATTTTTATTACATCATGTCAATACACCAACTAGCCCCTCAGATCACTTTGATGAACCTGCTCTTCGTGTGATGCGGAAGTCGACTCAAGAAGAATGATCAAGGCCGCCACAGAAATAAAAATGTTTTCCAATTTTATATTTAGATATACAAGTGCAACTCTTACCTCAAACATCAGAGCTACAGTCTCTGCTTGCTGCCCCACTCATCCTGACACAGTCATACAAGGGGATCAGTGAGAACACCGAAAAGTGTAACATTCCAACAGTGGTAGTGCCCACAGAATCCTGGCCTGGAAGCTCCTTTTCGCACTTCTTGACAACATCATTAGTGTAGTTACAAGGCCCCATGGGAGGACAGAGAGCTTACAGCCAGGGCCCTAACCATATGGAGGTTCTACACCCCCCCTCCCCCCATCTCCCCCATGAAATATATTCTGGCTTCAACATTTTCAGTGATCCCAAAATATACTTCACGAGACCTATTGCTCTGAACAGGAAAAACAATTTCGCTGACAGTCAAGGGTAGGACCTCTGGTCCCAGTGGCTGCGGCATGGCGAGGGCATAAAACGCATGGTCATCCCTAGCTGCTGAGGCCAAAGTCATAAACCCAACTTTTATTCCTTTCATTAGGCAGGAATTCAATTTTCAACAGTCTTTTCTCGTAGAAAAAAGTAATTCAAAAGCATCCTTTCATTAGAGTTTTAGCAGAGCAGAGGACTATTCTTCTTACTGTGCTTGGTGTACGGTCGGGGCACCTGCACATGCGCCTAGCGGTCTTTCCCTCTCTGCGCATGCACAGTGGTGCTGGTTGGCTACCAGGTACCGCACCGGGACCGGTTCTCCACTCTGCTATAACTCTCTATTATATGTCACCGGTGTGCATAATTCGTATGCGAAAATAAGCCATTAATATAAATTTTGAACATAACTGCCGTTGTGCATAACCCCCCCCCCCCCTTCCAAAAAAACCCCTGCCTACAGCCACAATTTTCTATCCCAGATGGAACTCAAAAAAAACGTGATATGGCGCACTGCCAGTCTCAGTCAAGCAGCCCCGAGTTGCACGCTCTCTTTCTGCTTCCCACTGCAAGAACGACTCACGAGTGTATAGGGCTCGTTTTTTTGCAAAGCACATCCACGGGTGAAGGAAGCAAATGTGAAAAGGAATGCTCCCACAGATGCATAGTAATACACCATGCAGAAAAAGAGCAGGCAATGTATGCAAGCATTCAAAGCTGGAGAGCAGTTTCTGCTCTCTATTACTATTTCCCATTTGTTTTTTTTTTTCTTGCATCTGTAATAACGATTCTTATTTTAAAAGGAGTGAACCAATATTTAGGCTTGTTTCGGCAACAGAGTGGTATTTACAAAATATTGCAAGCCTAGCCAATCATGGGACACTGATACCATCATATCAGAAACCTCCAGTGCCTAAAAAGTGTGGGAAAAAAAAAATGTTTGTGGAGGTCCTTTTAAAGTCCCCCACAAGAGCTGTGGCAATGCTCGCCACACGCAGCTCACGAGCCCCGCACTGCTCTTTGAGTGTCTACTCTGTGCACCTTTGAGCATCTACGCACCTATTAGCATTAGGAAAGCTCCCCCCTGAAAAATTTATGCACATCTGGGGACCATTACATGCAGTATCATACACCTGCTCCTTCAAGTCCTCTTGCCTTTAGAAGGATCAAGGTCCAAGCTGCCCCAATCAGACCACAAGAACTCCCTCTCACAGGAAGCCTGATCATGACCATCTCTCTCTTTGAGAAGTTAGTCATCTACCCTTGCTCAGTGAACTCGTGATTAACGCACCAAAGCTTTACATGGGGCTAGTTGGGTACACAATATTGCTTGAAAAACAGCCTGACAAATTTGGACAGAGTGCATGATGGGGACAGCGCAAAACAAAGCTTGGACAAGAAAGACCACTTGACGAAGCACGTGGTCCCGCAGTCTTTCCTGTCCAAGTTTTGTTTTGCGCTGTCCCGATCAGGAGCCTATACCAACAAGCCCAACTCGGAGTTCTTCTTGGACGACGTAGTTGTGGGTGTCGGCAATTGTGGTTGTCTCCTACTTTGTCTAATTTTTTCGTGCTGTTTTTCAAGCTCACGATTACTTCGCTGCCGCCGCTACACCACCGCAACGGGTGTACGTGCGCTTTCAGGCCTCGTCACCGCTCTCCAAGAGGGAACGCCTCCCCCTCACCCTCTACCCTGTCCGAAGGAAGGAAGGCAGGGAGCAAGCGGCACTTGCCCGCATGGGGTGGATGTCGCCGTAGGGGGGCTTCCCCTCGGCCATCTCGAGGGCGGTGATGCCCAGGCTCCAGATGTCGGCCACGCAGTCGTAGCCGATCTCCTGGATCACCTCGGGCGCCATCCAGAAGGGGGTGCCGATGACCGTGTTGCGCTTGGCCATGGTGTCGGTCAGCTGGCCCGCCACGCCGAAGTCGGCCAGCTTGGCGTGGCCCTCCGTGTTGAGCAGGATGTTGCCCGCCTTGATGTCGCGGTGGATCTTGCGCCGCTGGTGCAGGTACTCCAGCCCCCGCAGGGTGTCTGACAGGATCGTCGCAATCTCCTCCTCCGTCAGCTGCACCCGCCGCAAATACGTCACGCATCGGCTGGTGCCACATTTGCAAGCAGGCCACACCACCAGGCATGTGAGAAATTGTTTACAAAGCTGGAAAAACCACCAAAATTTGTAGACTGTGCAAGCGTGTAGTCAGAGGCGTGCATCGAAAAGACTGTAGTTAAGGCCACCATCATGTGCGCTTCCAGTGCAATCATCTTGTTTTTTGTTTTATTGTGCCGTGTCTGAAACCTCCCCTTGCACAACTCAAAACTGATCCTGCTTCTTATTAAGGAAGACTTGACTTGCCTCAATTGAGCCCTGTTTCAAGAACCACACAATTAACTAATTGCCAGTACAGTGAAACCTCAACACAAGAGACACTTGGTTATAAGAGACATTTGAATGAAAGCGGTCTGGTTGGTTTTCCTATGTTCTCCATGTTAGCAACGTTGCATACAAGAGACACGTTTTTTAGTTCCCTTGAGTGTCTCTTGTAACACGAGGTTTTACTGTAGTAGCTGCCAAGATCAGTGGTGAGAAAGACAACAGGCTCCTTCAAGCAGTTTTGGAAGCAGGTAAAATGTGGTTTTGGACCCCACTTTCCAGCCTTTCGGGCAGGTGATTCGGGAACACCTAAGGCTGACCTCCACGCGGCAAAGTTTGATGCCAAACTTCTCGTAGCGGCCATCATAGAGCAACACGTCATTTTCACCTCCCCCCGCACTACCAACCTCGATGAAACATTAGGTAGCGAATGCTGCTAACCATCCGCTGTCAATGGAAATGCTTGCACCAATGTTGCCAAATGTAAAATTCTCAGCCACTTTTGTAGACGTGGTATACACTAGGGGGAAAAAAAAGGCACAACCTGGGTGTTAGGATTGATAGGATAAGAGGGGAAAAAAAAAAACAGAACAGAAAAAAAAAAAGACAAAGGAAGATGAGGAAGACAGGACTCAAGAAGGCAAGTAACCATCAGAGGGGATGAAAGGTAAAGTAAAAAAATTGAAGGCGTAAGCAGTCTCTTCCCATGGACCACTAAAATCACCAGCTGAAGAGTCAAAAGATCCTGGCCACTAGGGGCTACTGAACGTTTTTCCCAGCATTACAGTTTTGCCTTTGTGGAACTACAAAAACAAGGTGAAGCGTTTCTTCTTACTACGGGTGAGGGAAAGCAATCTGTGCTGCAGTGCTGAAGCTGAAGTTTTGTTCAAAAAGACTATGCTTCTCATGTAATGCACCCACTGGGTAAATGAGGTATCAGGCTTCAAATTTTTTCAACCCCATTGTGGTTATTTTATCAGCTTCAATTCAATTTGCCTCCAGGCTAGAAGAGAATTCAGGGATAGGCGCCCCTTCTAGGGCAGAGATATTTCCGATAAGCAGGTCCGTTAAAGAGACCTCGAAGACGAATTACGACTTCGTTTAATTTGAAAAAACTAGCCTTTGGTGATGCACTCAGCTTCATTTCAGCCATGAAAGACATGCCTTGAACTGAAACAATGCGCAAGACGTATAGAAAAACACTTTCCAATTTCACTCTACAGTTATGCAGTTTACGCAAGTCTGGCGGAATATGGACCAGCACTAAGAACGTGGTTGTGACCGTGTTAAACGCACGTTAGCATTTAAACAACATGATCAATCGGAACTAGATGCTCCACAACTACCAACCAGTTATGTTTCTTGGCAGTCAGAAGCCACTAACCACACTAACGAGATTCTGTGGCGTCATCGAGAAGTCGCAGAAAAGTGACTTGCGATAAAATTGGCATTATTGTGATAAAGTTTACGATAAAATTGACATTATTGTTATGGGCCCAAAGCAGTCTTTTCAATGAAAAAAACTTGGAGCGCAGCTTCATGGCCCCTTTAAAGAGGCCCCGTCACAATCCAAAGCATCTGCAGCTCCCTAAGTTACGGCGTATAAACAGGTCGCAACCAATTTTTTTCAATCAAAGAAGCAAATGCTGCTATGCAGACTGCTGCAGAATTTCACCACCAGATGTTGCGACTAGACACAAGCTAGGTGAATGAGAGAAATCACCTACAGGGGAAAGAAGCGGTCAAGAAAAACAGTTAGCCCAGCCCACACAAAAGGCCAGAAATGAGCTCACCGTCTTCTTTCGTAACCTCATGATGTCTGACACCGAGCCCCCACCACAGTACTCCATAACGATCTGAAAATTTGTGAAGAAAAGAAGACATGGTAGAATGCAACAAACTGCACAGGGCCTCTCGAAAGCAGTATTTGTGCGAAGTTAGTAGTAGAGTGCAATAAGTGTGCTTCCCCGGATATCGCCCTGTAGAGGCCATATTGCTGAGCTTCGACAGTGCTATGCAAAAGCTGGAACACGCTGTTTGTGACGTCGCCAATCGTTTCATGCTGCCACTGCACTTCAGAATCAGCTAAAGAGAGCTTTGTTCCCAAGCATTAAAGTTTACCTCAGTAGAACCATCATAACAAGATGTAGCATACACTGGCTGTCTTCACATAGGTTGGAAGCTGCATTTTTGTTGTAATGTGGCAGCATTTGAATGCTAACCTTTTAGCCAGCATTACAGCATCAGTTAGCTTACAGCATCACAAATCAAGTTCAAGACAGTAGCTAGTAAGTCATCATTATTTTCTGTGTTTTCCTCGTTATATAGCTTATTTTACTAACAAGTGCCTTACAATTGGCATTAAGGTCAACTTCTGTTATTCTGAAGGCAATCTTTTTAGTGGTGCAAGGATTTCTGTTGCCATCATGGTCGTCTCAAAAGTCTGTGCTAGATTAATGTTTTTTTTACTGAGTCAAAAATTTAGCCAAAACAATGTCACCATAACAGAAGCGTATCACAGTTCGAATGTTTTCTTTGTTTTTACAACAAAGGATTGCAGCTGTGAAGCAGCCTGCATAAAAAAACAGACATTTTCATAATGCTATCAATATCTTACACTGGCATCTTTATGTTAGCAAACAATAAAAACATCCTATTTAATTGAGCAACAGTCACCTTCCAGTACACTCACATCTAAAGTTTCTAAAGTCTTAAAAGACCCTCCATGGTACAATAAAAAGGGTTGAGTAGCTATACCTCAAATCAAAGCGAACCGAGTGTTTCAAATGAAGCTGACATTTTACAGTGGATGGGCTATGAATTAGAGAAAAAAACAGGTTGCTTAGAAACAACAAAATATGGAACTTTAATGTCTTGAAAATAACCTTTTTCATTGGAATTTACTTCATCTTGGATAAAGAAAACTAGCAGGTTTTCGCAGTTCGTTTCAGAAAAAAATTCACCGATACATGTGAGGGACACATTGACAAGGCTGTTCGGTACTCGAGCAGTACCAGTACCGGTACCAAAATGAGGGACAAAAAAGTCGACGAGAAATGATAGAGGACACTCACCCACAGGTCCGAGCCCTTGAAGTACGAGCCATAATACTTGACAACGTACGGGCTGTCACACTGTTGCATGATAGAGATTTCCTTAATGATTTCCTGCAGATCTGTGTCCACAGGAACTTGTTTAATTGCAAGGACCTGCAAAAAAGAATTGTTATAGCACAATCTTTGCATGAACCCTGCTACTTAAACAAGAGCCACTGCTTGGCGCTTGTAGGTGCCAGCATTACATGTCGCAATTCACTTTAGCAGCTCAGGTTGTTGCCATTGGCAGATCCAGAGGACGGCTCCGGATGTCCTGCCCCCCTTCCCCTTAATTTTTGACTTTATACCCCCAAGAAGATGTCTAGTTATGAAGATGTCGAGAAAATATCTAGAAGAAGTCTAGTTGATGTGTTTTTTTTATTATTATTTCCTGTGTTTTGGCTTCACGAAATTGAGGTGAATAAAAAAGGTTACTATCCTTGTCCTCCTTATCATCATCACTGATAGAAGCTGACCCCCTCCTCAGATCCGCCAACTGACCTATGACTCTTTAAAAAATCACCATTTCCAATCACTGCTGCAGCAGATAATCACGTCCGAGAATTTTTGCATTTCAAAAACGACACCACAGCATGGAATAAGCATTGAACTTGCAGCAAATCGCACAGACATAGCGGTGTGCTGCTATGCAGCCATGCTCGAGATTTCCGAATTACTTGGGACTAAGGGCGACGTCTTACCTGACCGGACTCCTTGTGTAGTGCCTTGTAGACGCTGCCATAACTGCCTTCTCCAAGCTTACAGATGATGTCGAAGACCTCCTCAGGTTGCCGGGTTAGGCTTTCTTCGCTCAGTTTCTTCAGTTCGCTGGAGTGGTGAAAACGTGCATGCGTGATTTTCGAGAGTGCTGAAGCAAGACTAGGTGAGGCAGCGGCCAGTTTGACCGAGCTGACAACTCTCATCACAGGTCCGACACACGAATAACCACGACCGCTGCGCGTGATTATGTCCAATCGCCTCGATCCCCAATATCACAGACTTGGCTTTCCAAGGCGTTCGAGCTCGTCCTCAGAGCAGTCAAATAAAAGCACACGTGTCCTGGACAGATTTCGTGCAGGAGGCGTAATCCAAACCGGAATCCGCTCCGGATGTGTTTCCTCGGCTGCACAACTGAGAAAGTTTACAAAACGTGCGCTGCCAGACTAAGAAGAACTGCGTTTGGCGAAATGGGTGCAGCTTCGCGTAAAGGAAGCTACGGCAGTCCCAAGTCTTGCCGGGTTAAACGTCAGTTTAGTTCCGACAGCATTTGCGACGGGTTTCCGAAAAGATCAGCTTCCGGATGCGGTCTCCGCGACAATCGCTTCAGCGGACATGAAGTTTATCGGCACGATCAATTCCGACAACTGTAATGAAATTAAAGAAATCAAGCCGACCAACGGGCTAAGGAGCCACCGATGCAGGCAGAGCCATTTTCGGTACCAGACACGGTGGCAAGGGATCAAAAAGTTAAAAACAAACCTTTTAGACGACATCGTGAGCGCCCAAGTCAGTACCTCCCCAGCGCATGTTCGCCGCACAGCACGTTGTCAGGGCGCAACACAACGCTACACAAGCACGGCCGGTCATTCACCGCGACCCACACACGATGCTGTGCCCGCGCCCACGAAATTTTTAACGTACTGCTGCTTACGCACGAAGCGCTACCACCAAACGAAAATCGCCGCACACACACCGAAACACAACCGACTTGGCGGCCTCTTTCAACATAGCGATAGACCGCCTTGACATCACGGGCGTTTTTATTTCAAAAGTCCCCGTGGACATACTGCGGCGCCACAAGCCGGGCACCATTTAGCGACTATGCAGACACACACACACAGACAAAGGTACAGATTAGAGAGGCGCGGCTTCAGTTCACTGTAGCACGGCTACTTGCCGTGCCATCCCACCCACAAGGTTTTAAAGATGATAGCCTTTCTTGGGCAACTTAAACTTGAAAATTTTGGTCATTATGTGTGAACAAGGGTATGTGTCTCAGTTCACAAGACCCTTTGCAAACCACTAAATTCGGTAGAATGCTTCGTACTTGTAAATATTGGTGAGCAAAATTAAAAGAAAAAACATTAGACCAACATTCCAACAGAAATGAAAGGTTCCAATAGATGGCGTGCCAGCAGTAAACGCGGAAAAATTCAGATAATTTGAGCCATGTGTTTATCGCGGGTGGACTGATACCGTAGGGGAAGAGCGTAAGAAGTGGGTAAGAGAGAGAAGAGAAGCATTTACGTGGCAGGGGTGGCAGAAGATTATTGTCTTTTAACGGCATTTGCAGCAAAGTGAGCAGAAACGTGGCCAATTTTTAGGGGCGAAGTTCACGGTACTTACGGTACTTAAACACCGGGACACTGGTTTTCTAACGCCTCGCGCTAGAAACGCGTACCAAAAGAAACTGTATAGTAGATAAAACCGGTTGAAAATAAACTAGCATGATTAGAGATTTGTGGAACGCTTTCTGTACACTTCAGCAATTGTGAAGCACAAGCAGCTAAACTATTTGTAGACGGTCTATAATTTGTGTTCCACTCCGGCACCCACCCGCTCTCGGTGCTAGGCCTGATCGGGTCAGATGGTACGTCGAAGCAAGGTAAGTCACACAGTCAAACCTCGTAATTGGGATCTCCGGTAAAAAATCCCCGAATTATCGAATGAATATTTTATACCATACCCCTACTTTGAGAAGAGATGCTGGTTTGTAAATTAGCGGACAGCTGAGCGGAAAGTACTAGTTCGATGCTACCAGCAATGGAACGAATTATGCAACGCGGCTGACGGCCAGCTACACAACGGCAAGACTTGGAACTTGCTCAAACAGCTACTTGACAAAAGCAAATCCAAGTCCCACCTAAGACCGTCTCACCAAACTTCTGCATCGAGAGACCACGGAGAGTGGGACTGCCACAGTGCGAAAGAAGCTCCAAGACAAGTACGTCCCGACGGCTGAGGAGAAGCCAAGCCAAGGGTGTGACACGTCGTCGCTCTTCGCTCCTTCGGTTTTGGTGATTTTACGTGCATCAGCCTTGGAACTGCTGCCCAACTTGCTGTGATCCTCTCCAAAGACCCCTGGCCCCTCACCGACCCGTCAGTGACGACGCCCGAGGCGCTGATGCGGCCCTCGGGCCAGCGTTGCCCCATCGTCGCCGAGTAGGCCTAGCGTCCGCCGGCACCGCCGGCCCCAGAGCTAGGCGCGCCGCGGTTGCTATGGCAACACCAGGGCTACGCTCACTCTGCATGGACGCGACGCTGCAGCGCGACAGCATGGAGACTGAAACTACCGCCGTTCGACATCTTGCTGCGCCGGATCCGATGGAGGAACAACCAACTACCGTAACGGGTAATGGTGGTCCGAGTGGCTCTAAGAGGCGAGCATGTGAGCAACCATTGGGAGTGCCTGCTACGTCGACTCAGGACACATTTGTGCGCAAACGTGACAGTGCATCTGCAGTGCCTGCGGTGGCGCCCGGGGTATCGCCGCTGTACAAAGTGGCGATTAAACCACGGGAGTGCTTCAACGTGACGACTCTGCCCAACAGGGTCCTTCAAGCCACCCTGGACTCCTGCCTCCAAACCAACGGGTTCCAAGGTTTCGCCATTCACCGTCCCACCAACACCATCTCCGTGTGGGTGCGTTCGCTAGCAGATGTTGACCGTCTTTGCGGCCTGAAAGAGATCCCCATGCCCGCCGGTACTGCAGTGGGGGTTCAAGCGTACCTGATTTCGGGCTCCGACCTTCGCAGGTATGTCGTCTTCGGCGTCGACCCCGACGAGTCACCGGAAACCCTTGCGGCTACGCTCACATGTACGTCCCACAAGATCTTGCAAGCCCGATACATGGGTCGCGGCCGAACATGCCTAGTCACCCTTCAGGGCCCGGTTTCTGCCCCAGCTCGCATCACATAATATGGTGGTATCCTGCGATTCCGCCCGTACAAGTCAGGCGTGGTCTATTGCTACCGGTGTTTTTGGCCCGGCCATATGCGTTCCTCATGCCCTCAGCCTGAACAAGAAACGGAAAACTCGCAAGAAGCTGTTAAATATAAATGTGGCATATGCAAAAAGGACGACCACGATGTTACGTCCAAGGAATGCCCCGTTAAGCGCAAGGCTAATGAAGCTGCTCGTCGCCAGAATACTCGCCACCGCAAATCGAGACAGCAAGACGCGTCCGATGGTGGGGTTGCGACGTCTAACCGATACGCGGTTTTGACACCCACCGATGAGGAGACGTTCCCTCCGTTAAGCCTGGAGACTGAGCCCGAGGACACCCTTACGTATAAGGAAGCACTCAAGCGGGGCAAGACACGCCGGAATCGAAAGGAAGACCTGCATGAGCCAGCAATGCAAGCTTCTGGGGAGCTGGCAGAAGTCGAAAAGCGTCTCAGTACGCTTCAGGAGGAAGTACGACGTCTTCGCCAGCGGAGAACTTTGCTCACCCGCTTGTCTGAACGGTCAGCGACCGCTGATAATCGCTCTTTTGCTGCTGCAACGCCTGCCTCACTTGCGCCACCGCCATCTGCCAAGCTATCTCCGATGGAACTCCTCAATTTCGTGGCGCAGCAACTGCAACATCTGTCATCGGTTTTGCTGGCACACCTTCCGTTGATGCAATGATTCCGAGGGACTACAAGTTTGTGCTGCAGTGGAACTGCAGAGGACTGGCAAGCAAGGTGGGGGAGCTTCGCTACCGTATACTTATCGGAAGACTCCCTGCCTGGGCCTTGCTCCTACAAGAAACTAATTCCCTTCCTAATTTGCCTGGATTGAACGCCTATGCTTCACCGAGTATTTTGGATCGTCGGTGCAGTGCTGTGTCTGACCCACCCGGAAAAGCCGCAGTCTATGTCGCCAACTGTTACCCGCAGACTCAGGTTAACCTAGAACCGTGGTGCAATGACTGGCAGGAAGTAGTGGCCGTGTTAGTGAGCCTTCCTCAAACAAAGGTAATACTAGTGTCCTGCTACGTGCGCCCGCACAGCGGGAGTTCTCCAGCGTTGCGACTAGGGTGGATTCAGCATCTCCTCCGCGCGCACCCAGGGTGCACTGTGCTGGTCGGCGGAGATATCAATGCACCGCATCCCACATGGGGATATCCGTACTCTAGTGCCCGAGGAACGATAGTGTTGGACGCGTTCACGGATGCGCATTTCGCTCTCCTCAATCCTGTGGACACCCCAACCCGTCGACAGGAGCATCCGCGGAGCCCTCCATACTCCCCCGACCTTTCGTGGTGGCTTGGAGCGCGGACAGTGTCTTGGGACCGGGAACCGGACTGCTGGGGAAGTGACCACTATCCCATTCGCCTCGGTTTAGCTCCGGATATAAAGCGCTCAAACAGACGCCAGTGCTTTGTCACAGACTGGGACTTGTTTCGGAAGGGCCTGAACACGTCCGTCTGTGAAGAAACCTCGGATCCGCTGCGTGTGCTATGTAGTGCCCTTCGGGATGCCACGCGCACATCCTGGGTAGAGGAGAACAAGCCTGCACCAGACCTCCATCTTCTAAACCTGTGGGCAGCTCGACGCAGAGCAGAACTGGCGGCCAATAAACAGCCCACAAATCCGGAATTACGGAATTCGTTGCACCGCCTCACTGCAGCCGCGCGCCGTCATGAAAAGTCGCTATCCCGTCAACGGTGGTTGGACTGGTGTGCCTCACTAGGCCCATCTTCTACCAGCGCGTCTGTATGGCGCACTTTTCGTAGTATGGAGCGTGGTGGCCGCCCCCAAGACCCGGCAGCCACGGCCTGCCTTGCCTCTGGACTCACTCCGAGCCAATTTGCTCCAGATGTGGCCAAGCAGTTCTTCCCGAAGTACGACCAAGCTCCACCAGCATTTGTCAGCCTACCTACTCTTCCACCGGAGGCTGGGTCGCTCCCAAGCCAGGAAGATCTTGACGGGATACAGGCTCCATTTACCATGGCGGAGTTCCTTGCAGCTATTGATAAGGCTAAACTGCGCACAGCGCCGGGCCCAGATGGTGTAACATATGAAGTGTTTAAGAACATGGACGGTCTCGGTCTGCAGTGGTTACTGGACTGGCTCAACAGTGTCTGGGCGTCCAGCGACATTCCACTTACCTTGAAACATGCCGAAGTGGTACCTATCCCGAAACCTGGGAAGCCCCCAGACCAGTTGGGTAACCTCCGTCCTATCGCACTGACATCCACCCTGTGCAAGCTACTGGAACGGATGCTCGCCACGCGCCTTTCCTGGTGGCTGGAACGATACGGGTGGTATCACCCAGCTCAGATTGGGTTTCGTCCTCACCTGGGAACAGAAGATGGCCTGGACCATATGTCATCTATGGTGCTTTTAGGTGGCAGGTCACGTAAGATCCGTACGATCTTGGCTATGGACGTTGAAAAGGCGTATGACAACGTGAGCCACTCAGCTATAATCAGTGTTCTGCAGAGACTCCACCTTCCACCAGCAGTATGCCATTTTGTCAAGTCCTTCCTTCACAACCGCTCGTTCTCTATCCGCATAGGCAAGGAACGCGTGGGACACTTTGTTTCGGAGCGAGGCGTGCCTCAGGGCTCCGTATTGTCTCCTGTGCTGTTCAACGTGGCCCTATTACCCTTGGCGTGGCAGCTGGATAGCATACCGGACACGTTTTTTCTCGTCTATGCGGACGATATCACTGTGTGGTCGGTGCACGACATGTTGTCTCGTCAAGAAGCAGGTCTACAGGCTGCCGTGGACATTACGTCACAGTGGTGTTCGCTTATTGGCCTGAAGCTGTCTCCGCAAAAAACCACTTACATGTCTGTCACAAATCGTAGTGGTCGAGAACGGCTGTTGCAGACACCGATATCCCTGTTCTTGAATGGTGAACCCCTTGCCGCCACTGATCATATGCGTATACTGGGACTGGAAATCAGTGCAACTGGGTCGGCATCCTCATGGGTCCGCTGCACCCGACAAAAGGCCACCAGCATGTTACACTTGTTCCGCCGAATCGGCCAGAAGTCAGGGGGTGCCTGCTCTCGAGTCATGCGTACGCTAGTGCGTGCTATCTTCCAGCCTCGACTAGTTTACCAAGCCCAGTTCCAACACCTCACCTTGCGCGACTGGGATCGCTTAGAAACTGCAAATAGAGAAGCAATGCGAGTTATCACCGGACTCCCTCGCATGACCTCTATACCCACACTTCAAGCCGAAGCGCAACTGAACACGCTGGATGAAATCGTACATCAGCGTCGATCGGCTCGTCGTTTAAAAATTCAATCGATTCCCGCCGCGGCAGCACTTGCACACTACTACGATCGTGCTTCGCCTCTGCTACCTCGCTTAGCGGAGCCCCCTCCATGGCAGCGACCTCAAGCTACGGACAACCGGCCTCTAGGGTGCATAAAAAGCATTCACCCCCAAGAGAAGCAGGCCAACCCACCGCTTCCTTTTGACTCGCCAGAGGGCCTTCAAGCGCATGTGGACGCAGGGGTAGCCGACGGCATCCTCCACACAAGCCTTGTCTGCCCCACTATGCCATCCATCAACCAGACATGCTCGTATTTCACAGAGGCGCCACTTCCTTCTCTGTTGGCGGAGCTGGTTGCCATTCGAGATGGCCTGTGTGCTTTAGCTTCTGAGCTCGGCGCTGCCCCACCACCGCGCTTGGTGTTATACACCGATTCCACTCAGGCTGCTCGAGAGCTCCGGCGCGTCAACAGTACACTGGGCATTACATGCGAGGTGCACCAGATACTCCAATCATTCCCGTGCCCTGTTCGCGTCCTCTGGACCCGCCGGAGCACGACCACGCACGCCCTCGCCGACTCAGCCGCTCACCCGCAGCAAGTGGTGTACCCACTCCCGTTTCTACAGCTCTCACTGGAAGACACCCTACTCATCAAGAAAGATATTCTTCGGCGCTCCACGCGTGCCATTCTCCCTCCGCGTGGGTCTGACCTTCCTGGCGGCTTAACCCGTCGTGAAGAGGTCGTGCTTCGAAGAATCCGCCTGGGCGTCGCACTGACGCCTGCTGTGCGAGCAACGTGGACTTCTAGTCTTGCAGATCCTTCCCCGACCTGCCCCTACTGCCCTGCCCCTGTTGCTGAAGCGACATTGGAACATTTGCTAGGGACGTGTCCAGGGCTTCAATCAACCCGAGCTCGACACATGGGGCCCACAGGACATCGCCCAGGGCGACCTCCAGATATTCATCGGTGGGCGCACGGCCCACTTTACAAGAAACTGTTGGAATTTATTTCCGAAACTGGACTCTATACTTTCCTGTAGTGCGCCCGCCTCACACTGTGTGTCTTTCTTTCTTTCCTTTTTTTTTTTTTTGCTTTCCTTTTTTGTCGTTCCCCTGTCCTGTTTTGTCTATTGTTTTCCTGTTATCTATGCCCTGTGGCAAAATGGCGCAATAAAAAAAAAAAAAAAAGTACGTCCCGACGACGCCGTCGGTCGACCACGGTCCATACTGCGGCCGACCCAACGTGCGCCTGGACAGGGACATAGAAATGGAAGAGGTACGCACGGCCCTGCGCGACTTGAACAACCGATCGGCACACATGGACCGGACCTCATCACAAGCAAGGCCCTAAAAATCTGACGGACGCTCCATCGAGAGCCTAACGGCGTGCTACAACAAATGCTGGAGGACCGGCACGTACCCTGCCGGAGCAGTGGAAGAAGGCCATGACAATTCTCATCCCAAAACCAGGGAAGCCACTGAGCACGGATAACATCCGCCCGATCTCGCTCACATCCTGCATGGGCAAGGTCCTGGAACACGTCCTACTCAATCTACGGCAAAAATTCCTCGAAAACGAAGACCTCTGTCCCGAGACGATCATCGGCTTCCGCCAGCACCTGAGCACGCAGGGCGCCATGATCCAAATTGAACATCAAGTTATTGACAGTGAAACCAGGGACACCAGAGCCGTCCTCGGGCTTGACCTACAGAGAGAGAAAGATAAACTCGTTTTATTTCTGGCCAAGCTTAGGGACGGGTGAGCCTCGGAAGCGCACCGCTGTGGGCCCGAACCCAGTGTCGACCAGGGCGCACTGGGACTGAGCATCCGAGCGCGAGAGGGCAGACAGCCAGGAGTCGGAGAGAGAGAGAGAGAGAGAGAGAGAGAGAGAGAGAGAGAGAGAGAGAGAGAGAGAGAGAGAGAGGGGAAGCAGGGTGGTGCAGTGATGGCATGGGGGGTGTCTTCATAGTCCCCGCAGTGTGGACAGGCGGGGGTTGGAAAGAGGAAATGATATATGGTGAGGATGGATCGAGTGTGGAGGGAGTGGGTTTGGATCTGTTTCCATAGTGCTGATTCAACGGGGGATAACTAGGGGTCAGGGGTGGAAGGGTGGTGCATGAAAGCATGTGATGGAGGGGTTTTCACGGAAGGTGAGCAGTGGCTCCAGGTGAGGAGGTGGGTGGGAAGCGAGGAGGGGGCTCTGTTGAGGGGTCCGGTGTATCAAAGCTCGGGCCGCCTCGTGGGCCTTCTCCACGCCGTCGAAGCCCATTCGGCCCCGAGTCCACAGAAGGGAGATGGTGCGTTCAGAAGGGGGGTGGGAGCGGAGAATTTTGTGGGCGAGGGGAGAAATGATGCGCTTGCAGAAACTTCTAACGACCGTTTGTGAATCCGTTAATATGAGGGTATGGGTGTGGTGGTGGGTGGTGGCCAAGGCGATTGCTGCTTCCTCCGCCTCGTGGGGATGGGTAGCGCGGATGGTGGCTGAGGTAGAGGGTGTTGTGGTTTACTGCTGCTATGACGTATGTATGGCGGGGTTGCTGTTCTGCAGCATCGACGTATACCGTGTCCGAGGAGGGAGGGGAGTGTTTGGCATGGTATTGTGCTCGCGCCAGGCGACGGTTTGTGTGATAGGTGGGGTGCATGTTGCGGGGGGTGGGCAGGAGATAAGAACATCTCGATATTCTGGAGAGATGAGGAGGGGTGGAGAGTGGTGGATGGGCGGGTGTGGGTTAGGGTAAGGCGCGATAGTTGCTCGGATGGCGTGTTAAAGGTGCCC
Source organism: Haemaphysalis longicornis (assembly GCF_048455015.1). NCBI lineage: Eukaryota > Metazoa > Arthropoda > Arachnida > Ixodida > Ixodidae > Haemaphysalis > Haemaphysalis longicornis. The sequence continues at coordinate 187,185,415 of NW_027526445.1, forward strand.
GAGTGGAGGAGAGCGTCGGAAGCAGCGCTGGGGGGTAGCCGTATAGCGTACGGCGGTATAGTGCGCGCCGCGTTATTCGTGTAATTTCGGTGCGGGTGATGGCGAGATATGGTAGGGTATACGTGATGCGTGGGGTGAAAAGGGCGTGGGTAATCTTGAGGTGGTCTGACTCCCTAGGGCCATGTCCTCGTGCGGTGACGCGCCGTAGGAGTCCCGATATGTGGTATGCGTCGGTCTTGAGTAGGTGGATGGTGTGTGCGTTGAATCGATTTTGTCGTATAGTGAGCCCTAGTACTTTAATCTGGTTTGCTATACTCGGGAACAAGTTAAGAACGGCAATAGCTCATGTACGGTATCACTCCGCCTAAGCGACGGACCCGAATGTCAACGGGCGCGCGCGTTTTGAACGGAGATGCTATGAATGCGTGATATCGTCTGCCTTTCCTCGCGTAGTTTCTCTGCCGTCGCTGAAGTACTTTATAGGCATATTAACTACAGAAAATTACGAAAACAGCTCGTCCCATGTTCAAAATATTCCCAGTAACGCACTGCTTGCGGCGCGCGGAGTAACATCCGACTGCAGTGATGAGGCATAGCGGCAACTTCCGTTGCCGTTTAAGTTGTAACTGAGGGAGTATAGTGGTATGGTATGGCAGAGGCCGACAGGCGACTTGGATGTTGGGTGTCCATTGTTTGGGTCGGTAGGTGGGTGGGAGTGAGGATCCTCGCAGAGCACTCGCCACGAAGACGACGTAGGTAACGTCCGAAGCGCGCATTACTGTAGGCTTAATAAACGTTTTCCCAATCCAATCCAATTGCGGGCATGCGACAATCCCTCTAGCGCAAGCCTATTGCCTGGAACATCGTATCAGAACTCCTCTAAAACAACGAGAGCGTGCGCGGCTTCTTTTGCGGTACCACGCACCGGGCGTAGCACATCGCACGGCTCTTTGCCGGACGCCTCATCCGACATCCGCCACACCGAGGGCAGTGCTGATGATCTCGTCATTGGTCAACTGGCCGGCGACGATCACGCCGTCATCAATTGAGGGTCCGAGAACCGGTGCGCGTGAAATTGCGTCGAATTGAATGTTTGCTGCCGTAAGGCTATGTACATTTTTGAAGGGAGGGCGTGGGAATGACTAATTATTTGAATTTCCAAATTAGCGAAGGCCGAATTAATGAGATTATACTGTACCTATCGCCGGGGCCTCGTTGATTACTGAGGACGATTGATTGATTGTAGGGTTTAACGCGCCGACGCAACACAGGCGATGTGAGGCGCGCCGTAGTGGAGGGCTCCGGATTAATTTTGACCACCTGGGGATCTTTAACGTGCGCCGAAATCTCGTACAAACGGGTGTTTTTGCTTTTCGCCTCAATCGGAAAAGCGGCCGCCGCGGCCGGGAATCGAACCAGCAACTTCGTGCTCAGCAGCACAACTCCTTAGTCAGTGGGCCACCGCGGCGGGTGATTACTGCGGACGAGCCCCCCGGGTGAGGCGCGGCCATTGCACTGCGCTCGCATTGACCCCTGCTACTAACACAAACTGGGGCAGATGGGGCATGCAAATTGCTTAAATCCGGTTCAGCGCAAGAGAGGGCGCCACCGCCTCAGCAAGCGCGCGATTTCTCCTCCCACCGGCGCTTCTCGGCGCCAATCAGGGCACGCCGTGTGGCAAAAGAGACAATCTTTGAATACATTTATGCACTGCATGCTTCTCCCGTTCCCAGGTTTCACGTTAGTTGAGATCACCCGGGATTTTTTACTCTATATACCTATGTATACACGTTCTTGCGGCTAACAAAACGCGCGAACCGGCTGCCTTCTTTTGTGGTTGCAACCTTTGTCCAGCGACAACCCAACCCTCGACCAATCCTTTTTCGGCGGGTGCCATGGCGTGGGCCGTTGGCATGTGTTTGTCTATGTGCTCGTTCGCGCGACGTCATCTGCTGCCTTCGTCACGAGGCACGCGGCGGAGGCCGGCGTGTGGGAGTTTATTTTATTTTATTTATTTATTTCAAGTACCATCAATCGCACAAGCATTGAAGAGGGCAGTGGGTTTTGGGGAAAACAATACAAGTAACAAAGCGGCAAGAATTTAACATAGACTACATATGCTGGTAGTACAGACAACAAAAGTACAAAATAAAATACGCTATAGGGGTTCTTCTCGGCGGATCTGTAGAAATATTCGCGTTCTAAACAACAAGAGGAAAGCATTTGCGGCTACAAGCAAACTACACAAAGTTTACACAGTACTACACAAGAAATGTGCATGCGCTCAACAATTATTCAAGAGAAATGAAAATAAGCAACAAACAAGAACAGCAACACGAACAGAAAGAAAGTAACGGGGAATAACACCCACCGCTGTGGCTCAGTGGCTAAGGCGTTCTGCTGAGCACGAGGTCGCGGGTTCGATTCCCAGCCGCGGCGGCCGCTTTTCTGATGGAGGCGAACAGCAAAAACGCCCGTGTGTGCGAGATTTCGGCGCACGTTAAAGAGATTTCGGCGCACCTCATCGCCTGCGTTGCGTCGGCGCGTAAAACCCTACAATCAATCAACGGGGACTAACTGCACCCGAAAAAAAGCCAACAACGATCGGCAAAAAAGATTTGCATCGGCTATTGATGCATATCACCGGGGAGGTGGTTCTATTCTGTCGGGGTTTTCATCGAGAAAGAATAAAAAAAATGAGTTTATGAGGCACAAAATGTAGGCGTGGTCGACACGTAAAGAGCGATAAGATGGCCTTGCAATTAGTTCACTGGCTTGACACTGGTGGTGATGTTTTTTATTGAATAAGCTAGACGGAAAACTTTCCTTCGTAATTATAACAGCGGCAGCTGCAGAGTTAACTTCATTTGTGTTAATTGCGCTTGCAGTTCTGTTGTAGTTCGAAAGGATGAAACGAGCGGTGTTATTCTGAACAAGTTCAAGGGTGTGTTGCAAAGAAGTTTGATTCGGATCCTAGATTGAGGCGGCATATTCAATTTTGGTCTGACAAGAGTTTTGTAGAATAACAGCTCTAATGAAACCGGGGCTTTGCAGAAATTCGCCGGAGGTAGCCTAATGTGCGGTTGGCATTATTCGATGTGTGCTTTCCATGAGAGAGTTGAAGGTGTAATTACTCCTAAATAGAGATATGATGAGACGGCTTCCTAATGGGTGCCGCTGAGGTTGTAAACTGAAGGTGGTTCGTTTTGGCGAGAAAACCGCATTAATTTGTATTTGTCAGGGTTTAGTTATATTTTCCGAGTTTCGCACCACCGCAGGATACCATAGATCTGACTGCAGCATAAGCTGGTTAGTATCATTTGCTATTTCTAGACAAAGGGCGCAGTCGTGAGCGTAGAGGTGGATAAAAGATGAAACGCACTTCGGGAGGCCATTATCATATTAAAAACAGTAGTGGACCTAAAACTGAGCCTTGTGGCACACCTGAGGTTACAGAAATGAAAGAGAAATCGTATTTGTTTAGAATAACGTATTGAAAGCGGCCAGTTAAGGAAATATTCAAGCCAGGTTAATAATTTTGGTTCTATTTTCACAGTGGAAAGTTTCAACAATAATAAACGATGACCAACTTTATCAAAGGCTTTTGAGAAATCTAGAAAAAACGCAGTCTACTCTGGATCTTTTGTCTAGTAAGGTATGCAAATTGTGTGTAAAGAGCGGCAACTGTGTTTCTTATGAATGTGAACGCCGAAAGACATGTTTAGATGAAACAAAAAAAAGAATTGGATTCGATAAAACTGAAAATTTGAGCGTACAATACGTGCTCAATAGTTTGCAATGTACGCTTGTTAACGAAATGGGGCGGTATGGCGAATGTTTGTCACCTGATTTCAACAGAGGGGCCACCTTCCTGATTTTCCAACGTTTCGCCAGTGAACCTGATTCTAATGATTGGTGTAAAATATTTATTAAGAAGATAGATGAATAAGCTTGTTTTAGGAATTTTGAGTTAATGTTATCGGGCCCGCAGGACGATGACAACTTTAAGGATTCAATCAACTTCACTATTCCGGCAGGTTCAATGACAATAGAACAAAATCAGTCTGGAACAAAATCAAGTTGAACAAAATCAAGTTGGGCTCAAGTTGGAACAAAATCAGTCTGTGGAAAGCTGAGGCATTCATTTGTGGAACATGCGGGCGAAAAGAAATGTTAAAAGACATTATTCAGCACCGACGGGTATGGGCTGACCCGATTCATCGTTAAAAGAAACTGAGCTGTTTTCCTCAGCATTTACTATGTTCCAAAACTTCTTGGGATCACGCGCCAACAAGCTGGGCCGAGCGTTTTCAGAAAATTGTTTTTCGCAGTAACAAACGGCTTTCAATAGCTTCATCAGCAGCCTGATAAGCAGCCCAGTTATCGTTCGTGTCGCGCTTTTTCGCGGTGCAAAAAGGGCGTTTCTTTTTATTGTTTAGTCTCTTAAGATTATTATTGTATCAGGGCGTGTTAGCACAGGATCGAATAGTCGAATAGCTCATTCACATAAGTGCAAAACAATTCCCATTTTCTTGCACAGTGCGCTGAACAAAATTTGTAAGAAAAGGCTCCAAGTAAGCGCATAATTTTTCGTTTATAGCGTCGACGTCTGCACGCGTTTTTGTAGTCACGGATTAGTTTCACAGTGCCGGGGTTGCGCGGAGGAGAAATGTTCATTCATTGTAAAGTGCAGAGAGTGGCCGCTTAGGCTGGGAAGATACGTGATACCGAATAGAATATCTGGGTGCGTGGTTAGAATTAAATCTAAAGTGTTGGCAGGTTGGGCAGCACATGTGGTCGATTTTGACACAAGCTGCGTTAAGTTAAAACAGGTACATAATTCTACAAAACCTTGAGACTGCGAAGAAAAAAGCTCAAGAATCGGACCATCAAAGGACCGGATAATGTTCGGAAAATTAAAATCCCCAAGCAAGAGAATGGGCAAGGAAGGGTAACGGCACACAATCGTGTTAGAACATCATGTAGATCATCGATAGATGTCGGTGCAGCGTCAGGTGGGCGGTAACAGGCACCTAGTATTAACATTGTAGATTTGAGGGCAATGCCCACCCGTACTGTTTCTAACTACGAGGCCAGATAAATACGAAACGACGGTATGTTACGAGATACAGCTACCAGTGTTCCGCCTCAGTGTCTGTCTTCGCTGTCGCATCGATATACCTCACAAGTTTTATCGCCTATGAAAATTTCGTTACTGCGCACTTTTGCAGTTAGCCAAGTTTCGACTAATGCAACTACGTCAGCATCACAGGAATTTGTAATAGAGCCGAGTTCATCGCGTTTGTTCATTACACTTCTGATGTTAGAAAAAATAAATGATACTGACCGGGAAAAAGAATCGCGTGCATCACTACCCTCCGCTAATTGTTAGGTGGCGGAACTTGATGACGGCTTGCATGAAAGAGGAGGGTGACTGGAACGTGTACGAGTATTAGAAGCAGGCCCTTAGTAGCCTTTTTTACCACTATCAGGACCACGTGGAGTACTTTGGCGTGCGATTTCGTGAACCATGTCGACTGAGCGGTCACAACTAGCTTGTCGTGTCGAAGTTTGAAAGCCAGTGAATTAGGAAGCGCTTTGCTGAATTCCACTAACTCCTTGCGCGCGAGCCGAGCGGCCGGTGAAAAATCCTCGGAGGCCGTTATGTTAGTCTTTAAGCTTTGTACGCTGTGCGAAGACGTTGTCTTCAGTTTTGAAGCTTGAAAATTCAACTATAATTCTGTTCTTGGTAGGGACTACCCAGACGATGCGCACGCTCAACTGCTCCGCAAGGCAGTCTAAAATCCATGTTTTCGTTCATTATGTCAACAATTTTCTTTTCGGTTGCCTCCCATGATTCTGTTCCGTCAGAAACACTGTGAAAAGTTAATTGAACGGTCTTCTAAATCATCTAACCGATTATGAAGGTCATGCTGCAGCGTTTTGCTCGGTAATTGCCCCAACAGATTCTTGAACCGTTTGCAAACCTGTTTCAATATTGCCGATTTCGGCAGACCTTAGCCTCAACTTTTGTCAACCTGTCATCAAGGCCACGATTTTTGATGCAAGGGATTGCAGTGCGGTCTTAATTTCGTTGACGTTCTCTAAAAGATTATCCTGCCCTTGCTCCAGGACACTTGATTGTTGTTTTAGGTCGCGCAAGTGTTGAAGAATTTCTTTGTGCCAGTCTGAATCTGGGCCTGAAGCTTGTACTTCGGCATGTTTCTTGTTAGGACCAGGGTTGCTACTTTCAATGTCACCGCAAGAAAGTAGTAGTAGGCCAAGTGGAGAGCATTCTTTGATGACAACACACACAACTCTTGGGCATGGGAACAGCAGTAAACTACGGTTGCTAGAACGCTTCGCATATAACGAGGTTTTGCCACAGACCTGAACAAGACGAAGGCAATAGATGTTAGCCATGGGTACAGCAGTGCCGCTCCCATGCCCACTGATGTGTCGCCAGACGAGGGGGCTTCTTGTATCCCGTTGCGATGGTGCTGCTTCAAATGATGTGGCTCTTGTTGAAACTTGAAGAAAGGGACTGATTACCACGCATTCGGCATGCGCGCTCCGGTAGATACTGTCGCTGCTTTCGGCCTCCCCCGAGATAGCCAACGAATCTGAAGCTATTCAACGCGGAAATTTGGGCTAGTTGGTGATACGACTTCGACATGGTAAGAAGCGCACTATAGACAAGGACACAAGAAAAGACAGTGACACGGGACGAGCGCTCGTCCCGTGTCACTGCTTTTTCTTCTGTCCCCTTCTAGTGCGCTTTTACCATGCCGAAGGATCTGAAGCTACTGTGCTCCCGCGCAGGCAGGAAACAAGCCACGCCACAACCCGAACAAGACGAAGGCAAGAGGTGTCAGCCATGGGTGCAGCAACGCCGCTCCCATGCCCACTTGCACCCGAGAAGAGAGACGACGCGCGAGAGCCAGGTTTCTCGTCAAACAGTACGGCGGGGACCCGCGCCCGATGTACGTTGACGCAGCGTATTGCGGGCAAGGAAGATGCGCATTGGTGACCGTGAATGCAAGCACGGGTCGGGTTTCCAAGACTGCGAGCGCTAAGTGCGAGAACGCCACCGAGGCCGAAGAGATCGCCATAGCCGTGGCGATGTCCGAGGGAGGTTGCGCCACAATCCTGAGCGACTCGCAAGAAGCCGTCCGCAACCTGGCGAGACGTCGAGTGAGCGGCAAGGCGGCAGGAATTATCAAAATGCCGGGAGTTCGAGATGGAAGACGAGTGGAGGTCAGATGTATCCCTGCGCACGCGGGCGACTGCACGCCGTACGCGCCGAACCACAACGAGACGGCCCACAGGGAAGCGCGCGCTATGAGTGACACACCGCGCTCCCAACATGGACACTTGTCCCGAGTGGGAGTGGTGGACGGAAGCCAAGGATACAGCCAGGGTAGGGTAGCCATGGGCTACGGCGAAGCACTGAAGACCCTCCGAGTGGCCAGACGAGCGTACCCACCGCCCCACCGGGCGCTGGGCCGCGAGGAGGCGACACATCTAAGAAGACCCCAAGCGGCGTCGACAACGTCGCCGGCGGCGTTACGTCGAATGTACCCGGAGGAGTACCCGAGTGATCAGTGCAGTGTGTGTGGAGAAAGGACCGGCCAACCGGTGGCACACCATGTGGTACGGTGCCGCCGACCCAGACGGTGCGAGCTTCGAGAGTATCCGGCGAAACCCCAGCGAGCCATTGAATCTGCAAGCAAGACAGACCAGACATGGGCCATCCAGCAGGTCTTCGCCACGCTCGAAAAACGCGGGCTCCGTAAAACGGGCTCCGTAAAACGGGCTAGGAACGAGTGTACAGAAGAAGGCGCGACGCCGGGCCATGTCGAGGCGGAGCCATAACCCGGCCTTGTAACAGGCCTTGTTTCAATAAAGTCTTTTCCATTCCAGTCCAGTCCAAGCGGATACAAGGTTGTAGAGAGTCCTCAAGCCAGCGCATTTAATTTTTCCGAACTTTCCGGTTCTCGTCATCGATTCGGTCTATAGTGCAATGAAAACACTCCTTTATACAGAAGAAAAGTTTGAAACGTTCTGTTCGACATTCCTTCAAGCAACCACCTGTCCCCCATCTCTCTATCTCCCTTCTTTCGAAGCAGTGCAGCACCCACAGGTGCTGCACTGCACGCGTTGCAAAAGCGGCCGCGCAAGAAGAAAATGGCGCGTTTCAAGTGACGCAGAAAGATGCCAGCCGCGCAAGAAAAAAATTACGCGTTCGAAATGACGAAAAACAGCTCCAGCATACGAAATTAAAGCAAGCACAAAAAGAACAGAACTCCCGCTAGTGCAGTTTCAGGCAGGGGGCGCGCGAGCACTGCGAATGCGGGAAATTTAAATGCATTGGGTGGCAGCAGTGAGCGGATAACGGCGCTGCAGCCCATTATGGCGAATCACTGCTCCGCACTTCCGACAGCTTTTACGTTGAGTGGAACGTCTTTAATTTTTTAAATCGTGGGAAGCTTTTGTGCACCATCCTTGCTCCCGATGCCCCGTCCTGCCAAGAGGCGCGCGTCGGTTCCCGCTGTAGGCCTGGTCCTTTATGCCGTTTGTGGGCGGGTTCTCCCTTGCCTTCCGAGAATTTCGAGTCCGTCTCAACCCACTCTCCCCGATTGGGCTCAAGCACATTCCGTTATCTTTCGGGTAAATTTGAACATTTGCCCGTGCTGTACAGGTGCTCCAAAAGTTAAAGGGAGCACCAGAGCGGTGGCCGGAGGGAGCAGAGTCGCGCGTCCATCCGCCATCTTGAGTTCCATGTTGTGCGGGAAAGCCACCCGTCTCGCAAAAGCTGCCGCCTTGCCGCCGCACTAGCGGCAGCGGCGAGGAGGAGTGGCGAGGAGCGCAGTGTTGACGATAGTCGGCTGCTCCATGGTCGGCTGCTTATCAGCTGAGCGCCCGCCGCTGCCTCCGCTTCCACAACCGCCGATGCTCAGTTGAGCAGAACTGACTGAATACGCGGTTTTGTGCGCAGCACTGAAAGCGGTCTTTCCTGTCGAACTGGAACCCGCGGCATGTGACAATCTGACGCGCAACTCTTGCGCTACGCGACATACAGGAATAATCGGTTTGCCCGCGTCGGAAAAAAAAAAATTGATCAGTGATCTTCAGTGGCGTATGGGTTCCGTTTTGTTAGGAACGCCAACACTTTGTCCACGTCCCTGCCGTGGTTCGCGATTACCCCGGCGGTAAGTTTGTTGTGCCATGAGGCTTAAACGCTCGTGAATCATTCAGCAACTGCATGCGGCCTTAATCATGCTTGTCTGGAGGAAGCGCATGAAGGCTGAATAAAAACGGACAGTTCGTGCGTGTATTGGCAGCGTTGCTTCCATGGTTTTAATGGGCGCTCATGAAAATTGAGGAGGTGAGCCAATGAGAGGCCAGCTGCTTCAAAACAAATCGACTTTATTACACAATCTTCAGTAAGTTATGTAGGAAAAGAGTGGTATCCTAGCTGCCCCGTGCGAGCAGGGATGACAGCAGCGCGGCTTCGCTTGAGCCGGCGATAAGGCGAGCGTCAGCGTATCAAGACGGGCCAGCAGGATGTGGGCATGTATTCCTAGATTGCGCTGGCGTGCAGTTTTGCCCGCTCCGACCACCGCTCCCGTGCTCCGTTTAACTTTTGGGGCACCAGTACCTGAGCGCGAAACGTGGAAAAAAGCTGCATTAGAGCAGCTTGACTGGCCCATCGGCCACGTTGATTAGCGGCAGCAACTGCAACTGGGGCAGACAGTTGCAAAAAAAAAATCCAGAAATGATAACCTTATGATCAGCACGTACGTATACATTGGCGTGAGCGGATAAAAAGAAAAAAAAACGCACGTGTACAAGTTTCAGACATTTAGCGGTGGCGCTGTGCTGCTTAACTCTCAAGGATGGTAAAATCAGGCAACGAAAACTGCACCTCCCTCCTTTGCCTGTCCTTGTTTGGCGCTATTAGCGTTTTTCGGCGGTCGCTCGCTAAGGGGTCGCGGTGAAAAGGGAAAAATGAGGGGGTTAGGTCCCGGTGGGAAGCGCGTCCACAGTTGTCCTGTTTCTACGGCACCTGTTGATTGGAGCAGTTATTTTTGTTTACAAATGCGCGGCCTGGGAACGCGTAGCTGCTTCGTTCCGCTTGCTTCATTCAAATTATTTTAGGGGAAGCTGTGGGGTCTGCTCACAATGCATGCACTACGCGCACCGAAGTCGCTCTTTTTCGGTCTAAAGGAGCACTGACACGAAAATTTTATGTTACACTTTTATTGCTTTTATCGATGCCTAATGGCCCGGCGAACCTGAAACAGCACTTCAAATACTTCAGCGCGCGATAGTTAATTACATTGAACGGCCTGAAAATCGTTTGTTTCAAATTCCCGCGCTTTCATCCCCAACGGCGCATATGACTGACTCCCTGGCTGACCTCACCGCTTTGTGTGGACGTCACTGGCGCCCGCTTGAGAGGGTGTTGCGCCCACTCGCGGCTCGTGGGTCCGCGCTCATGAAGTGACGTCACGAGCTTTTGACGAGCGCTGCCGCGTCACTTCTTTTGGCTCTCCCTTGATGATGTCACGCTGATGTCCATTTGCTGAGTGCCGCTCTGCGCGCTGCTCCGTCGGCGTGATAAATGAGATCCAATTAAACTATGTTCTTCACGTCGCAGGCCGCTCATATTTCAGCCAGGGTATTCTGTATAGTGAAGGAAGCGACTGTGCAATAATATTAACGCCGAAAATTGCTCTCAGTGCTCCTTTAAGCAGTTTCCATAGATGCATGTCATGCTCTGGAGCCGTTTTGTGGGCGGAACCGCTCATTTAAACAGTCGCAGTTAGTTTACGTGATTCGCGCCAAATTGACTGAATGGTTTGTATCAACCACATGGTTTTATTCGGCTCCCGTTTTGAAACTTTTTGCTCAGGTTTGGTAGGACTCGTGCTGTCCTCGTCCTCGTGCTGTCCATTTACAAGTGAGCATATAGCCCCACAGTGCAGGTTGTGGGTTGTTAATCGGACATCATAATGCCCAGTCGAACGCGTGTGACGCCTGGTTTCGCCTCGCATATTTTGTCGAACAGCGCTGGCATCTTGCTGCTGGAGGAGCGTTTTGCTTTCGAATGGCAACCCGATGCGCTGCTTCTCGTTTATGCCACCGTGTAATGATGAAGCTGACGACGACGGTGAATTTCGGCGGTTGTTCTTCCCCTACCTTCATCTGCTGTTTACTGGCGGGGCGACCACTCCTCGCTAGCAACTTGTGCCGAGTTTAAGCTCGCACTGTGGAAGGCCTCGTGAAAGGGCCGTTTTATATATGATGAACGCCAACGCCAGACGTTGGGTTTTTACCTTTAGCTCGCGTCATGGAACGTCTCGTAAAACATGTTGTTTGCCCAGAACGGCGCCACCGCACTTTTTTATCGATAGCTCTCAGCTTCATCAGCGCTTCTCGAACCAAGAGCTGCAGATTTCCACTTTGCAACCAACGCACCAACACGGGAATACAGTGACGTGAGTGCAAGCTATCACGCCTCCGAAAAGCCTCTCTGCAAACTTTGTTTTCGAGGTCACAAAGCAGTGCACGCCACAGCAGTTGGACAGTGCTGTAACGGCTGTCAAGCACCGGCAGCAACTGGGTGCACTGCGGCCGTCGACTGCGAGCGATACCCGCTCCAAGCCTCCAAAACACACACATACATTGTTGGGACTGGGCCATCCCAGCTGAGTCACTAGTGTTGCGACGTTGCCCTGCCCAGTCCGGTATCAACGCGGCGCAGACCATAGCGACGAAGTAGCCGAGATGACGGTTATTTGAAGCACCATTTATATACAATATATACAAAGGTAGCAAGAGCGTTACATGGCTAAGACAAGCGCGATAGCACTTCTCAACTCAGGGCCTTCGATGAAATGCCGCCGCACCACCGCTGCTTCCGGGCTGGTTTTATACCGCCAGGGTTCCGTTGCAGCCGCGTGCAGTTCCGATGCCTCAAGTCGGAGCTATCACTGGCCGCATTATGAATCTGGCGAATGGAGGCGAAGTGATTGCGTCAGCCGAGCCGCCCGGACCGCGAAAGGGAAGGCGACTCTGCGGCGGCGTCTCCAGGCGCTACTTGCTGCGTGTCTGCGGGGATTAGTTCGTCCCAGGCATGATTTGGTCCAGCCGTCGCGATGGGAAAGGGAGAGCAGACTCGGCGGCACCTTTCCCGCCAAGTCGCGGCACGTCTGACGCAGGCGGTTTGACCTAGGCGCGAATCAACCCGCCATCGGCACGTCGCCAGGTGCAGCGAATTTGTTTCGGGCGCTGTGGCACAACACACACGGATACAAAAATGAGTGGTTAGTCAGACCCGTTTCGGGGGATCTTAACGGAAATGAACATAGCAGCGCGTAGCGCCCCTGTCATGTCCCTTTCTCGTGTCCCTTTCCTTTTACCCCGAACTGCCCATTAAAAGAAAAAAAAATCGACTCTTTTTTTTGTACTGATGGTTCAGTCATGCAATAATTTTGAATAAATGTGACCAGTAAAACACGTATTCAAAGAAATTTCTACTGGATGCCTCAAACCGCTCAAGTTCACGGTTCATAGATTTGCGGGCCGTCTTATTTGGGGACACCTCGTAGTTAGCCGACACAATGTAAAAGGCCCTCACTGCTGCAGGTGCCCCTTATGATGATGATGATGATGATGATTAGTGGTAGCCTCTTTGTAGCGGGGTGATGACGTGTCACCTCATAGGGACACCCCCCCCCCCAATCGCTTCTTCCCCCCCCCACCTTCGCCGCTTCGAGGCGCACTCCAGGTCTGCCCCCCCCCCCCCCCCCCCCCGGAAAAATAAGGCAGACGCCACTGGAGCCCACATTCTGGCCCCCACCCTCTACTCCTCGGAAGGCCGCTTTTGTGAGGCTCCGGGCACGCTTTAACACATTGTGTGGGGCTGCGAGAAGAACCCCAACCTTCCCCCCCCCCCTGCCCTTCCTCTCCCCTGAGCACTGGGAGAGAGCACTGTCCAGCTCGGACCCTGATGACCAGCTTTGGCTGGTGAAGAGGGCTCAAGAAGCCGGACGGTCTTAAGGGGTCCTGGAATGAGGACTCTTCCCCAAGCGAACTGCTTTATAGGGACGTTTATTCCTCCTCCTCCTCCTCACAAAAAAAAAGAAAAATTGGGACTCGAGTCGCAAAATCACGAAAGTAATAATTAATATATGAAAGAAATAATAATAATTAATAGTGTGAGCACCAGGGATGTGCATCGAGACTGTTCCCCGTGAACATGGCATCATCATCATTCATTCTGGTCACCAAGGGGTATGCTCCTCAATCACTCACAGCTAGCCGCCCATCGTGATTATCATCTGCGGATAATCATCATCGTGGGTTCGGCCTCCTCGGAACGGTCGGAGTCAGCAGCTAATAAACGCGGCCTCAAGGAACAACCCGTCTCTCTCAATAGTAATAAGCAATAATAGTTAACACATTCACTACCACCCCACCACCACCCCCCAAACACTAACGTTAACGCAATACACCCACCCCCTACACGACGCATTTACTCGAGTCCCCCCTCGTGGGGAGATGGGCCCAATTTGTTTTGTCGGCGTGAGTCGTGGAAGGTGCGGCGAGTCCGTTTGTGACTGGCAGCGCTAACACGGCCCTTTCTTCTACAACCATCAAGTCCGCATGTTGGATCAATTCCCCAGTGCCAGTGGGAGCGAACTCGGTGAGTGTATTCACGTAACGGTTTCCTCGCTTTCGTTGTATGTATGTTTTCGCTTGGGGCTTTTCAAATGTAATATTTGCAATTGCAGCATTCGAGAGGAATTTTAGTTACCTGACTGGCTGCTTCGCTGCATGTTTTCTGTTGTCCACGACGGCAATTGAATTAAATCATGGGCTTGCGTTCGTTGCGTCAGATTACAGCGGACGATCGGGCAAGCCGGTAGATTGTAACAGATAACGGCGCTCATGACCTGCTTTCTGCGCTGTTTGTGCGCCTTCGTCATGTGTTGAGCATTTTGATTACGCTGTTGGCTGCATCGGGCGCACTTGACGAGTTATTAACCCATGTAATTGTCAGATAGCTCTGTTTGAATAATTGATTTTTTTCCGTTAAACTCTTATATTATAGCACTATTCTGTGGGCATTATCATGCTGTTTCTGCCGTCGCGGAATGTTCATATTTCTCGCTGCATATCTTCAAAATTGTGTCTTGTTTATTGGTCTTGTAGGAATATATCTGGTTAAAGACAAGGTGTGTGCTGCAAAAAAAAACAGTCCACTAAATGTTGCCCCCAAACTTCTAAACTCAGATTAACAGCGCGAAAGAACGGGACAACAGAGGAGTACACTAACACCTCTGTTGTCCCGTTCTTTCGCGCTGTTAATCTCAGAAATATGTACCAACTGGCCCGCCTACAATCCGTATTCTAAACTCACTGTTCTCCAGCACAAGTCTCTTTATTTTTGTCATTTTTTCCCCTTGAGCGGGTAAATTTAGTGTTATTCATTTTGAGACATTGGGCCGTTGTCATAATGTTAAGTGGGTTGGTTATTCTCAATTGCACAAATCAGTCATTTATTTATTCTCGCGGTATTGCAGGGCAAATGTCTGTGTCGCGTGATCCTAGTGTAATGCAATAAAGCGACTTTAGAGAATGGTGGTATGTATCAGCCAGCACGCAGGCTGCTTGATTGTTGTTGTTTTTTTGTGTGTGTGTGTGATATAAAAATTGTGACGATTTTGGTTACACGCTGGGCTGGCCAAGTTACGCAGAGACAGGTGCAGGTGTAAAAATGGGTGCTGCACCCTCATCGGTTCCTGGCTGTTGCATCTTGCTACTGTAGGAGGCTGACTCGGTTGGTGGGCTCCTACATTTATTCAGCTCGCGTTGGCCCGGCCAGGAGTGGGAGCGGTGCTGACGTGCGGCCGCCCAGCTGCTCACTCGACGTTCGATCTGGGGCGCGTGGAACTGATGACGCTGGCCGGGCACCGTGATGATGATTGTGGCGCTGATGATTACGATGACGATGGTGTCGCTACAGGGAGCCCTGTAGCGACACCATCGTCATCGTAATCATCAGCGCCACAATCATCACGGTGACCGGCCAGCGTCATCAGTTCCACGCGCCCCAGATCGAACGTCGAGTCAGCAGCTGGGCGGCCGCACGTCAGCACCGCTCCCACTCCTGGCCGGGCCAACGCGAGCTGAATAAATGTAGGAGCCCACCAACTGAGTCAGCCTCCTACAAGCCAAATCATGTCGCGACCGGCGCAGAGACAACCAGCCACAACAGCGTTTGGGCTCGAACTGATTTTTATTCCTCCAGCACGAGCGCACGTGAGCGTGCGCCTCGTGGTTCCGCCTTCGTCGTCGTCGTCGCCTCGGCGCGGTGGACACGCGCCGCTACAGGGCTCCCCCGGTGGAACATAAGGTCGGGAGACGCCGGCTGATGTCTCACATGTGATTGTGCCTTCGGTAAACGGCAACGGCACATCCGTGAAAGTCAGCGTGGAGGTGTCAGAGCGGCGTTGCTGGAGCTCAGGGTCTTGTCGCTGTGCAGAAGCAAGCTCTTCCATGGAAATTGGTTGGGGTGTAGACGAAAGTGCTTCGACGCGAGACAGCGCGTCAGCAGCAGTTTTGATCGGGCCGCTGACATGGCGGAGATCGACAGTAAACTCCGAGACGAAGGAGAGGTGACGGATCTCACGCGACGAGTACGAGCTGTGGTTGCGCTGGAAAGCGAACGTCAGGGGCTTGTGATCCGTAAGGACGTAGAAGTCCCTGCCTTCCAGGAAATGCCGGAAATGTTTGATGGCAAGGTAGACAGCCAGTAGCTCGCGCCCAAAGGTGCTGTACCTCGTCTCGGCAGGTTTCAGCCTCTGGGAGTAGAAACCAAGTGGCTGCCAACCGGAGACGAACTGCTCAACCACAGCACCGACAGCCACGCTGGAGGCGTCGGTTATAAGACGAAGTTGAGCATCAGGAACGGGGTGTATAAGCATGGCAGCGTCGGAGAGGGCCTTCTTCGCAGCAGAAAAGGCGGACGCTGCTTGCTCGCTCAACTCGAAGTGCTCTGCAGGGCCTGTCTTGGTGGCCAGCAGATCAGTGAGGGGCTGGACTAGTTCGGCACAGTTGGGAATGAACCGCCGATAGAAGTTCAGCAGGCCCAAGAACTCTCTAAGCTTCCTAATTGAGGTGGGCTGTGGAAAGTCCTGGATGGCCTTCACCTTGGTGTCGAGAGGTCTGATGCCCTGTGGAGTGACCAAGTGGCCCAGGAACTCGATGGTCTGCACGCCGAAGACACACTTTTTGGGGTTGATGACGAAGCCATATTCGTCAAGCCGAGTGAAAAGGGCTCGCAAGTGCACTTCGTGCTCGGATGGTGATGAGCTTGCGATCAAGAGGTCGTCGAGGTAGGCAAAAACAAAGTCTAAACCGCGGGTAACCTCGTCGATGGCACGTTGAAAGGTCTGGGCGGCGTTACGCAGGCCGAAGGGCATGCGGACATATTCGAAGAGACCAAATGGTGTAATGATGGCAGTCTTCGGTATGTCTGCTGGCTCCACAGGTATCTGGTGATAAGCTTTGACCAAGTCCACCTTGCTGAATATCTTGCAGCCTGCCAGATTCGCGGTGAAGTCCTGCAAATGAGGGAGCGGGTACCGGTCCGGCACGGTGATCGCATTGAGGGCACGGTAGTCACCGCATGGCCTCCAGTCACCGGGGTCCTTTTTGGGTACCATATGCAGGGCTGACGCGTAGTTGCTCGAGGATGGACGGACAATTCCCAGTTCCAGCATGTGCTCGAACTCTCGACGAGCAATGGCATAACGCGATCCGGCGAGACGACACGCTCGAGCGAAGACAGGGGGTCCCTTCGTGACGATGTGGTGGGTGATGGTGTGCTTCACCGGGGACTCTCCCGTGTGGGGTCTTGTGATCGCGGGAAAATCTGCAAGTATCTTCTCGTACACGGAAGATGGCACAAAGGCTCGAAGTCCGGTCGCCGTGGTAGAGGAGAGAATGCCATGTACTGAAAGGCTCGTCGTCATGTCCACGAGGCGTCGAGAGTGCACGTCCACGGCCAGGTTGTAGAAAGCCAGGAAATCAGCACCGAGAATGGGCTGCTTGATGTCAGCAATTGTGAAAAGCCACCGGAAGGTGCGACGTAGGCCAAAATTGACTGTGAGCGACCGCTGGCCGTAGGTGTTGATCGGCGAGTTGTTGACGGCGATTAACGGGGAGGTCATTTCTCGGCGTCGTCGGTCTAGCGAAGAGGCCGGTATGACGCTGACCTCTGCTCCCGTATCGACCAAGAAGCGGTGGCCGGCAACCTTGTCGGTGACGTAGAAGAGGCGGCTGACTGCATGACCGGGTTCACTTGCCGCCGCCAGTGTCCGGTCTCCTAGTTTCCCGTCCATGAGCAAGGCTGGCTGCACTTGCGGGCGGCAGTGCCGAAGGTACGGTGATACCAACAGACGCCCGAAGGGCCAGGCTCACCGCGTGTTGCGGAGGAGCCATGTTGAGAACGGGACGGGGATGGGGAGTACCATCGGTCGCGGGATGCACGTCGGCGTCGGTGCAAGAGGGGTGCGAGGGATGACAGCTGATGGCTCAGTTCATCAATGCGGCTCTCAAGTCGACCAAGCCTGGAGTCGTCCCTTGAGGTGGAGGGCGTATCGATGACTGCGGCGAT
Organism: Haemaphysalis longicornis; assembly: GCF_048455015.1. Lineage (NCBI taxonomy): Eukaryota > Metazoa > Arthropoda > Arachnida > Ixodida > Ixodidae > Haemaphysalis > Haemaphysalis longicornis. The sequence continues at coordinate 187,203,107 of NW_027526445.1, forward strand.
GCTTGGGGACCGGGAATAGTCCGCGATGCGGTCAGCCAGTTCCGCGAGTTGGTCGAGTGGCATGTCAGCGGCTGCCGCAAGTACCAATACCATGTTCTGGGGGAGGCGTTGAAGGAAGAGCTCCCGAAGAAGTGGATTGTTGAGGTCCTGGCCATGATCGCCCAATAGCTGCCGCATGCGATGTAGCAACTGCGAGGGCCGCCTGTCACCGAGCTCCTCGGTGTTCAGAAGCTGCTGCAGCCTGCTGCGCTCCGACTCCGACTTGCGTTGGATGATCGCTGCCTTTAGGTGGTCGTACGGCGCTTCAGGATGTGGGGCGTCGAGGATGTCGGCTAGCTCGTCCGCGATGCTGCCTGGCAAGGAGGTCACGACGCTGTTATATTTCGTCTCCTGGCTGGTGATGCGATGCAGACGGAAGCGCGCTTCGACTTGCGTGAACCATGCCCGCGGGTTCCGAGTCCAAAACGGGGGTAGAGTAGCGCTGTGCACAGCCGCGGTTGTAGCGTGGGCAGGCGGAGCTGCTTCGTGGGCGGGCGTAGCTGCGCCGGGTTGTAGTTGGCCCGTAGAATCCGGCGAAGCCGAAGGGTCCGACATGGCGCGGTCAGAAGAGGCGAGTTCGGTCCACGTCACCAAATCATGTCGCGACCGGCGCAGAGACAACCAGCCACGACAGCGTTTGGGCTCGAACTGATTTTTATTCCTCCAGCACGAGCGCACGTGAGCGTGCGCCTCGTGTTGTTGTTGTTGTTGTTGCGCCTTTAGCTATGGCACATACCCAATCAGGGGATCGGCCAATCAACAGAGGATGGTTAAAATGAATGGAATTATTTTCTAATCACGCGACTTTTAGGAAAGATAATTTAGACCGGTTTGAAAAATTTTTTGAGGGAAAAGGAAAAAATAAAAAAAAAAAAAAAAACCCTGAAAAATCAAAGCGAGGGTGACCAATCGCAATCATAAAGAGAATCGTTTTGAATTTTCAATGTAGCGCAGGAGGGCAGAGCATACATCCCGGCGGCAGAACCCCGTTTCGGATGCCCCGAACGATAGAATAGCCGGCACTGTTAGGGATATCCCCAAACTGTTAAGCGGCACCTCCAGGGACTGACGTCTGACTCGGGAAAAACGTCGGCATGTCAAAAGGAAGTGATCGACAGACTCGTCTTCGTTGCAATAGCTGCACAGAGCTGTTGGCGCCAGACGAGACCTGTGGTTCCGCCTTCGTCGTCGTCGTCGCCTCGGCGCGGTGGACACGCGCCGCTACACTACCTATGCTACGACTTATAAGCACTACGGTTTTTCTTGCAGGCAGTGTTCCTTGAGCTGACAACCATGACTCCGCTGCGTATGACATAAGTAGAAATGAAGGCTTATTTCAGTCGAAACAAAGGTATGAAAATGCAATAACTAAAGCACAACTATTCAAATACTCAATGTAAAGATGGAAACCATGCCTGTACAGACACAATTATGACTCACTTGTAAAAACGCGAGGCCATTGTTCAAGTGTTATGGTGTTTTCTTCTAGCTTATTTTGCCTCATGTTTAGCGACTCTTATGAGCTCGTTACTGCATGTAGGTTATGAATTTATATAATGATGTCATCATCCAGGAGCGTTGTAGTTTTTCGGCAACTGTAGCTATAGTCTATTACATGAGTAGCTGTGCAGGGTCAACACAAAATATTACAAAAAAGAGCTTTTGATAAAGCTCCAAATGTTCGTGAGTGCTTGTGTTGTGTTTTTTTTTTTTTCGTCGTCTTATCAAGTTTGCGGTGTTCTTTATTTATGAATGCCTATCAACTGGCCAAGCTGTCAACCCTATTGCATTTTAACCCCAATAACCCTTCGGGTCATTACAGGTACAGAGACGGTTTTGGACCTCCTGAAAATGCCACTTGAAGATCGGTTCAAGTTCTAGATGGATCCACTCCCACAACACATCCGGACGAGAAAAAAATGTAAGTTGTAATTGGCGATCCTTTTTCACTAATAGCCGAGAAAGAAAACACCGATCGAAACACTTCACTTAAATGAACAACTTTTCGGCTTCCACATGGTAGCCTTGCCTTGCCAGTACGACGGGGTGTGGGTATGCTTAAAGTAAACGGCGTGAGCATCGTGAAAGCGCGTTTCCTGGGTTCAGTGCGACGTTCGCTCTGTTGCGTGTGCTAGCGATACCACATGAAGGCGCGGAAGTTTTTTTTTTTTTTTTTAATGTACGGCAGCCCAGTTTATCTCGTAGCCAAAAGTTTCTCCCTGTTCTGGCATGCAGAAACATTGGGCGAGATAAAGTGGAACATGGCACAATTATAATTCGGAAGGGTTGGTCGGTATGACTATAGTTGCTGTGCTTGTTCTGAACAATGCGGCAAAATTATTCTGTGTAATGATTACTGAAGTAATGTGAAAATATTCGATTGATTGATTGATTGATTCATTGATTGTAGGGCTTTAACGCGCCGACGCAGCGCAGGCGATGAGGCGCGCCGTAGTGGAGGGCTCCGGATTAATTTTGACCACCTGGGGATCTTTAACGTGCGCCGAAATCTCGTACACACAATGTGAAAATATTCGAAAGGCCGTAAATCACTCCATCTCTGGTGTGGCCTTTCATTTCATTCTTTGGTCTCCGTTTTCATTTCCGCGCAATATATTTTTGTACTGCACATGCCTGTGGTTTGGTGTGAGGGGCTTATGGGTGCACTTGATTTTGTTCTTTTCTGAAATTTTCTGTAGATGGCTTTTCAAGGTGAGGAAATCCAAGTGACGGTCCCTCACGTATATACATCAATCTACGGCAGCAGGGAATAAGTTATTCAGATGACCTCGGGAAATCTTCAGCGTGCCGTGATTTTGTGCCTTGTGTACTACATAAATTGCGAAGCATATCTCTTCTCATTTTTCCAAGTGCCTTTTTTCACGCAGGAAATTATAGATGTCATTGAAAGTTTGTCCAAAAGACGGAGTGCTATCTGTCTAAAAACTTGTTAGTGCTGCATAAAAAAAGATAACTTGGTGTGGGAATCTACAACGCAGATGGAATTGCAAAGCGGAACCTAAGGGGGAAGGGTAAAGATGTATTCGTAACGACAAATAAATCCCCAGTGTAATGTTACAGACTCTGGGTGGCACGGAGAATGTAGCGAATGTAGCCACAAACACTGCTTTGTATGAAAGTGATTTTGTAATAAATGTTCTCATTACTTTCCCATATTCTACGTTTTCTTCTATTTCATCTTTTTGGCCCGGCAATTTTAGGAATTATAAAAGTAACTTCTGTTTTAGCCACAGCCGTGTGGCCGGCAGTTTATTCAAGACACCCGAGCCTTTACGAGTTCAGCCGGCGCAATGGAGAGCATGGTCGAGCATATCGTCCTCCAGTGACGCACTGTTTGTTTAACGGGCCAGAAAGGCACTTCCGGGGGCTCGCCCTAGCGGCGCCGGAAAAAGCGCGCGTGGCACGCAACAAAACACCTTCCAGGTGTGTGGCCTTGGACGGCGGTAGATGTCACATAAAGGTATACATGCTGAAAGTTGTAAAGTAACCTATAACTAAGTAACCCTTACGTGTATATGTATATGAAGGTTACTGAGACATAGGTTACTTTTTGTACCTTATAAATTATAGGTTACAAAAATTCGAAAATGGGCACCTCTATAAAGGGTTACCCAGCTTAGACTGTATACATGCACGCATAAATACGAACACTTATATTATTATTCTGGAACAGCGAAGACAGTGCGGTGCGGGGTTTTAAAGCTCTTGTGCGTTTTATCATACCCCTGTCAAACGTGCCTATTTAAGTGCACTTTCACAAAGTGCACTCGCCTAAAATGTCATTCAGGCGCAGCTAAACGGCAAACCCAAATAACACTTACCACCGAACGCACTTTAAGCTGAGTGTGTTTCCGAAACACAGTTTACCCAAGCCGGATCGCCGATTGAGTTGTCTCGGCTGCAGTGGTCAAAAATCGGGAAAAAGAACATTAAGCAGCAAGCGTTTAGATAATAAACAAGTTAATTATAGATATGTTGTTCAGTTATTTTTACAAAAAGAGAAGCGGCGACGAAAAACGAGAAAATAACGTCGCTCTCAACGGCGTGCCAGTGCCGCCTGGTGGGGTTTTGCTCCATGGCGGCCGTTCTCCACGGCGTTTTCGTAGGTGGCTTCTTGTGGCCCTGTGATTGTGTTCCCGTTTCAGCCTTCTCTGTTATATTCCACACTTTCAGATAATTTCCCCCAAATTACAATGCTGCTGCGATTCGCTGCGAAGTGAATAACAGTGAAGATATCAGCGCCGGTGTTCAGTTGCCGTCTCGACTCCGTTTTTTTTTTTTTTTTTTTTTGTGGGCTTGTGCGAGGCGCCGGTGGGGATTTTGAGCAATGCAAACACAACGTAATGTTTACATGGTTGCTCACATGATAAATAGAGAAAATTTCAAGTCATTTTGCGTGATATTTACGCCTTCTATCGTCACTGACATCATGGCTAAGGGCACTTTGATTCGTCGTTTAGCAGCGCGCAGCCAAAGTGTCATTCGGAAAGCCCGAGTGCACTTGGTGTAAGTGCACTAAATAGGCACGTTTGACAGGGGCATTAGAGACTCTGGACTCGACTACAGCCTGTGACTGCCTCTGTCGTTCTTTTTTATTATGCGCGTGCGCGCGTGTCCGTCTGGTCGATTTTCTTTCGTTTTCCTTTTCTTATTTGTATTATTCGTGTTAGCATTTAACCCGCGTCACAAGTTCACCAACCATCTGAAGTAGCAAGCTCAGCATTATGCAGGGCTAACCTCTTCGGTCTCGTTAAAGAATTTTCCGTCTTTCATGTAATGCTAACTTGTTGGCTTGTTTACCACTAGATACGACGTAATCGGAGCCTCATCTTCGCGGTTTTGCTGCCCGAAGTAAAAACTGGGTTTTACTGCACCCATGAAAAACACCGCAATACGCACGTATCGCGCGTACATGGTGCGCATGCTCTCCTACTTAGTAGGCACGCAGGGAAAAAAATTAAAACGCCTAAAGTATAACGTACACTCTGATGACGTACACCCTAAACACGTCCCAAAACTTAGCGTTGCATATCCTATAATAGTTTGCCGAATGAGGCGGGAATGTTCCCAAACCACTTCTGGGCGGCCTGAGCAGTGCACAGCGGATTGCGTCGCACGCGGTTTTTTTTTTTTTTTTTTTTACGCCGCACCAGACACCCTGAAACGAATGAAATGTTGTCTGGCATTCAGCAATGTATGCCTGTGTTGATTTTGTCAAGAAAGTAATTGTTTCTAGCGGACGTACGGGTTTTCAGGCCGCTACTGATGCTGGCGCGCAAGTTGCTACGGGGGCCCGATCACTGTATCATCCGCCATGATGATGATGATTAGAGGCCCTCCCTTTGTATCGGGACGTCGGTTGTCACCAACCGACTTGCCTGTGTTATTCTACTTACATGCCCTACCCTAATGGGTTTGCGTCCCCCCCCCCCCTCCCCGCGGCTTTAAACTCCCGTCGCGTCCCCCCCTTTCTGTGCTAAATTCTAATTCGGTGTAGTATTACTCATACTACGTCCCACTCTCTTGCCTACTTTTCTTCCACCACCACCCCAGCCGGCTCTTCGTCACCTCTATGGCCCTGAAGTTGGGGCTCCCCCTCGCACCAAATCACAAAGCCTCCGCCAACGTCGCTTTCCCATCGCCCCGTCCCGGTAGTATCTCTGTGCAGCCTACGACAATATGCTCTACGGTTTCCTGATCCCTGCCGCAGCATACACAAGTTGCCTGTAGTTGGCCATGTATGCCCGTGTTCTCAGACACCCCGCCCGTGCTTCAAAGAGCAATGCCTCGCGTATTGCCACAGAAACCTTCCTTCCTGATTTCTAGCGTTTTCTGCAGCGCCACCTGTAAGGGCTGGGAATTTGGAGCGGATCGTACGCCACCCGCACCAGGAATACTTTACAGCCTTACTGAAGTGAGCGCAGAACAAAGCGGGACAGTTTATTGTTTAATGTCGTTCCCGCTATATCAGCGTTTCGGCAATAAAAGTGTCCCTCAAACTTCCGCCTCTCACAATGCGTAGAAAATACTGTCACTTATCGTATTCCCATGCTTTTTATCACAGTGGTTCTTTGCCTTCATGCAGTCATGTTCATCCCCCTACTTATGCATCAGCACGCATCGATTATGCGCATTAAGCCAGGCCCATATTCGTGAATAAAACTAGCAAATCCCAAAAGCTTAGAATTCCCAAGTGTAATATGCTGCCCGCCAGTGTGGCAAACCTAACCGAGCTGTCCTCGCTGCTGAGTGCTCCGTTAGCTCTATCAGAATGCGAACATCAATTGTAGGTCTTTACCAATATTTCTTTTAACTTTTTTTTTTGCTTTTCACAACCTTGATGTATGTACTGGGTTTTCACCTTGCAGTATTTGACATTTGTAACTTGTATGCAATATCTTGTTTGATGTGCAACACACCTCCCCGCTGTGGAATGCATTTTTGGCCCTTAAGGTATGTATCTAAATAAATAAACAAATAAATAAATAAATATGAAGTCACGGAAGTGAAGAAAAAGGCCAATAAGCGACGTCACACTGTCGGCGGCGTATCAAAGTGCCGCACCGTTAGGTCAGCGTGTGTTTGTTCAACGCTGAGTCCATTCGATGCTATCAGATCGAGAACATTCTCGACAAAGCCAGAATAATCTAGGCGAGTGGTGAGCGCGTTGCATCCTTCCCCTATCACATATTTGAGATACCCAGGTGCGGACTGCCGTCACCAAAGATAAGCGAACGTATACAGTCGGCCACGAAGTGAACACGAATGACGGAAAGCATTGCCTGGACTGCACCCAGCGGGGCCACGACGCGTTAGTCATCGGGCGCGAGGTAGAATGCTCTCGGTATGCTTGGGTTCGTTTCTACGCTTTTGGTTCGCGGATGCGGCCTGGCACACCCCAGCAACGCGTTGCGGGTTTCCTATATTGCGGGAAATAGTCGCAGTGCTCGCGCCTTGCGAATGTGGTCCACGGGCTAGCAAAGGCAATTTCAGTAGCACTGTGGGGCACTTCTGAATAAACTGATTTGATTGATTGTAGGGTTTAACGCGCCGACGAAACGCAGGCGATGAGGCGCGCCGTAGTGGAGGGCTCCGGATTAATTTGACCACCTGGGGATCTTTATCGTGCGCCGAAATCTCGTACACACGGGCGTTTTTGCTTTTCGCCTCCATCAGAAAAGCGGCCGCCGCGGCCGGGAATCGAACCCGCGTCCTCGTGCTCAGCAGCACAACGCTTTAGCCACTGAGCCACCGCGGCGGGTTCTAGGGATACACTCTGTTACCCTTAGTGACCAACGGTTATCTTGCCTTCGCATTACATGCCCTGCCCACGTCCATTTCTTCTTAATTTCTACTAATATGTCCTTAACACGCGTTTGTTCCCTGACCCACTCCGCTCTCTTCTTGTCCCTTAATGTTGCACCTATCATCTTCCCTTCCGTTGCGCGCTGAGTCGTCCTCAATTTAAGTTGAACCCTCTTAGTTAGCCTCCAAGTCTCTGCCCTCTAGGTGAGTACCGGTAAGATGCAGCTGTCATACACTTTCTTCTTAAGGGACAATGGTAGGCTGCCATTCATTATCTGAGAATGTCTGCCATATGCACTCCACCCTATTCTTATCCTTCGAATTATCTCTGTTTCATGGTTGGGATCCGGGGTCACAACTTGGCCTAAGTAGATATATTCGCCTTCTACTCCCATGGCCTCGCCACCTATCTCAAACCGCTGTGCTGTCCCGAGGTTATTGATCATTACTTTAGTTTTCTGCATATTAATTTTCAGGTCCACGGTTCTACTCTGTTTGTCCAGTGCGGTAAGCATGCTTTGCAATTCGTCCCCCGAGTTACTTAGCAAGGCAACGTCATCAGCAAATCTGAGGTTACTAAGGTATTCTCCATTAACCCTTACTCCCACCTGTTCCCAATCCAACGTTCTGAATACTTCTTGTAAACATGCTGTGAATAACATTGGAGACATTGTGTCTCCTTGTCTGACACCCTTCCTTATAAGTATTTTACTGCTCTCCTTGTGGAGGATGATGGTAGCTGTGGACCCATTGTAGATATCCTCTAGTATAATGCTCATCTACACCCTGGTTCCGTAATGCCTGAATGACTGCTGAGGTTTCGACCGAGTCAAATGCTTTCTCATAATCTATGAAGGCTATATATAGGGGTTCAGTATACTCAGCACGCTTCTCTATCACCTGATTGATCGTGTGAGTATGGGCCATTGCTGAAGAGCCTTAAAGGGAAGCTGAAGCGCTTTCCAAAAAATTTGAGTTAGATTAACAGTTATATAGTTTCTTGCGCGCTGATTCCAAATATCACATTGAAATTTATCGTACATGAGTCCAAGTGGCATTTATCTTGCAAAAAGCGCGGCCCCGTTTGAAAGACGCGCGCTTTTCGTCTTTTGACGCCCCTGATTGGTTGCGCCCATCATGACGTCAAAGGAGGACACCCTTCGGCCGCGCGGGTTGTCGGAAGCATTGCGAACGATCGCACGGTTGCCTTTGCGGCAATTTAGCTTGCAGTTTAATTTTCGCACATGACTGGAAGTTTGTTTTATAATTTCCCGTGCTGTTGGTTCAATTATCTTGGAGCTTACATTTGCTTTACACGACAGAGAACCCCAAAGCAGTGACTGTGACGTCGACTAGTGGGTTCCATCAAAATATTTTTGAATTAGGCAACCAGCATAGGGGGATTTTATACCTTATGTTAATATTAGGTACTGCCTTAACTGTTTCGTATTATACACAAAACCATTTATGCCAAAGATTAATGGGTGTTTTTTAACAATCTACCAGCGAAAAGCACGTACGTGCACTGCGCGAAAAAATAGCGTTCATGCGCTGTAAACGTATGTGCGAGACACATCTTGCCGGTACACGCATAAACCAACAAGCAGACTCTGCTTCCGCATTTCCTTTGTTCGTTGTCGCCCACCCCAGCCCCGTTACTCATCCCCGTACACAGCCCCCCACACGCGCGCGCCATTTCGGCAGCGGCGCTACGGCGCCTCCAAGATTGCTAGCTGCACTTCGATGAGTGACGTCTTACTGCTTCACATGCATTTATTCTGAAAACACCGCAGCATACTAGTGCCTGCTCAGCATTATTGGCTGTAGTAGGGCTTGATTTTCGCTTGTGCGTTGCGCATTCTGCTACAATATTACGGCCACCTCGTTATAATTAACAGACCAGTCGGACAAGGCAGTTACGTTGTAGTTACGTTACTTTTGGTAACAATCACCAAACGTCTGTGATAATGAATCGTTGGCCTGTTTCAGCATTTCTAGATTTAAGCATTTACCGCACTAGTCAGACAGAGGCCGTATATTTACTCTTCGCTCCTAATTTTTTTAGTATCATCATTATATATATCACCGACTATCACTGGAGCACACTTGAGGTTCAGTGACAACAAGTGCTTGCCAGGTTATAATATGCAGCCACACGGAATCTTGGGCAAAAAATTAGGCCCCCGCAGTCAACACAAATTATGGCACGGTGGTGGCTCGGAGTGGTGTTTTTTTTTTTTTTTAATTCCAGACAAACATCACCTTATCGTGACATGTATACTTGCAAAATAATTAATCTGGTTGTCTTGGTTCTTTTACTTTGTAGGAATACTGTTTACCTCTTAGCCGGGAGAGAACTTCTATCAGGATTGGCCCCTTGTTTTAGTTTCGCCAAAAAAATAGTTTTTTTGAACACTGTCCTGAGCCCGACGCGTTTAACGAAACAAGTATTTCCTGAACAAATGTGACTTGGTTTCTGGAATGGAACGAAACATCCCCGGCCAAGGTACAGCAGTATTCCCCATTCTTCCTAAATCTAGAATCTAATGTGAACATTCACGCCCGTCGCATCAAAAAAAAAAAAAAAAAAACGCAAGGGAGTGGTTTACAAAGTATTTAACGTAGTGTAGTAGATTCTCTGTCATCAAGCACAGCCACCTCGGCTGTCGCTTCCTTAAGTTATCAAGTATCCCGGCGTGGCATTATTCTGCTTAGGAATACGGCATGATAACGTACGCCTCGTTTGGCGTTCGTGCATACTTTTTGAACACGAAAATTGTACAAATGAGTGCTATCAACCACAACAACAACAAGTATCATTCACAAAGAAACACGGCGAAAAGAGCATGGCCGAGGCGGCCGATCCGGCCGGAAGTCCAGGTATGACGTTTTTCAGCCGGTTTTCGCCCGCGCTCTTCGGTCTTCCGGCATCGCGCGGCGAGATGGGGGCGGGGCATCGGGCCACTTTTGTTTGCTCATTGCGCCGCTTCTATTGCATGTATTGCGAAAATATTCCGTACACATGAACTATTCACTGTGTACTTGCTGCTAGTCAACTTTTCTTTTAATTCTAAAACCGCTTCACCTTCCCTTTAACGGAACCCTGCTTGTTTTTCAGGCTGACTGAAATGTAGGGTTGCCGAAATTCTGTTAGCGATTACCTTGGTAAGTACCTTGTAGACGACTGACAGTAAGCTGATCGGCCTGTAACTTTTCAAGTCCTTCATGTCACCTTTCTTATGGATTAGGATGATGTTCGCGTTCTTCCAAGATTCCGGTACACCTGCGGTCATTAGGCATTGCGTATACAGGTTTGCCAGTTCTTCAAGTACCATTTCTCCGCCATCCTTCAAGAGGTCTGCTGTTATCTGATCCTCACCAGGTACTTTGGCCCCTTTCAATTCTTTCAAAACCTTCCTTACTTCTTCGGTCGTTACTGGTGGGATGTCTATCTCCTCTGAACTACTTTCTCTTTCGGCATTATCCTGGATGTCCCGGCTAATGTACAGATCCCTATAGAACTCCTCGGCCACTGTGACTATATTATCCCTATTTGTGATGACATTGCCTTGCTTATCTTTAAGTGCATACATCTGATTTTTCCCACGCCAAGATACCTCTTTACTGCTTTCAGGCTACCTCCGTTCTTTACAGCGTATTTGATCCTCTCCATATTAGGTATACTTCCGTATGTCAGCTCTCTTACGCATACTGATTAACTTCGAAAGCTCCGCTGGTTCTTTTCTGTCATCTTGGGTGGAGATTGTCATGGCCGTCTCCTAATTAGATCTTTCGACTCCTGGGAAAGTTTGCCTGTATCCTGTCTAGCCAGTATCCTGTCTAGACTTCTACTGCACACTCCGTGATAATGCGTGTAAGATTGTCACTGACTTCCTCTGTCGTAAGCTCTGCTTCCTCGGTAAGAGTTGAAAATCGGTTCTGCAGCGCGATCCTGAATTCTTCTACTTTACGTCTTACTGTTAGCTTATTAATCGGCATCTTTCGTACTAGCTTGTTACGGACCCTCCTCAAATCTAGCCTATGTAATTCGAGGTCTTACCATACGGTGCTCACTACACCTTACCCTTCCGAGCACTTCCAAATCCTGCACGACACCAGGGTTATCGCATAATATGAAGTCTATTTCATTTTTATGCTCCCCATTCGGGCTCCTCCGCGTCCCCTTCCGGCTATCCCGTTTGCAGAAGAAGGTATTCATAATACGTAGGTTATTCCGTTATGCGAACTCGACTACTAGGTCCCCCCTGCTATTTCTAGACCCCAGACCATAGTTCCCAACTGCCTTGTCTCCAGCCTGATTCTTGCCTACTTTAGCATTAAAGTCTCCCATAACTACGGTATACTGTGTTTTTACTTTAGCCATTGCCGATTCCACATCTTCATAGGAGATGATACCCAGTCTGCTTGCGTGCTGCATGTATGCATGTGCTTTTTGTTTTCGTTTGTATTCCAGGAGCGGGCGGTGGGGTGGAGGGCACTTTAAAAATTTGCACCCTTACGATTCGATTAACGCTTTGCAGGTATTCTTTCAAGGTGGGGTGTGTCGCGGATCGCGACGTAAGAAAGGAGCCAGACAGCCGGTCGCCCTTTCGCTGCGCTGATCACAAACCAACTGCCCCGAGCACGAGGCGCGAGCTATGCCCGTACCCGCGTGCCCGTGCAGCCCTGCCTCTTTTATTCATTATCCACAACACACTCCCCCCGCCGCCAAGGTACGCATGTGGCTTCCAAAGGGAGAACAAATGTACCTATGAACGATGGCTGAAAAAGGCAGTCAGAGGCGCACTGCGAATTTCAGCAGGGGAGAAACGGAACGAGTCACAGGGAAGGAAAGGTACTTGTAGAGACCATCGTGAACATGCCTGCACCCTGAGTCCGCCGACACAATGAGGATGCGCCGGCAAACGGGAGGCAGGACGCAAACGCAGACCAAGGGGCTCATAACCTGTCGCCTAGTCATCCTTATCCCATTGCACCACGGGAACAGATCCGTCACTATCATCTTACTCAGCTTGCGGCGGCCAGATTCTTTTGATCCTGCCTACAAACATCCCTTCATCATCCTAATTGGGTGATCTTGGTGTGGCTGATGGCAACGGAGAAACGAGGTACTTCTGGTAATGGCTGGCAGCAAGATGATACCCGGTGTCTCTGTCGCCGTCCTTGTCGCCTCCCGGTTCACCGCCGCCACTAGGATCGTACGGGAATTCGTACGGCATCCGAAGTGCCAGGGTGACCACGCAGTGGCCAACCGCGAGCGCGCTCACCAAACGTAGACTACACGAACGATGTCCGGGAACTCCGTGTCCCGTCTGGTCACCCCCTAGCCGTCCGTAGCCACCAGGATCATAGGGAAATACCACGTACTTGCGGCCCAGTCTTCGGTTAACGGACGCAGTCGTGTACCCCTTGCAGGCATGTGCGTCGCCAGTACAGTGCGGCGTGGCTGGTAGCTGGACACCAGTGATCACTCCTTGTCGTGAACTGCACGGATCCTGATCATGAGCTGCGCAACCGTGCGTCCGGAACGGTGATCGTGGCAGCGGATGGTGTGGCTTCCAGGAGCTTCCCAGGGGGCCGCCAAGCGCGGCAGTTAAAGCTGCCCGGTTGCCGTTCACGAGCTCGCCGCAACAAGGGTCGCCTGACGGCTCGTGAGATCCAACTCGGAAGGCCGGTGCGCCGATCAGAGTCGGGGATACCAGGAAGCGCTGACGCCTGCTGAGATTCCAACGGAGAAGCCAGCGCCCTGAGCGATATGGCCACCGTCGTACAAGTGGGAACGGCGCCCGCTCGCGACACTTAACAGCCACATGCTCCCTCAGGAAGGCACTCCCCCGAGCGGCAGCGATGTCCGAAGCGTCAGGGAGCATCACGCTGGACGGGTTCGCATCACCGTACATCGTGGTCATGGGGTCCTTGTAGAGGTCAGTTCCGTGGTCGTCCTGAACGACGACGCAGTCACCGCAGGGCGGGTGGCTGTGTACACCCACTTGTGCCTCAGTGGAATCTGTCGTGCTCTCCGCTGGCATCACTGGCGGGTCAGACTCGTCGACAGCTGTAAGGACGTTCCGATGGTCAGAAACGCACGGCTCACACGCAGCGGGAATGTTCGCCACCTTGTAAGCCTCCGCGGCTATCCTGCTCTCACCGGAGGGCACCACAGTGTTGCCGTGCCGGATGACGGCGGAGTAATGGTTTGGTGTTCCGGTGCTCCCAGCAGCCAATGGCGAAGGATGGCCCGGTGCGTGCGACGAGGCGTCGAAGACGACTCGAAGTTTAGTCGTGACTGCATCTTGTCGGACCACTCCATGATGCGGCAAGTAATATGTATTCGGCGTCCCGCGCGTTCCTTGAGCGGGTACTCGCTCCGCATGGCCCTCCTTAAAATAATCACGTATTGTCTTGTCATACTGTGACAACAAGTCCGGTCGGCTGCGGAAACGCCTGAGCTGCATGCGCAATCGCTGCTCCGCAAGTGCATAGTTGTCATGGTGGGCCTCCAGTTCTGGCTCTTGAATCAGGAGTGGGACTTCGTAGTGCCAGTCCTGCTTGCGGATTTCCCGTTCAAACTGCTTCGTGGCCTCGGCGTCTAGTCCAGGCCCTTCTGCCGTTTCCTTGATGCCAATGGCTTCTAAGCGCCGCAGATCTGACGGGTCCATCTCCTCCTCGGGGTCGCTTCCCAATGGGTCCGCGTGAGTGATGAACATTGCGCAGGAGGGTTCGGATGCGCCATGGCTGCCGTTGTCAAGGTCGGCTCCCTGGACAGTCCACCCTAAGATTGTTTCGGCTGCCGTGAGGTGAGGGGTAAGGCGTGATATTCTTCCCGACGACACCTTCCAGTACGAATCGGAGCCAATGAGGATGCTGACTCGATCCTCCATGTGGGTGTCCGTCAGCCGAACGTCTGCAGCAGTCAGGTTGCGCCCTGCCATCTTACTCAGGACTTCTGCGTTTACAGGTGGACTTGTCACCGCGCAAATTTCGGGGACCTCCAAAGCCTCGATGGTGATGCGTCTCCCGCCGTGCTGACTCTTCAGAGTGATTGCGACGCGATTGCATCGCACGGATGACCTCGGACGGGAGTCTCCAAAGGTAACGAGCGACAAGTCCTCAACACCCCGAACTGGACAACGCAGTGTACGTGACAGGTCACACCGAATAAACGTGCGCTGACTGCCGGAATCCAACAGTATGCGGACTATCAGCTTGTGGCTGGCTCCAATCGCCCACGCCCTCCCGGTTTGCAGGTAGATACGCGCCGCGGTGCAGTCCCCGGACGATGCGGACGTGACGCTAGGAGTTGCCTGTCCGTCGTTCGGCGCGGTGACCTGACCACCTTCGGCCATTCGAATTCGTCCATTCGCAGCTGCCTGCGGCGGGTGTGCTATGTCGCATAGAACTGTGAGATGCCCTTTGGAGCAACGGACGCAAACCAACGACCTCGACAGCCTGCAGCACCGGGCAAAGTGACCCTTCGTGCCGCAACGGAAGCAGCGTCCCCCGGTTCGTAACTTGCGGCGCTTTTCTTGAGGTGACATCGGTACCGTGCACTCTGCTATACGGTGGTCTGCCTCACATAGAGGGCACTGCCGCTGTGATGGTTGTGACCGTGGTTCCGCCGTCGTCGGAAGCAGCGAAGCACCCGCTGGTAAGGCCGCAGCCGATGGAAGGCCCCAATCGGAAGTTGGGGCCTCGCGCGTTTCGTGAGGGCGCCGCTCTGTAACCCTTGGAAGGTCGAAGTGGCCTTCCTCGCGGACTTCTACCTGGATGCGCAGGAAGTCCAGTATTTCGTCCACTTGCTTCGCCCTTTCCTTCGAGCTAGCTCTCCCGCTCACTTGCCTCGCACTACCGGACGAGCTGGCTGCTCCGTCCGACGAGGATGCCTCCTTAGCCCTCTGCCGGTACAGGATCCCGAGGTCGGGTGGCAAGGCCTTCATCAGTACACGATGAAGGACCACCGCGTACTCCGTCGCCGCCACTCCCAGACTCTTCAGAGCGTTTACACGGAAGGATATCTGGTCGTAGAGGTCTCGGAGTTTTCCGACCTCTGAAGAGCTCCGCACAGGGGCCAAGGCGAGCAAGCTGTCGATATGGTCCTCAACGAGCAGGTCGGTCCGGCCAAATCGGGCGGTGAGGGTGCCTATCGCCACGTCGTAGTTGGCCTCCGCGAGTCGGATCCCTTCGATTGCCGCCTTCGCCTTGCCCGTCAAGTACGATGTTAGATACTTGAATTTCTCGATGCGAGCCAAGGCGGGATTGCTGTGAATGGTGGCATCGAAATGGTCCCAAAACGCTTGCCAGCTCCGTCGGTCGCCCGAAAATGTCGGGATGTGCAGCTTGGGTAGCGCGGCGAAGCGCGCGCTGGTGATAACGGGAGAGACCGCCGGCTGACGCAGGGTGGTGCTCGGGGCGTCGTCCGGGCGATCTCCCGTTCCCGAACCCCCAGCGACGGCGTGTGGGGTATCAGCGGGCCTTGTGGCAAACTCGACACGCGCCCGAATGTCCACCACCTTAGCGTCGTAATCCCACGAGGCAACCAGATCCGCCTCGAAGTCCTCCTCGCTGAGGCCCTCCTGAATCTTCTGGTCGAGAGCCTTCATCTCATACCTCATGTTGACGAGGTTCAGAGTTCCTTGAAAAGCAACGGCAGGCGTGGCGGGATCCAGAAGCAGCGATTCAATGGTGGCAATCCCCTTGGTTATTGCGGCCCGAACCGCCACACGGTGGCGGCGGACCTTGTCCATAGCAGGATACTCGCCCAAACCAGGCGACCCGGTGTCCTCGGCACGAGCAGCGGCGGCGGACAGCATTCGATGACGACGCCGGCGGAATGGCGCAGCCTCCCGGGAATCCCAGGCCTTGCGTCCTCGCTGTCTGCGCCGCGTCAAGTCAGGTCTGCTCGTGGGTCGGCTCCCGGGTTTCGCGGCACCAGAATGTCGCGGATCGCGACGTAAGAAAGGAGCCAGACAGCCGGTCGCCCTTTCGCTGCGCTGATCACAAACCAACTGCCCCGAGCACGAGGCGCGAGCTATGCCCGTACCCGCGTGCCCGTGCAGCCCTGTCTCTTTTATTCATTATCCACAACAGGGTGAACCACGTGCAGTAGATTTTAGGGATCCTCTGTTATTTTCACAACAAAGCATTATGGTCGTGTTCCATCAAGAACTACCCCGCCGCGAATGCTCAGTGGAAGGCGTTGCGCCCCTGAGCTCGCGGATGCGTTCTATTTACAAAAGCAGCGGTTATTTTTCTGGCGAAGGTGAAACACTGAAACACCCAACAAAAAACCGGTCAATGACCCACGACCGATTTAAGAACTTAGGCAATGGCCGTGGGGAAGAAGTGACCCGCTCCTGGCTAGCCTATCTTATTCCAAACAGGCAGCATTTTGCATTTGTTGCCACATTTTTTCCCCGCTCAGATCAACTATCATCTTTGGAGAAAGAAGGGGGATTTAACAAGTGGAAAGCACCCGAGAGGATTACACTTCTCGAAAATGCAAAGAATCACCGCCACTATATTTAATCGGTACCGCAGGAATAATTGGTGCCGACCTGCAATCACAGATGGAGAAAGAAAGGCACAAGTGGCGTGAAATTTTGCCGAAAGTCCTCCACCGGAAGAAATTCCTTGCTATTTCGAATTAACCACTGCGAGGGCACCGAGATTCTTCAAACAGCCACGAAAGCAATGTCGGAAATTTCCTTGGTCTTTTGAAGTTCCTGTTTTTGACCCCGTCATGAAGCAACACTTCGCATACGTTGAATGTCATCCCGGGTCCATATCGTACCTATCACGTCTTGCCCAAGACGAATTCATCCACATGATGGCTGCCGCAGTTCGCGAGTCCTTGTTGCAAAGAATCGGTAAAGACAAGTATTATGGCATTATGTTCGACACAACTCCCTACCAGGCGCACCGCGTGAACCAATATCAGCGGTTGTGCGATACGTGGAAGTTGATTTCGATAAGAAATAAGTAAATGTTGAAGCGCCTTTCTTCGGTTTTATCTAGGTATGGATTGAATATGCTGAGAGCTTTGCTAAGGTGATGTTACGCGAGCTAGAAGTGGACAAAATGGTCTTATAACATGAGTGTCGGTCACAGTGCTACGACAACGCTGCCGTGATGGCTCGACAAAAAGTGGTGTCAGTCCAAGAATAGCAGGGAAAAAAACAGCTGGAAATCTTCGCAAACTGCGACAATCACTCGCTCAACTTGGTTTGAGTAGATGCTGCAAAGCAAGACACCGTGATGATGACCTTTTTTTGAGACCACCGAAGCACTTTGCGTGTTTTTTTGTTTTTTTTGTTTCGCTCAACGCACCGTTGGGAGAAAATAAAAGATGCTGTGCGTGTTGTTCTCAAGTCAGAGTCGCAGACCATATGAAGTGCAAGGGTCGAAGCGGTGAAGCCAGTCAGTAGATATCTTGAGGCGACACGGGAAATTCCCGAAGGAGTGGCAAATAGCGGCGAAGAAACAAGCGAAACAAGAAGTGAAGCCACACTATTGCACAAGCGGATGCAAAGTTATCTCTTTTGCTCGGCTTTTGGAACGAGAGACTGGTTCACATACATCTTGTTCAGAAAAGGCTGCAAGATTCAAAAACGGTTCTTTCACGAGGCTGCCTTGAAACGTAAAACCCCTCAGAGATAACTTCCACGACGAAAGGGAAACGCTAGTGAGTGAGTCACTCGATGAAGGGCTTGGTCTGTGTGTGTGAGGCGTGGGATGTCGATGTTGAAAGGCGTTCAAGACAAAAAAAAAGTCATATGCCTGGTGAAAAGCCGAAAGGAAGAGGGTTAACGGCTAAGCTAGGAATAGAGAGGGTCACGAATGCACACTCGACCGTCTTCATTCTGCAATCGACGAGAGGTTTAATCGCCTGCACGACACCGATGCCAAGTTTGGCTTTCTCCTGGACATCAACAAGCTGTGCTACGATGACGACAAGAATTCATTTCATTTAACTTTATTTCTAATTCCAACATGATAGTTCAAAAAACCGTTCTGACCCAAAACCAATTAAGCGCGGGTATAGGGTCCAATGTTGCGATACAAGGTATTGTAACAGGACACAGTATACAAGATACGTAAACATTGCGACTATCGAAAAGAAGATTAGGACATTGTACAAAAAGATATATTCACACACTCAAACTTGGTTAGGATAACCGAAATATGCAATTTTTATAGACAGATAAAAGAAAGGCAATAAATAATAACAACCAGGCTGTGAACTTTCGCTGGACGTAGTGACATTTGTAGGGAAGAGTTTAACGATATTGTTACTAGGCAGTTTTAGCATATCGTTACCGTGTTTGCATTACCGTTTACCGTGTTACCGGAAGCCGCTGGCGAAGGTGAAGCCTGTGCCGGTAAGTTACCGTACGCGGTAACTCTCGCGCTGCGCAGTCGACTCCCGCAAACACGGTAAACGGTAACGTAAACACGGTAACGATATGTTAAAACTGCCTACTATTTCGGGAGTGATTGCTAGTCACAGAGATTCATTAAGGACAGCAAGGAAATGTTTCTTTATTTTAAGGGGGAAGTTAACAGCCGATTATATGTCCCGGGACAAGCTGTTCCAGATTTTGGTACCGATGAACTGTAGTCGTCGTTCCCCATATACGTTATAGGTGGGTGGTAGGTTGAAATTACCAGCAACAGAATTCCTAAATTAATTATCTTGGTGTCCTAACAGAATGAACTAAAAATAAGTACCTACACCTTTGGCGACTTTTACCGCACCGACGTTGACGCGCAGGATCTCTAAAAAAAAATATTTTAGATTGCCGACTGCTGCTTTCCGGCGGGTTGACACAGGAAGTGTCAAGACCGCAAGAACTTTGCAATTTATCGTACAGTATGAAGCGTATTTCCCAACCGTCGCGTCTTCCTTCAGATATAGAATAGCATTTCCCCTCACTGGCTGCGAGAGGTCCTTCAGCAAGCTGAAATTGATACTTTCCTATTCGCGGGCCACAATGGGCCAGGGCAGACTTTCTGAACTCTCTATGCTGAGCGTGGGAAGTGTAGAAACTAAAAAAACAAACTTTGATGACATTATAGAACAGTCTGCTTCATCGAAAGCACAAAAAACGCTGCTAAGGATTTTACGGAGTGCCCTAGTGTATAGTATTTTCATATTTGTGTTGTTAATAACAAAATGACGTAAACAAAACGTTTCAAACACAAAGAACGAGTTTTAAAGCAAAGTTTTCTCCCTCTACCAGCCAACGGTTCCTTCTTGGCGGGCGGGACAAAAAACTCCCAGCGCGGCTGGGGATGGGGAGGGCGCTTTTCACTCACGGAGCACAATGTAGATGGCGCCGCGAATGGGCGGTATTAACTAGCGTTCCCCGCGCTCACCCCGGTGGGTGCGTCGGCGGAACCCTTCCGTCGGCTTTGTCGTCTGCTTTAGCGCGTTCATTGCGCGCTTCTTTCGCACGGCTTAATAACGTGTTCGACAGCACTTCCTGGGCAACCAGAATCCGATGGAATTAAGCGGTCGTACGGCAAAGATACGTTAAGGATTGGTTTGCAGGGCTGGAAAACAAAATGTATACAAACCACATACAGACGTCTGGCTGCTAGAGAAATTTCTAAATTGGTGAATACCAGTTCGGTTATGTGTTAAAGGAGCCATGAAGAGAAAACAAAAGTTTGTTTTATTCGAAAGATTAGGTGTTTCATAGTACCCCAAGTGCTTTCCCGGAAGCAAATGATGCTTTATTCACTGAGAAATAAGGCAATTTAAGCCAAAATTTTAAATCTCCCGCTAAAATTGAACATTCCGTGACGTGTACAATGGCGTCATAGAGCCGGTCCATGAAACAGATACTTAGTATGTCGACTCCATATAGCACCCACACGCGGGAGTCGATCGAGACGGCGGCCATTTTAAAAATACTAGTAAAACCTAGTGCACCCGCAGCCCTAGTCATGGAATCGCCTGATCCGGAGAACAAAACTCTCGCCGAGGAGCTCGGGCTTGCATTTAACAACCTCACACCACAAAAACGCTCAATGCTTCTAAGTGCACGAGCGGCAAGAGTTGTGGGATACGCGGTGGACGGAAAAGCGACAATTCCGCGATAGCCACAACAGACGAACGCCCAGCCGTCGGCACCGCTGCCTCGTCAGCCCCGTCGCGACGGACGAATATAGACTGGTACGTATGTGCCGTATTTTGATTACGGTTAATAATAGTTCAATTTCAGTAGCAGTATCACTTATGCCAGTTGGCCGGTGTCGTGTATGGAAAGCCGTTCGCGCGAGCTCTCTGCTTCGACCAGAAAGATACGAGCGTCAATGCGCGGGGTTTACGGCATTTTTTTCCCCAAGGTCAGAGCGATTTGACGAAGTCGGCGACGAGCGCCAGCATGTCCCACGAGTGAGCTAACGTAAGGGTCCCTGCCGTAATCACTTCCTCGGAAATGAAGCGAGCACACTCGTACTTCCTTTAGCTCTCTTTCTCCTCCGTTTGCAAAGTTCACAAAACGTAGCCACTTGCTTCGCCTATGTTCGTCGTTGGGCAGCACATGAAAGGAGATCTCCTCACCGGCGGGGATGTCGCACTCCCTCGACGATTTGCCCGTACTACATGGGCATTTCAAAACGCAGCAACGAAATTTCATTGTAAAGTACTCGAACAAACTGAAGTTTTCAGTGGTTGTAAACTGGAAACGAGCTCGTAACGACAGCAGCAAGCCAACACCATTCGAAACTTACGCGACGACTGGCACTATCTCGTCGCTTCTTGCTGTTCCTTACTCCCCTCGTTTCTATTTTTACCTTTGCTGGTTGGCGATATGACGGCCAACCTCCTGTGAAGGGATTACGATATGAAGCAAGGTCGCGGCTGTGCGTGCTGGAACGGTTCGTTGGCCCCGAAGAGCCTCGAACCCGAAAATTCGTCTGCGCGACGGCGAGATGTCGAGCTCGGCCGGCGCTAGTTTCGTACGCATTGGCGCACACGCTTGCGAGTTCGTTCGGACCTTCAACCATTTACTCCACCGTTCTTTGTCATAAAAAGAATGTGCAGTATGTTTCACGGGCATTTAGCTCGCTATGCAAACTGTAAGCCCTGCCTAACATGCGTTTGCTTTTGCCGGCCTCCGCCAATCGCAGAGCATTCCCAAGTGACATCACAGGTTCTGTTGCGGAAAATGAGCTGGTGGGTTGCATGGTCATTTCCTTTTTTCCTAATTATGTAGCTTATTTGAGCGAAGTTTGCGTTATAAGTGGTGTCGTTATGGTTCTAACGAGGCAATCTTTCGAATGAACCAAACTTGTGTTTTCTCTTCATGGCTCCTTTAAGAGGTATCACAAAAGGCGAAAGGAGCAACTGGTTCTTATAAATAGCGGTTATAAAAGTTACCTCGGGAATCAAACCCTTCCAGCCGAGGCACAGGATGAGATGTCGCGGTACTTGGTGGTACCAGTTGATTACCCGCTGTCGCAGATGAAGAGCTTCGAGGGACTGAACCAACTTTTCTTCAAGTACAACACGACATTACCCTCAAGCGCTTCCGCGGAATGGCTGTTCAACATTGGCAACAAAGTGTTGACGAAAAAATGGGTTCGTCTGTCTGACTCCAACATCGAGATGCAACTCTTGCTGAGTTCAAACAAGGGACTGTACTTCGCTGCGACTATGCGATGCGATGCAATACGGTTTTTAAGGGGGGGGGGAGAAGGAAAGAGGCCCGAAACTGGCTTGTGAGTGCCGACACCTTATCATTCGGGCATTTTTTTCCACTAATTGTTTTCAGATTTTTTCATTCATTCTACTTTTTTTTTCTCTCCTGCGATATCCTGTAATTTTGTTAAGGACAACATTTTTCTGCTTGAAGAACCAAAGAATCTGTCGTTGTTGTACCACGGCACGTGTTTTTTTTTTGTTTGTTTTCTCATCACTTTTTTATTTATTTCTGGTTGTTTCTTTTACTTTAGAGTGTCGCACTTTGTGTCCGACCATATTTTTTTATAGTGTAAACGTTTTTTTTTACGCACGTGATTAGGCTCCGTGTTATTTCCTGTGCTTTTCCCTTATGCGTATTTCTAACCACCGCAACTGATTCGTGTGTCGCGTCCACATACTTAACTATCTTTGGTTGTTTCCTTTATCTATTACCCTGATTGTGTTCGACATACGTTGCAATTTTTGTGCGTAGATTTTATGTGCGACTACGCTGTTGGCTTTTATTTTATTTCTTGTCATCGTCTTCCGACCTAAACTTGGATGGTGAACTTCGTAGCCATTACTTGTTCTGCTGTGTTTTGTCACTCGCAAATTTGTGCTGTATGATCCGCAGAGCTTCACTTTTCTTACCCCCTGACTTAATTCCCTGCAAAGGGGCCTGTAAGGTATTTTAAATAAGCTGTAATATTAAATTAGCATTCATTAAAGGCCTATATATCGTTCCTTTCGATGCGGTTTCTAATGCAAGACATTTAATTACGTTCCTGCATGTAAGTAACTTTCTATTCGCATATCTGAAGCGCAGTAACCTTACTGCGCATTTGTAAGACCGAAGTGGGAAGTGTAATATGTGTTACACGTATAATGGAAAAGCACCAAAATCGCCGTTAGACATGTCTGGAGTTTATCCGGTGCTCCCTGAAGAAAAAAAATCGTCTAGGAGCGTTTCTTTGGATTCTTTTGATCTCCAGATAAACTGCTGCCGGAAATGTTCGTATTCGTATAATATACGTAGTTCGATGTGAGTTTTAAATTTCTCACTTTATTTCGCCTCAGGAATCTGACACCATATTCAAATTTAAAAAAAAAAAAAACGAAATGTAACGTTAATGTAACGACACGTTCCAATGTTCGTAGTGGAACTGCAACGGGTCCCTTTCACAATACAGGAACTTGTACGGGGAACTCGTTTCCAAATTTGGAGGGAACGGGGAACGAGCTTTCGTTCCTGCTTTAGAGGAACGTGTACAACACCGCCTCCTACGCACTCAACTGCTCCCTCTGCGACACTCCCAACACGACGCGCACCTCGTATGGATGTTCCGCGTTGCGCAGTTGCCAGCTCGAGAACCAGGAAGCCCTGATCTCTCGGGCGAAGGCGGCGGCGACCCTGCGCGGCCAACCGGAATATAGCATGGCCACCCACCGCTCCTAACTCTTTCTCTCCCCTCTCCCCTTTTCTGAACAAGCGTTTTTCACTCACTCACGCAGTTCCTTCCTAAAGAAAGTTGATAAAAGTGCGAAAGCTTTCTCACATAAAAAGTGCGTCAAAACCTTCGCTGAAAGTGCGTCCAATCGATCGCCAAGCCTTCGAAGAGTCAAATCGCAAGAGAAGAACGAACCCACGCGACCATTTTCGCGCACTAAAACGACCTAAATGTAAGTAAACGCATCCACGAACAACCTATGCCGATACGTGGTCTATGAGAGAGAGAGGAATTTTATTTAAATGAAAAAAAAAAAAAAAGAAAGGTCGGCCTGATGGTAGTGTATCTTGCCAGCTATTCTGTGTGTGGGAAGAGAAAGGGGAGGAAAGAACGTGGATAGAGGACGAGAGAGATGAAGATGGCGGATAAATGAATAGATGGCTATGGCAGAAGGTGCCTATACTTATACTGTGCATGTGTTAAAGTTTAGCCAGACGGGCCTCAACTACAATATCGCTGAGAGGCCGCTGCTCCGCAGAAATGTCAGCACCGCTTTAATAAATGCCTTGTGGGAATGCTGCGCGTCTGGCCAAGGTCCCAGCAGTATATACTTCCTGCGACACCGCATGACAGTCCAAACGGGCCAATGTTCTCGCTAATTGTTCCCAAGGATGACGTGGTCTGTGAGATAAAGTTAAACCGTTGTTCTCCTTCTTTACGATCGATACGTGTATGGTCTTATCTGGAGCCGTTCCCCTTTCGCGATTTTCAAGTAACAGTTTTGACACAATGGAAGCCCGGTTGTTTCACGCATGCGCCGTGTGCCTAGAGATCTTAGTTTCAGAGATTTTCGGTCGACCAACTGGTCTCTGGGGAAACGCATTAGTTTTTTTTATACAGGATGCGCGGGTCCCGCTACGGAAGCTATCGCTTAAAAATGGCCGATCCCACGCAGAGGAGGGAATCGACGTAATGCGAAGCTTTCATCGTGGCATACGTCAATCGAAACGAAGTGTGACATTTCATCTTCAGCTTTCCCGCTCATGGCAGTCGTTTGAACAGTGATTACTCTGTAGTTATTTAGCGAAATGTAAAATTTTTTTGCGCAGTTTATATTGGGGGTGAAAACCTGCTTTGTGCACAGTTTCAAGTATCGCACATTGCGCGATTAGGTTCCTGAGCCATGGAAACTATCCCATAGAAATGCATGGGGAGTAAGATTTGACATTGAATTATACACACAGAATATTCAGAATCCTGGAAAGTACTTTTTAGTGTTTTCATCTTCACGTTGACTTGTTGCTTTATGCCAAACGTCACTTTCCTTAAGTTTAAGTTGTTTTGCTAGGTCCCCATATATGTTTTGTGTGTTATTGGGATTGGCGTAGTTTCTGATTATTCAAAACGGTGAACCGTGGCGATAGAGTGTGCTGTCGAGAAATCCAAGACGTAAGAAAAAAAGTTCCATGTCTCAATAAAGCAGCTAGCGTACGCTACGCTAGGGCACGGCCGCTGTATGAAAGGCGCGCTGCGGCGGGTAGCGGGTCCCGATTCCGAACCACTAGATCCAACGCGCCACTATAATAGATCCATAATAGATCCATCTTTTTTTTATATAGATCCATTCGTGGATGTACTGATTCGTTGGATCTAGTGACTCGGGTAGATTTACTGGGTCTATATATATACTGACCCGTTGGATCTATTGACGCGTTGGATCTAATGGGTCCGATGAATGTACTGACTCCTTGGATGTTCTGACTCGTTGGATCTAGTGACTCGGTGGGGAGGGAGGACGTGTTTGTGTTGTTTTGTGAGTGTGTTTCTCCTCGCGACTTTCTCCTCGCCTATGCCTGTTTGGCTAATCTGCTGCTCTGAATGTACGTCCGACTTTGGTTCGTCGTTTTCGTGTAGTCGGAGTCGTTGGCGACGAGAATGCCTTTTCAGAATTTCGGATATCATCTCGCTTGCATCTTTGACATAGCATGGGTGGATGCCTATGTTAACGTTATTGTTTTCATTACGCATAATCAATCATAAATGCACTCAACTTCCTTGAAACGATTTCTCCTGTAATAATTTATTTAGAATCGTTCCTAGATCTCGTTTTATTAATGTTATTTTCTTGAAGACCTTCAGAATCTATTACTCCAGAAGGTGTGTCTGTGTTCTTATTATGGGCATTTTATGCATAAATATCATTGCGCGAGTGGCTTCTCCAGCAATTACTTATAGCCTTCCAGTAGGCACTATGTTTATTTCTTTTCTAACTGCGAGATCTATGCATATCCGATTCCCGGTTGAGAGTTAATCGTAGTCTACACAAAATCACAGTCGGACTTCAATGGTGAAAAAATCTCGCAGTTAATTTTTTTCTTGCTTTCACACTCGGGGATCTAGAAATGGAAAGCAGTTCATGAACCGGTTATTCGTGGAGGCTAGTAAAATAAAATCATTTTTATATGATCAGCAGAGGACCGCAGATAGCATTGTTCACGCTAGCCAAGGTACTACAACGTATAACCGCCTCATCATCGCGTTAGCCCTGGCGAGCCTGCAGCCTTCTGTGGGCTGTTAGGCCGCGTTCAGGCTGTTGCCGCAACTGTCGCAATAACGTTGAAGAATGACGTCATTTCACGCTTCAGCCAACCGAGCTGCGTGACCCGCCGTTTTTTTTACGTCCATAGATCACGATATGGCTTTTGCGCCGGTAGTCTGGACATAGCCTTAGGCTGTCCCAGGCACGCGCTGTGGCCTTTAAATGTTTTACAAACCAACAAGAATTAAGAAAGAACTAAAACTACAAGAAACTGAAATGTGAGCGAACAAAATCACAAATATTTGCCTTATGTACCAAAGCAAGAAATACGCAAACATAAAGTAAAAACTGCCAGAAAAGTAAAACATATATAAACAAAACCCGAAAGATTTATCTTGTGCAACACCCTCACGCGATTGAGCCAAAAATAAAAGCAAATTAACCGATAAATACAATGCGCAGCACACATCCCCAAGAAAGACAAGCACGCGCGGTTTTTCCCGTTGGATGTAATGACTCGTTGGATGTAGTGACTCGAATGGATGTGCTTCCCCGTTGGATCTTCTGACTCGGACATCAAGTGACCGAGCGGATGTCCTGACTCGCTGTATCCACCCGCCGTGGTGGCTCAGTGGCTAAGGCGTTGCGCTGCTGAGCACGAGGTCGCGGGTTCGATTCCCGGCCGCGGCGGCCGCTTTTCTGATGGAGGCGAAAAGCAAAAATGTGTACGAGATTTCGGCGCACGTTAAAGATCCCCAGGTGGTCAAAATTAATCCGGAGCCCTCCACTACGGCGCGCCTCATCGCCTGAGTTGCGTCGGCGCGTTAAACCCTACAATCAATCAATCGCTGTATCCAATGGCTCGTTTTATAGATGTAGTGACCGTAAGCGGCGGGACCTGACTGCGCATGCGCGCGCGGGCACAGCCTGAGGGGCCACCCCTCAGAACGCGGGGCGCTGGTCCACGCGGAAGTAATGCGCACCTGCCCAGTCAGGTCCCGGGCCGCCCGTAGCGTAGCGTACGCTAGCCGCTGTGGTAAAACTCCCTAATCTCTTTGGCGAGGAAGCGAGTGCTATATCATGCAACTTCACCACGCGCCTCCCCCTCGAGTCGCTTACCGGGCCCCGAGGGAGCGATAGGCGGAGACTATCTAGCGTTGTTGGGTGAGAGATAAAATCCAGCGGCGCACAGTGCCATAAAGCAGCAGCAGCAGCAGCCCCGCCCAAACCTCGCTAGAGACCGAAGAAAGCTTCGCTTTAAAAGAAATTGACTGACTGCAGGATTAGGGTATAGGAGAAATATTTTCAGCAAACATCTCCAAGAAAATAAAACGATTTCGGCCAGGACGAAACCACATGGATGCGCATATGCGGCGTGCAACACTTTAGAGGGAATCATTAGCGGAGATTATTCACACTTGTACAGAAATTAACACCCACGAAAGATTCTTTGTGTACTTCCGCGCAATATAAGGCTGCGTTGTGCTTACAACTCGGCATAATACATCTCGCAGCGTACCTCAATTTTCTGGAACTGACCATGAACCGCTTTGATAGGAACTACATACGCAAAGGGAAGGTTTTTCATCTGTCCCTCTCCTTCCGCGCTAAATAAAACTTCTGGCGCGCGCGCGGTTGTTTTGTTCTTGTTGATTTCCTCGTGCGCGCTACTTTGTACATGAGATTCGGCCGTCGGCCGCAAACCAAGGCTGGAAACGCGCAGCGGGGTTCTTTTCCATCCCTTCTGCCGCCGTTTCATTCCAACTTCATTCACCTCAGCCGCTCGCTACATCTGCGCGGGGAAAACGCTGGGCGGGGCGTCCAGTGACGTCAGCGTGACGTCGTTATGACGTGACGGAGGAAGCTGCGGCCGGCGTGCTCGCGGCGGGTGCGTGTCTGGCGCGTTGAGTCGCTCGGCGCGACGTTGGCCGATGAGGCGGTACTGGTGCGCCACGCAACGGCTCGCCTGCGTCGGTGACTCATCGCCTGTCGCAAGCGGAGGTCGACTCAGCTTCGGACCGCCGACAACACAGGCCGCTCGCTCCCGTGCTGCGTCCGCTCGGATTGTCTCGCTCGAAACCGTTCCTTCGCCGACGATATCGAACAAGAGGAGCGCCGTATCAGCAGCTACTACTTGAAGCACAACAGGTGAGCCACTCTGGTTGACTGTTGTTGTGCCGAGCTGGTTCTAGGATTTACTTTAATTAAAGTTCGTTCCTCGGGTGGCCGGAACTTTTGCAGGAATTGTAGCGCTTCTACGAGCGTCGGCAACTGATAAGAGCTATGCGCGCCGTAACCCGCAATGACCTGAGCGGTTATTTATATAGTCAGTTAATTCGCCATGCTTTTAAAAAAATTCGAGTAAAATATCAGGTGCGAACTGCCTGTTCTTCGCCTTCACCGTACTCGTTCAAGGGTTCTTTCGACCGCGGTACACGTCTACGAAAAGAATATTTGTGGCTCAGTCAGCCGCGTATTTGTATTTTTCGCCGCTGAAAACGGTATTCGAAGGATGTGCACGAACTGTTATGCGGGGGCGGTGTCAACATGGTCCATTTCCGCGAGTGCTTGCAACTTGCACATCATTTCCAAATTCCCGTGCATGTGCTACGCCTCATTGAACGCGCGTGCAATCGCCGAATAGATTTCGGTGGTGTACTCTCCACTACGGAATGGCGAGCACATGCACTGTCCGAACGTGGGTCCAGCCGTGCTCAGACTTCCACCCTCCGAGCGAGGTGAGGCCCAAGGACGCGGCCCAGCTCTGCTAAGCGACGCTAATGGCATTCTTCATGTCGACCGCTTCTCCACTCGCGTGACGCACGCCAAAGTTCGACAGACGTTCCGGCGCCCTTTCTATTCTTTCTCCGTGATCATGCCTGCTAAGTTTGGTATCCATCAAAGTGTATTTCAAGGTTCGCTTTGCAGCGGTCTGAGCCGGCTCCGTTTGTACTGCACCTGTTGATTGCCGAGTGAGTCACTAAACACATCTGCGCTCCTCCGGCGGTCGCGAATCGTCCGCTTACGTAGTGCGCTGATGAGTGGTGGTTTAGTTGACGCAGCAACGACTTGTAGGGAGCGGCTCGGCCATGTAAGCAATCCGGGCATGATTGCATGCAGGCATGTCGTCATTAGCGGGCGTGCATGTTTGCAGGTCATCCTAGCTGCAACGTCCGTCTTTTTCCGATACCCGTGCGGGACATTTTAAAGCATTTGACGAATATTTTATAGCAGACGGGACCGTGTAACGCCCTGCATTTCCACATAAATGAATGATTGGCGGAGGTAACGCATTTAATCATATCTTAAGTGTAGATAAGTGGTTGAACGGATTTTTTTTTTTTTTTTGTGCTCGAAGAAATTTTCTCTGTACCACTGTCGTGACTGGAGTCGTGCTTGATGTGTTGCGAGGAGTTAAGTAAATCCCTCGCGCAGGCACTTCCGCGAGCGCAGTAGCTAGAGCCTGCATCATCTGTTAGCTTACTCGGGGCCCCTTCCTTTAGAATGCGTTTCGGAACTACGGCCGCTGTAAGTCATTGACGTTTCTGAGCTCGTAAATTTAAACACAGGTCTTGGGGTGTCGGGGCCCTCCGTGCGAAAAGCGACTGCGCGTGCACGTTTCCTTCACGTGCAGCGGAGGCGGCACAACAGCAGATAAGCGGCGTTGTATTGTTATGGCCCGTTCTTCGGCCGAGACGAAACGGCGTCACGGAAGGCTCCCCCCGGCGATATAAGACAATGCAGCCTCTTATCGCGCTCTCGGCTGCACCCTCAATAAGAGGTCGTAAAAGGGTAGTAACAGCCGTATTTATTAACTGCTTAGGAACCTTACTGCCCCTCAGTACGGTACGTAGGCTTAGGAAAGTACATGCTTAGGAAATTAACTGGGTGTAGTATACATTAGATTAATAAGGTCCTGCTTGTGACTTGGTTATGCGTGGGCAATTAGTAAACGCATGTAGCTCTGGAGGGTGTTATCGCTTTACTAGTGCTTACTGCCTGTTTCAATTGGTAACTCTGACTAGTGCTGCATTTACTACTTCCATTTACTAAGTACCTAGTGCATACTGGGACAAGTAACTTGGTGTTCCGTTAGTGAATGCCACAACTTTAACTTTTAAGAGTGTGGCTGCTTCGAGGGTTTTGCGAAACTCGCTGCATTGCCTAGGTCGCCCGTCTCGCAATGATCCCTACCTAACTTCTGGCTGGGCGAATGCTGAACCGTAACTATAGAAACGTCTAGGACGGCGCCCCCCCCCCTCCCCTCCCAACGCAGCTGCTGGTCGATCTTCTGAGCGTTAACACGACGTGAATGTGGAATTTCCAAGGATTGCGCGGTGTAGTTAGTCTGCGTGGGGTGTTCTGTCCGCGAGGTTTGGGTCGGGTCTTGTTCGACGATGTGGGGGGTGGTCGTCTACACCGGTTGGATTATTTTGTCGTGCCAAACGGCGCCTTCTAAGACATTTAAACAGCCGTCCCAGTTACGTGCACTGTAAACCTCCGAACTCGCTTCTTGTCTAAGGGCAGCGTCGACAGCTCGTCTGGTGCGGTAGTGTTTTTCTCGGGACGAAGCAGCCCAACGCGTGGTGAGGCAACGCTCTCGTCGAATGCAGCTTGTCGTGCCGCGCGATTGTTCGGCGCCCGCAACGCGGTCGGCCGCTGACCCCGGAGGGGCCGAACTGTGCCAGCGTGTCGGACTGAACCGAGGGGAAGGAGGGGGACAGCGCTGTTGTGCGCAACTTTCTCCGGGGGTACCGCATCGGAGTTGCGCTGCCGTTGAGTAAGAAGTCCGCTAGCGGAACCGTTGTCCTTCCCGTCCGGCGGCCGTGAGAGTTCCTATGCGCCCTTTTCCCACACTCGGGGTTCTTCCTTCCGGCTGGGAAAGGAAGTCCGGCCTTGGCAGCGCCCCACCTTTTTTCTCTTCTTCCTTTTTCTAGACTGCTCTTTCTTTCCGGAGCATCAAGGAACGTCTCGTCCCCCCTCTCCCCCGTACGTTTGAAGGTGTGAAAGACTCCGACCGGGTGTGAATGGCGACAAGCCGGCAACTTCCCTCTGACAGCTTCCGTCGTCAACGATCGCTCGCTTGGGGAAAATTATAAATTGTGCGTTATTAACTCCGAGAGGAAGAACGCACTGCGTATTCGCAAAGATGTCTGTCCGCTTGGGTAAAACCGTCGTCGTTCAAAGTTTCCGTAGACTGATTAACTCTTAAGTGTTGCAAATCACGATTTACGGGCAATCGTGTTTTTTCCCTCGTTTGACTTGGCTGTCCAACCACGTTCAGACCTCGCGTGGCGGGCTGTTTGTTGTTTTTCTGTTCGTGTCTCTACGGTTCTTGCGTGTTGTGATGGGACCGAATAGCGCAGGTACGTTAATTCCGCGCCAGTTGTCAGAAGTCGCGTGACGTACGTGGCATCAACCTTGAGGCACTTGTGTACGAAACAAGCTGTACTGCCACGTGGATGGACTTTTCTGGCCTGCGCATTCTTCGCGCGCACCATGGTTTTGCACCCGCCGCTGGGGCTCAGCCGCTAGGTCGTTGCGCTGCTGAGCACGAGGTCGCGGGTTCGATTCACGGCCGCGGCGGCCGCTTTTCTGGTGGAGGCGAAAAGCAAAAACGCCCGTGTGTACGAGATTTCGGCGCTCGTTAAAGATCCCCAGGTGGTCAAAATTAATCCGGAGCCCTCCACTACGGCGTGCCTCATCGCCTGCGCTGCGTCGGCGCGTTAATTTTACAATCAACTATGGTTTTGCGAGGACCCCCTCCCTGTTGAGGACACTACGAAAGGAGGTGGAGGGTAAACGTCCTCCGTGCGCGCTCATGGATTGAATTTGCCCGCGTTGGTTGCCGTTCCGGCGTAATTTAGATGGCCAGTTCTTTCATCACGACATAGTTTCGGATCGGGCCCAACGCTGTCGCGCAAGTCGATCGATTTTTTTCGTCTCTCGCTTCCGCAATACCGCAGTCACTTGCGGATTTACGGCCGCTTTGTGTGCCCCTGCCCTGCGTGCGTTTCCGCGGGAACTTCAACGGTGCAAAGCCTATGTTGATGCCTCGCCGTTAGAAGGCGATGACCGGAAGAGGCGTCGGGTTCACTCCGTCCTGGTGAGAAGGAGCAAGTCGGGAGCAGCTCAACAGCGATGATGATGCTCATCGATGGGCATTTTTCGCCTCGCAGGTGCGGGCTCCGTTTTCGGAGGCCCTGACTCAGCAGAGCCAGCCATTGGCGCCGCTCCAAAACCAGGTGCCCCTCCCCCCTTCTCGGCGCGCTAATTCTGCCCGCCTGAGTCAGGCCTTTCCAGGCGCCCTTCAAGGAATGCCACCTCCGCCGACGGTCCATCTCGTTTCCTTTGTCCAGGCGTGCCATTGCGGGCTTAGCCAGGAACTCGACTCGTTTTGCCGCATCTGTTTCTCGTGGAGTGAACCGGCAAAGGGTAGCGCGTTGTCGAGCGAGAACTGGTGTCCGCTGGACGAGCCCGCCAGAGGCCCCGCGCAGAAGGTCCGGAAGCTGGCCGGAAGCGTGCACCGGATGCCCGCGGCGGAAGTGTTGCGTGCCGGCCAGAGCGCGCCTCCGTCCTTCGTCCGAAGACCGCACCTCCGAACGCAGGAGGTCGCTGGAACCAAACACTTTCAACGCGCACCGCAATCGCGGCAAAAGCGAACGTGGCCGGAATCGCCGCTATGTCCGGGCCTGCCGATGGAGGCGAAAAGCAAAAACGCCCGCGTGTGCGAGATTTCGGCGCACGTTAAAGATCCCCAGGTGGTCAAAATTAATCCGGAGCCCTCCACTACGGCGCACCTCACCGCCTGCGTTGCGTCGGTGCGTTAAACCCTTCAATCAATCAATGGAATGCGAGTGTATACATCCGAATCCACATGATGGCTTCGGCTACGGCTTCTAGAAGTCCTAGGATTTAAGGGAGTAACTTCAAGGCTGTCGAGGCGACGAAAAGATTAGAATGCTCACGGACGAAAAGCTGAGAGGGGATTGTTGCCTAGGACAGCTACCACCTGTAACAGAGAAAAATGAGAATTTTGGGCCTGCCCTAAGAGCAGCGCTAGTATTAAACGAAGAGTATAAAACTTTTTTTTTTTTTCATAAAAGTAAGATGGCGCTTCATCACCCCGCTACAAAGGGAATACCACGAGCAATCATCGATGGTGAGTGATCGTGTAGGATGTGAAAAAAAAAAAAAAAAAACGCTTCACGTGGCCGGAATCGAACCTCGGTCCACTGCGTCTATCCGATTGCTTCAACACGGTCGAAGCGGTTTGGAAAACTCGGACAACCAAGGAATCCGTCACGAGAAAGCTTCGAGTTCATCCGTCGTCGTCGTTAGACGGAGGGGTGCATGATGTTTTGCGCCGCTGGTTCTTCATTGGCCGGACTTTGTTTGCCACCTGGTAACCAAGCTCTGACGTTTTGTTTTGCCGAGAAAGTTTGGGTGGAAGGGCGAATCTCGACTCGTCCAAGCCGGGTTCGGCTCGGCGTTTTCTGCGCTCGAACCACTCTGCTGCCGAGCGCCGGGGCGCGTGATTTGAGCCCGGAGCGACGCCGCTTCGGGGCTCGCGCTGCTGCCATGAGCTGGCTGGCCGCCTTAAAAATAGCCCCGACTTGGGCGCTCATGCTACTTGAAGGGCGCCTTTTATTTCCACCAAGGGGAGCTGACGCAAGGCCTGCTGCCTGTTCGCGCTTCGCTTGGACCGTCCCGTCTTGTCAGCTTCGCAAAAGGTTGTGCCTAGAGCGCCGTCCGACTGTACTATCAGCACTCCACTAAAGCGACGTCCACCGGCCTTCCGATGAAAAAAAAAGTTTCTAGCACTACTTCGCCCTTCATTCACGTAAGGTTGCGTAAACTAACATAACTTAACGATCAGAAAAAAAAAATCATTTAAAACGCCTAGAACTTACCTGAGCCATCAAAAATTAAAACGAAGTATGTAAAGGAAACAAAAAGCTACGGATGGCAAGAGCTGGACTCGATACAGCAACCTTGCTAACAAGAAGTTCAGACGGAACCTCTACACCACAACGGCAGGCGATTAGAATACTGTCCTCGCACGGCACTCCAGACACTGCGTTCGCACAATGGTGCAACTCGTCTGTCGCGGCGGTTTCTGCCGTCCCCAGTGTGTCCTCGTCTAGCGCCGTCTTCGCGACTGCCTTCTTTCGAAGTATTCTCCCAGGACAAGTGGCCGTTCATTCCCGAGAAAGCGGCGCCGGTGTCAACGCGCCTTGGCTTTGCGTGATGCGCCTTCCGAAAACTGACGCTACTCTTCCTCCCACGGAAGTTGCGCTCTTCGTGCCGTTTGTTTCGCCGATGGCTGAGGAAAATTTCCCGCAGGAGTTCACTTAACACGGCCGCTTCCGGAAAGTACGTTGGCAGTGGTGGTCGCGAGAAAAACAAAAAACGCGCGGTGCGGTCGGAATAATGAAAGGTTGCGACATAATTCGGAGTGGCCAGTGACTGGTATTATGGTGCGCGTTCTAAATGTGAAGGTAAACCAACTTTCTTTTGAAAGCCAAACAGCTACGTAATAACCTGCTCGTGAATGACAGGCTAACCTCGTATTTCGGCTAATTGCGTCAAGGCGCGTTGTATGGGTAACGTTGCCCATTTATTGCCGGCGCTGTTTTTTTTTTTCGTCTGCTTGCGCAACTGCGTGTGTGTGTACACACACACACATACAAGCATGTATGTTGGCAGCAACGGACGCCATTACCACAGTGCGAGCATGTGTTCTTAAAACTACTTATTTAGTTTTCCGCGGCGTTGAGTCCCCGTGCGAAGTGAAGTCCGTGGATCGAGGACGAAAACCAGCCTCGTCGGAAGCATCACACGAACGAATGCCGACCGCGCAAGAGCTTCGTCAAAAATGACGTTTCGGATTTCCCCCGGAAGTTGTTCGCCGCGTTCACAAGTTTGCGAATGAGCTGATCTCACGCCTTGAGAAATACAGCGCGAAGCTTCCAAGCTCTCTTGGCAGGGAGCGCAAACATTGCTCATGGATTTACCAATGCCTGAACGAGAAATATCTGCATAAACAAGGGCAGTGTTTGGGCTCGTTGGTTCATGTCACGCGAACACATCAGTGGCTAGGACCTGGGCTGTGTGTGTGTAGCCCCCTTTTCCGTCCTGAGCGCTGTTTTGTTTTCTAGAGATAAGTATCGTCAGTATCGCTCTGACTCAGCGCCTATCTTATCATAGGGCGACTGAAACGGTGGCATCAAGCCACACAGCGCTTGCAGGGGGGCGTCGCTCATTGCATCACTACTATAGGTATTTGTTTTTTCTATCACTGGAGCAAGCAGTGCAGCATGTGTTCATCTCTTTTACTAACTTATAGCTAAGCTAGCACTCTGGACTGGTCTGCTATCATCCGCACCAGTTCAGGTAAAATAAAACTGTCCACTGTACCACCCCTGTATGAATTTAAAGCGCAAAAATTCGGACAGAGGAAGAATGGGACAAAGACAAGCGCTACAAAGACAGAGATTGGCGCTTGCCTTTGTCCCATTCGTCCCCTGTCTGAATTTAGCGCTTGCCTTTGTCCCGTTCGTCCCCTGTCTGAATTTTTGCTCTTTAAATTTGTACATTGGATTACCAACTAGCTCGAACTCACACGTTGTTCCACCCCTGCTTCACAGGTCTGGGCCTGGACCGGAACGAATGTCGTGCGGAGCCCAGGTCGTCCCTCGCACAATGCTGGACTCTCCCAGGCCTCGGCCGCTTCAGCTGCAGTGTCCCGCGCAGTCGCCCTCGTCGTCGTCTCGCCGCCGACGCGCCAGCTTCTCTGCGGCGTGCGGCGGCGGCGGCCGGGTGCAGGTGCGGCTGGTGACGCCCGCCGAGCTGGTGGGCTCGTGGCGGCAGCAGCGGCTGCTGGTGGTCGACTGCCGGCCTTTCCTCAGCTTCAACGCGGGCCGCATCAAGTGCGCGGTGAACGTCAACTGCGGCGACCGCATTACCCGCCGGCGGCTGCAGCAGGGCCGGCTCGCCCTGTGGGACCTGGTGGCCTGCCGGCAGGCGCGAGACCAGCTGCGCCAGGCGCGCGACATCGTCGTGTACGACGACTGCACCGGAGATCTGGAGGCCCCCCAGCCCAGCTCGTCTCTCGCCCTCGTGCTCGCCGTGCTCTGCCAGAACGGAGCCCGGCCGGCCGTGCTCAAAGGTGAGCCTCGCTCGAAGGCCCTCCACCGAGAAAATGGCCGCCAAGCTGTTTAAACTTTCCCGCCGCCAAGCTGTTCAAAACAGGCGCACACTGGGCCTCCTCGATTTCACAATCCTGGACCGTCCGCGGGCAGTCCTCGGACTGCCCGCGGACAGTTCAGGACTGGTAAATCGAGGAGGCCCAGTGTTTCGAACCTGGGGGGCTTTAGGTTAGGAGTAGCGACAATGGGCCAATTAACACACGGCTGCGGTGCACAAACTCTCTGGGAAGTTTACTGCAGTGTGTGGGTGTAAACGCCATCTGCCGGAAACGGAAGATTATTGTTCGGTGGATGGAGCGTGCCAAAAGAGGTCACGCCGTCTACAAATGAAACGCGGTCACGAAAATGTGAACCAGCGCACACAAATGGCGCGATTTCTTTCCATGAAAGTCAGAACGACACGTGGCTTAGTTACAAAAACAAAGTTGTGGAGAAATTCGGCTTTCCAAATGTACCAAAAGCGCGCCATTGTTGGACCTCAACGAACAGCATTTTTCAGTTTAGCTTGTTCGCGTTTCATTTGTACATGAGTTACAGACGGTCTCGAAACGGTTGGGCGAAGAGGGGTGCCAGCCGATTAACGGCAGCTTATGGCAGTCACCGTCCACGGCGAGTCTGTGCGCATGCGCCGGGATAGCCCAGCGCCGAAGATACGCCGGTGATCGCAGTACGCTGCCGTTCTGTGCCACAACCGCTTCTTTCGCTTTCAGCTGTTCGAAACAACCCACGTTTGGCCGTCGAGCACCGTTTGGAGTTTATTTATTTGAACAAAAAGAATACATATACACTCTACACAGGGACGCAACAATGTTGTCAGTTTGATGCATGTTCACTGCTCATTGTGGAGGCGACATGTTTTCATGTCAGGGAAGGCCTTTTGGAGCGCGCACGTAGTCGGTTTTTCCCGTTGTCTTCCGACGTTCCGGCGTGACGCAGACCGTAGCGTGCGTCAATTGACGAACGGAGCAGGGCCTATGTATCAGAACAGACCCTTCGGGAAGTTTAGCCGTGACCACGTGATGGCCGATGGGCTCCGACGTGCGGGCGGAATCTTCCTTCTATCGCGCCACGCCCGTCGTCCGCTCGTTTTCACACGGAGCGTTGCTTCCGCGCCACGTGCGAGTAGAGTACAAGCGACACTTCCGGCGCAGCCTTCCGGACAGCTGTACCGTATAAAGCTGCTCTTCGTGCTCGCACACTGCGTAATAGCGCGGCGACCATGGGTGACGCCGAATGCAAGCGCGCGCCAGTGCAAGGCCGTTCGTTCTCTGGTTGGCGGCGTCCGCGAGCAGGGCCGAGAGACGTGCCGCCGTTTGGCGAATATATCAGGCGCCGGTTGGCGGCTTCAACTTTCTTTCTGGGCCGATTAAGAGGCCGGCCGCGTAACTTCCGACCGGTCCGTCGTCCTTCCGCCCCGGGCGTTCGCCTTCAAAGGACGTGCGACGGCGGTAATAACGATGGCCGCACTCGCCGGTGCCCGCAGCAAGGCCGCGGCGAGAATGCGGCTGCTGCGCTGAGTCACGGCAGCGGGCGGGGAAAATGCGCCGGCCTTGGCTCGCCTTGAGATTAGTAGCGGGGCCCTTGCCCCCAGCCTTTCCTCGAGGAGGACGCCGCCGCCGCTTGAGTCACTGCGCGCCGGTAAAGCAGCCGCTGCTCGGAGGTCCGGTCTCCCTCGACCAGCGGGGCTTTGTTTGTCGGGTGGCACAGGCCGCCTTTGGGGCTGCGCCCGGCGTTTTATCGCTGACGATCTCCGGCACATCTATCCCCCGCTCTGCCAGAGAGACCGAGCGGGCGGACGCTCCAAGCATCAGTTGGACGGTGCCGCAGCTGAAACTGCGCCAGGCGCGCGTTACGGCCCGTCCAGTTCTGGTTCGACTTGAAACGAAGCCGCGCTAAAGGCGCACGGCTTTCTTGGGCTAGGCCTAACGAGTTCCTCGCGCTCCCAGGTGGCGCATGTTCTGGCTCGCCGCGAAGTACTCTGCGTGAGTTTGCCCTAGGTGTTCGTTCGGGGCAGCCTTAGGAAAGATGGCCGCTGTTGCTACCGCGAACAAGCGAAACTCTCCATTTATCCCGCCGGAGTTTATCAAGACTGGCGGCGCTTCTTCCCCAAGTGCGGGGAGGCGGCCCCATGGCAACCCAAGAGGAGTGAATCAGATCGGATCAATAGACTGTTCCCGCCTTCAGGTGTGCCGCAGGACGGGCGGGGAGGAGCGCACGCCACGTGTCGCAGGACCTGCCCACCGCGAGCTTCATTCGGCCGCCCATTTTGTCTCCCGAGCTGCCGCTCGGTGCAAGACGCCTGCTCCAAGGAGGAAGCAGGAGCTACCGCGCTTGCGTGGACTCGGTAGTGAAAACCGAGTCTGCCCGGCCTTTGTACCGCTCCATCCAGAGGCTTCTTGCAAAGAATGCCTCGTTGCTGAAAGCGTCTCCATAATGCCGCCGAAGGCCCACTTGCTGGTCGCGCGAAGCCAAGGTGCCCTATATTTTTTCACGACAAAACTCGCTTCGGTGTTCGTATCTCCCCGGTGGTCCACGAGAAAGAGAGAGGCAGAGGGTAAAAACATTTATTTCACAACCCCTGCCTGAGTCCGCTCTCCGTAAGGTTGAGATCAGACGATGTCCCCCCTGATGGTGAGCAGGTGGTCAAGGAGGGTTGCCCAGGACGATGTCGCCTTACCCAGGTGGGCAACCCGTCCATCCCAGGTGGAGATGTACCCGCCGCGGTGGCTCAGTGGCTAAGGCGTTGCTCTGCTGAGCACGAGGTCGCGGGTTCGATTCCCGGCCGCGGCGGCCGCTTTTCTGATGGAGGCGAAAAACAAAAACGCCCGTGTGTACGAGATTTCGGCGCACGATAAAGATCCCCAGGTGGTCAAAATTAATCCGCAGCCCTCCACTACGGCGCGCCTCATCGCCTGCGTTGCGTCGGCGCGTTAAAGCCTACAATCAATCAATCAGGTGGAGATGTGGTGGAGTGGTGAGCGACTTTGCGGTGTGTCTTTTAGAAGGCAAGCAGCGCTTCCTTGTTCGCGAAGTTGTTGGCTCGGCGAGCCCATCGTGCGCGGGGGCTGCTCTCTTTGTCGTGAAGGTGGATCTGGCCTCACGAGTTAATCCCACTCAAAGGCCCGCTTGCTTTGTATAGTTCACTTCACAAGTTGCGTGCAGCACGCTGGACGTTGCACGACTACCAAGAAGCCCGCGCAACGTATGCGTGTCTAACTCGCCGTGGAATTCTGCGGAAGCTGGCTGAACAAAAGCTGTGCACAATCGGTGGTTCTACCTGCCCTAAGCTGGCAGGTAGAACCATTTCGTAGCTCCGGTCCTGCAGCTTGCGGAGTGAACTGCGGGTCAGTTGGACTAATGAACCAGGCAGCGTTTCTCATATGGAAGTCCGCGATGCGCTCTCCGACCCCCGCTCCATTATCTCTCCTTTTTGATAAACCTTGCTGGCACTGCAAAAAGGTGGCTTCGCTACATGACCTGTACGTTTATTTTCTCCTAGTTGCATAAGTTTTAACGTTAACAATTGGCTTTTTGCGCAACACGCCAGATGAACTGAAAACCAAACAAAAACAGAAGACAGAGTATAGGTGTTTGGGTGGCTTAGCTGCAAGAGCACATTGTTTGGCAATAAGACTCGGAACAATAAAGTTAATCGTGGGCTCCCCCACCAATTTTTTAAGACCAAAAGGCGTCCCCTTCACACTTTAGGGTATCAATTCTTTAAAACGAGAGGCCGTCGTTTTGAAACGACTGGGTAGCGCCATGCAAATGCATGGGTTTTTGGACGGGGGCGCCGCTCTGAAGGGCGGGAAATGAGGAAACACCACGATGAGGAATACTGTAACACTAACATTGCACCTGTAGTGCCGTGCTTGTAACTATGTCAGAACGGAATACCGGCTGCTGCCGCCGAACAACGTGATCGATCGCATTCTTAATGACGAGGACGCGGAAAGCGCACGCGTACTCTCATTTATTCCGGATTAGGTGCCTCCGAGGGGAGTTGGGACAAACAGCCGATTTGGGCCCGGTGCAAATGTAGAGCAACAAACGTCTGCCCTGCCCTCGGACAGTCAGTCACCTGACCTGACTCGAGCACGTCAGCGCCGCTCGCCTGCCGCATCATAGCCGACGGTCAGCGCACTGGTCCTCGCCGCGCAGTGCGTCACACAGCAGCAGTGTGCCGGTGGAGGCGGCTTCGCAGCTGACCGATCCCCGGGTGACGCGTGTGTAGTAATGAAGACGTGGCACATGGCAGAGCCCCGTGCGTGTGAGTCAAAAGGAGTGGTGGTGCGATGACGCCGCGGCGATGAATCACGGACGAGGACGACGTTTCGGTCCCCCTCCCCCTGGGAACCGCGGCACCCAACAATCAATGGGGCGTATTAGTCACACGCGCACCCGCCGCGCAGCACCGAGTGAACACGCCACTTCGGAACAGAGCTGAACCCCGCCGCCGGGCGTGAACACACTGCCCCGCCGCTCGTCCCTACTTTGAGGCCTCATCGCCCGAGAGACAACACAGCGGTCTTCCGTGTCGTCGTCCCGTTCGCGTCGGGCCGTAAGAGATGGAAGTCTTCGGCCAACGAGTGCACCTACCTGTCGCGACGCCACGACTCGGTACTCTGCCACTGCGTGGTCCGATACTGCGTTTTAGATAGTTGCCACTATCCGGGCACGCGTGACTGGGGGGATTTTGGCGCGCAGCTTAGATACTTAGAGGGGAGAGAGGGATGGTGCCGGCTGTCAGCTGTGCGGTTGAGGGGTGTCATATGGGGGCTCAAATATGCAACCATGCAGAAGCAACAAGTGCGCCACTAAGTGCCCTTATATAATGAGCATATACGCGTGTTCGTTGAATGTATGTATGTGCATACTCACACAAAAGTCGCAATTACTGCAGTATCAAACGTTGCCAACTTTTATTGTAATTTATGCGTACTACAAACATTAACATAGCAAAATAACCTACCATTTTTTGTTCAAATGCAACTTAGCGACTTGTATTTTTCTCCATTTTCTTCTGCACCAAGAACATGTGCGGAAAAATTTGCACTTCTATTGTGCTTTCGTTTTTTTTTTTTTTTTTTCGTCGCCACTCTGCACCGGCCCACGAGGGACCCCAGTAGTGTGAGAAATAAACGGTGCCTATATGAACTAGCAAAACGGGGGGAAAAGGCAGCCGGAACCGTTCAACAGGTTGCTTGTACAGTTTCAGAGAAATGGCTGTTTCGGGTCAAAATGCATCATAATCAACGCAAAAGCACCACTGCGACCCCCCACAGGCGCGCGAGTGCGCATGCTCAAGCTATGCGCCTTCTGTGATCCGTTGGCCCGAATATTCGGCGAGAGCTGCAGTTGATATTGTAGCGGCATCATCATCGCCTGCGCCCCAACATCATCAGTAATGCAGATGATGACGCGGACAGAACACGATGGCCTCCGCTCTGCTCGGCCGATTCTCGGGCCCATGTTGTCGTCCCCACGCAACTGTAAATAAATGTAGGCCCTGCCGCACCTTCTCATCGGCCGCCTACAACAACACGGATTGCGCAAATCCCGTCTGCTCGCGATAACCTTCTCGTCCCGACGCGATTCGTCGTTACGTAGTACACGGTTTTGTAGCGGCTAACGTTTTGTGCGCGGTGAAGCCTCCCGAGAGCCTAAGAATGCCCTTGAGAAAAGGCGATCGTGCGCACGGCCGGGTGAGCGCTTCCCGGCATTTGCTTGTGCGTATTGAAGCTACACGGAGACTATTGTCGCTGGGGGCCCGCAAGCCGAGCAGAGGTTTGTACGGGCGTGGATGCAGAGGTGGTGGTTGCCCATAAATATGGTGGTTGCCCATAAAAATAGCCAAGAAGAGTTTCTTTTCATGGAAATCAGTCAGGTAAGGCAATATAGTGGAGCGGAAGAATTTAGCCTGTAGGTTCAAGAGAGATGGGCAAACAAGTTGAAAGTCAACATGATTATAACAGCACGGCAGACGGCTGAGCCGTCTCCGAAATGAATGAGCGGATGGCGTGACACACTTCCCCACGGCAGATGCTCAACTTCTTTATGCCCGCCGGAAAAGTCAATGGCAGAGAGATGACCGCGTCCTCTCTTCTTCTTTCTGGCCCGCAGGCGGCTTTCGCGAGTTCCAGCGGCAGTTCGCCGACGAGTGCACGAGCAGCAGCACGGGCGTCGTCGACGGGGGTGAGGGCCAGCTGCAGGCCTGCGAGGACGTGCGCGCGTGGCCGGCCACCTGCGTGCTGCCCTTCCTGCTGCTGGGCAACGAGCGCGACTCCCGCGA
Organism: Haemaphysalis longicornis; assembly: GCF_048455015.1. Lineage (NCBI taxonomy): Eukaryota > Metazoa > Arthropoda > Arachnida > Ixodida > Ixodidae > Haemaphysalis > Haemaphysalis longicornis. The sequence continues at coordinate 187,245,672 of NW_027526445.1, forward strand.
CGCCGAGCTCCTGCAGCGGCTGGACGTGGGCCACGTGCTGCACGTGACGCCCTGCGACGACGACCAGCACCGCTGTCCCGCGGGCGTGCGCTGCAAGCACCTGCCGGCCTCGGACAGCTGCCACCAGAACCTCAAGCAGTTCTTCGACGACGCCTTCCGCTTCCTCGGTGAGTCCTTCCCCGCTCGCTCCGCTGATATGTCCGGTCATGGCTGGCCGTGCTTCGGGTGCGCCTTATTAGTCCAGGGGCGGTATTCTCGTGTTTGTCCGTTTTGAAAACGTCCGTTCTTGTGTCCGTTTTATTGTGACGTAGTTCCAGTTGTAGGCGGGCTTTGGGTTGACTTTTGCGCAACTGATTTTGTAAACACATTTTAAAGGACTAAGTACCTATTTTGAACTATCTTTTATATGTTTATTGTTCCGCCAGCGAACCAACAAGGCGACGAAAAATTGTCTGCTCCCAATATTCTGCTCCGAGAAGCCGCGGCTATGCCGTGCTTGCAAGGCGTCACATCTGAGTGTTCGATTTTAGTCAATCAGGGCTTGCTCAAAACGGACACCACGGACAAACCACAATACCGCCCCAGTAGGGCCGGTTGGCCTCTCATGTGTTGGCTTTAGAGAGCGGGTGGCTACACCGCGATCAAGGAGTAATATGTGGCGTACCTCAGGGCGCGCAGATTGATTCCTCACTTGGCCGCGATGGCATGGCTACGACAGAAGCGCAAAACGGCCATTTCCCACGGCCCGGGGCGGAGAGCCGGCCCTAATCGCAGCGAGATAGCGCAGCGACGAGATAACGCGACCAAGCTTGCTTACGGTTTGACTTCGCCGCGGCTTCCGAGCGCAGCGCGCCGTTTACATGACGTCCACGCGATGAAAACTGGCTTCGCTGCGCTCCGGCCGCAGCGATGTAAACGTGGCCTATGTCGCACTACAAAAGACTGCCCAAAATGGGCAGTAGATTAATGACTTCAGAAATGTGTTCGGCGCCATATGCAACCAGGAGACTGCGTTCTATAAAAGTACTCGGTTTTTATGCGCCGCGGTGTTCAGGCGTTTGTGCTGCGTACTCTAAGGACGCGGGTTCAATCCCGGCTCGCTGTGACCGCTTTTTTCATGGAGTCGAAAAGCGAAAACGCCCGTGTGTCGAGATTAAGGCGTGCGTTAAGGATTCCCAGGTGGTCAGAATTAATTCAGAGCTTCTCACTACGGCGCGAATCACAGCTCAGGTGTATATAATATACTATAGCTTCGGTGCGTTAAGCTCTCCTTTTTTTTTTACTTCGTTATGTGTTGTATTGCTGCAACAATGTACCGCCGTTCAACACATGCAAGTCGCATAGTAATATCTTTGGAACCAGGTATCGCCCACGTGATCGAAAGTAATATACGCAAACCATTTCTAAATGAATCACCTAGTAATTTTGGTTTGCTTTCTACTTTTCCGAGGGCTGTGTTTGAAAGCTGGAAAGTCGAAAGCGCAGTTAAGGAACCTGCTCTTCCCGCGTCATGATTCAGAGCCCCGCTGTCATGATTCACTCGTCCACTGCACGCTGAACCACGTGGCCCCACGGCGATGCGGTGTGCCGTCATACGCCGCTGTATACACACTGTCCGAGAGGCTCGGAAACTCCGCTCTCTCGCGGAGCCGGCGTTACGGCCGCGGCTCTTACGGCCGGCCACTATCGCGCGCAGCTGTCGAAGCGGGTGGGGCGCATTCACAATTCGCCACAAGCGCTGACATCATCGGCCCCAATCACGACACCCTCATTTTCCCGCGCGACCGACACGCGGGCCCGAACTCGGGTCGCTGTTACTCATGCGCGCGGAGGGCAACTGTTGACGCGGACCGTCCGGGCTTTCGTCATCCGTGCTGCTGCTACAGGGAGGACGGACCCCTCTTCTGGGTGGGTGGGGGGACAACAGCCCGCACCACATGGCGAGCACTGACTCAGCAGCTCGGCTCTGTCTGTCCGCATGCAGCTGCCGGGAGGAGCGGCGGCCATTGTTAACGGCGCTACCTGCGCGCGCATGCGTCACCGTGCCACCGCGCACGTGTCACGCGCTTCATGACGTCACCGCGCCGGGCCTCGTGACGTCATCGCGCGGTTTGAGCGGGCCGAGCCGCGGGCTTTGCGTGCGTGTCGTAGTACTACGTTCGGGCGTCTGGAGTTTGGCGCGGAGCAGGTGAATGTCCGTGGTGGGGGAAGCCGTTGCGCGCACGAGCGGTGCAGTGCGTCCGATGCGCGCTTTTTTGATCGGAGCGGAATATGCAAAGCGGGTCCGTGTTCCCAGCGCACTCGCTGGGAGAGTCGCGCGGGCGGAGGCCGTCAGTGGAAACGCCGTGACATCACTCTGCTTGGAATGTCTCCATTTCACGAAATTAGCTCAATTAATTTTGTTTCTTTTGTAAAATTTGACCGGATAATTTATTGGCGTCGGTGCGAATTTATTGACGTCGGTACAGTGCTGCTAGCAGGACTGTAGTAGATGTCGCCGCCACTGCCGTTGTCACGCGTGGTGCTTGGTCGCCTGGTGCCGCGACGTCGAGCATCGTTTTCCGGAGAAGTACCTCGGTCGAAGTGCTGGGCTGCCTGTTTGCGCCAAATTGTCGCGCGGGTGTTGAATGCGAGGCGTAGTTCGCGCTTGTTGAGCGACAGTATTTCCGTGGTGCGAACGAGAACAGTTCCGTGGACTGCAAATCGCGCTGGCGAGTGACCGTCGCCTGTGTCCTCTTGTGTTTGCCGCCTGAGGAATTTAGCCGAACGTCGTTAAAGCCTGGAATATGGGCTCTGTACGAAGTATTCCGTATAAAGCTTTTCATCCGTAATCTTTAATAAGATCAGATCATGGTCTGGGCTGTGTTGCGCATGCGCAGTTACATCTTCCTGTTGACTGCGCCAATTGTAGGACCGCTAGCACAGCCCACTGATAAAATGGGAGCTCCCAGAACGAAGAAAATAAAAAAGGTCTATAGCGTCGTGGCGCAACGCCAGCCCGGCCGGGAGAAAACACGGCGCTGTGATGCAGTCGTGCACGTAGCGAGCGCACACAGGGAAGTGGCCGAAAGAGCATCCGCTTTCTTCTCTCCAGCACGAGCAGTTTGGAAGAGAATAAAAGGGCTTGCATTGAAATAAGCCTTGAATTTTTTGAAAGGCGCAAAGCTCTGACTTTTCGTGATTGGCAGCGAATAGGTTTAAAATGTGCGCGTCGGCCCAAGCAACTGCCGGCACGGCACGCCTCTCAAGGCCCGTTTGCTTACTCACTCGCTAAATAAGCCAACAGTTGGTCGGGGTAATGTTTGAACGAAGCCTTTCAACGAAAGCCAGTACTGTAGGTTACCATCTTTCCTTCGTACGCGCCGAAACGCATCGGCTGGCGCCATTACCGCACGAATCGAGCGAGTCCACGCGACCCTCGGCGGTGGCTCAGCGGCTAAATTGTGTTGCTGAGCCCCAAAACGGGGGTTCAGTCCCGTTCCTGGTGGCTGATTTTCAGATTGAGGTGAAAATGGAGCGTCGAGATTTCGGCGCACGGCTGAGATCCCCATTCGGTCGAAATTCATCCGGAGCGCGCCTCAAAGCCCTGCAGGCGTAGTCGGCGCGTTGAACTTTTAAATTTCGTCGAATGAGGCGGAACAGTGTTAACGGGAGTCCAAGCACGTTATTAATAACCCTATGGGGCCGCTAGCTTTGATCAAATATTTAGGCGAAGCCAAAGACTAACCAGGGCAACATGATGGCATTAGTAGTAGATCGGTCGTTGGTTTCGCTTCCATTCGAAAATTGGGTATTGGCCAAGAATTTTTAGTCATGGATACCACTTAGATAAGACGAAGATACGGGAGAAGAAGAAAGTATTTAGTTACAATGTCGAACAGAAAGAAGACGAAAGGAGGGGAGTGGGCATACAAAACAAATAGTCGACCTGGTCCGAATAGTTATATAGCGGCAGACGATCCGTATCTGAAACGGATGAGTGGGCGACGTAACACACATCCCTATGGCAGTGGCCCAGCTTTGCGCCCACAAGAGACAAAAGCGTGGGAAGAGACAATGAGTCCTATGCGTCGTGGTGGGGATAGCAGCCTTCCTCGAGGATTACACCGGCGGCAAAAAAAGGAAGACATGTTCCGCAGATTCAGTTTCCTGGCAAAAGTGGCAAGTGTTCGCAGTCACGCGAAACTCCGCGGTGATGGGCACGCCCGAGCGAGTCGCGGCTGTGACATTCCGTTGACCACCGCGTGGCGCGATCGGTTTTTCCGCTCGCTTTCGCCGTCGTCGTAGGCCGCGGTGACCGGGGAGGCGTTCCGAGTAAATCCGGTCTCGCCCAGGGGATTTCCCTCGGCCGACGGCTATTACGGTTTTCGAATGAACTCTGCGTGTAAGCGCCGTGTGACCGGAACCCGGTGGTCGCGGGAGCCACATCACCACGGGGGCTTCTTTCGCCGGTCCTCTTCCTTTGTCTTGTTTCTTTATTTTTTTTTAAATCGGTACCTAACAAAAGGTGATGGTGCGTTGCTCCGAGAGACTTTGCTGTGAAGCATTCGCGCGTGTAGAGAGCGTAACTGCATAGTACTACACCAGAGCTTTCGATGAAGCCAGCTGAAATGCGCACTGCGAGGGTACGTTGACGGAAGGGGTGAAGGTCTTTTTTTAGAGGAGCCCCTTAGGGGCTGTGTTTGCTTGCGTCTTCTGTTGTCGTAATCGTCGTCTCGTGTAGTCACGGTACCAAAACAGCGGGAAACTCGTTTACGCCTTGCGCTAGAACGTAACGCGTACTTAAAAAAAAGCAAAAAAAAAAAAAAAAAAACACCGGCACCCTCGTTTACGTCTCGCGCTGGAGAGCTCAGATACGAGACTTTTACGGCCCTCCAACGGTTTCATCTGAGTGGGCAAAAACGCCAAGGCCCCAAGAATAAATACACTTACACACTGCATGCTTCTCCCCTCCCCAGGCTTCACGGTAGTGGAGAGGGCCAGGGATTTTTTTTTTTTTTAATTGCCGAAACACTATAGGTGGGCAACCGCAAGAAATCTGTGCGCTTTTTCTGAAGCTGCCTGCGTGCCTATTACAAGCCCGGCGCAGTGTAGCGCATATAACCGCGGATATTTATTGGACAATGCTTTATAAGTAGAAGTTGACGCCGCGTCTGGTGCAAGGGAACAAACAACATTCAGATCGTCCCGTAATTTTCTTCGTCGCGTAATTTTCTTTAGATGCGCACTCATTTATGTGGGCCACCTGGGTCGTCGATGATTGCGCGCCGCCGTGTCGTGTCTTAATCGCGAAATCCGAACACACTTTCTTCGGCTCGTGTGTGCTGCTCCAGCTCTCACGTCGGACACTTGCCTTGGACCCCTGAAAACGAACTGTTGCTCACAGTTTGGCGGTTTAGCCTCGTTTGTGGTGGTAGCTGTTTCGAAATCGATTCGTTGATGTCGTTTGCGGTGCGTTTGAGTTAGTCATAGGGGCCCTCTGACGCCGATTCGTTTAAATGCAATGGAGCTGTATGACAAATGGGAAAAAAAATTGCAGTGTGGCCTTTAAATGTCAGGCATTGTTTGGCTTCGGGGAATTTCTCGCAGGGTAACTTGGGATTACTCAGCTATTTGGCTAATTTTTTTAGAGAAATGCTTCGAGTTGTCGAATATCGTAGGGCGGTAATGTAGCGGCAGCTGTTTTGACGTATTAAATGTTATCATGAAAGGCCAGCCAGCGAGCCTTCTTTTAACCGGGATTTGTAGGCCGAGGGGCTCAGAGGGAAAAAATTAAATTTTAAGGAAATTTACCGTATTTCAGCAACATGCGCACTTTTGGTGGCATAACGGTTTCTAAATCTGTGTCGTTCACGCTTGCGACGGAGGCGTGGCGAAAGTTCTCGCACGCGCGATAAGATACAGATGAGGGGGTCATTCAACCGAGGAACGCTTTTCTCAGAAAAAAATACATTGTCAGCCTGGTTGAGAAAGCGTTTCGGCCTGCCACCAGCGCGCGCCTCTGGCGAACGGGAAATGCTGACGGTCGAGTCGGGGCCTTTTAGGCGTTCTGCCGAAATAGATCCGCGGAAAATGACACGTTTTCACGCCGGTTTACTTTCACCGGAAACCGGTTCGGCAGCAGTGCTGAACCCGCGCGATGGTTGCAGAACAGGTTTCCGAAAGTGAAAAAAAAAAAAAAAAAGAAACGCGTGCTCTCGTTTTCCGCACATGTTTCCGCTGTGAAAAGGGGCCATGAATAAGTTTTGTTTAGCAGAAAGACCGCTTTGCCCCGATAGCGCGTATAAAAACGCCAATTTTATTGCAAACGTTGAACAAATAATGCAGTCATCAAATACAACATGTGAAGCAGCGGCGACTCACTAGGCATTTTCCGGCAACTTTTCTATGACGTCACAGAATCTTTCTCGCGCGTTTGGCGGCCGCCGAACTAGCTAGTTGCGTTTGGTCGTATCACTTGGATTCTGAGTGCGGTTAAACACTGAAAATTGTTTTCAATGCTGCCCAGCATGACGTCACTCCTGCCGACAACGTCGCTGTAGCGCGAAAGATGAAAGTCTCAATACTAGCGTTTTTTTTTCTTTTTTTCTGGCTAAGTCTTGTGGATAGAACGGAGCTGAGCGAGTTACTGAAACCAAGATCTTTCAAATTAGGCAAAGTCGTACGTTGTCTTCGGAGAACAAACTTGAGTAGAGGATACCATGGTTCAGGCAAAGAAAAAAGAACTACTTGGGCTGGCCGCGTAGTTAGGAAGGAGGGGAAGGAGGCCAGTTACTCCGTGGAGAGACGACATAAGGAATTTCGAAGGCAAAGAGTGGGCTCGGGCGGCGCGGGGCAGGAGCGGTTGAAGGACGATGGGAGAGACCTTCGCCCTGCAGTGGACCTAAGTAGGCTGATGATGATGACGATGGTGGCCCCTAACGAAAAAAAAAAAAAACTTTATTCAAACGCAACATTAAGCGCCGAGAATGTTCCGGGCCAGGCTCACCACGCCAGCTGCTGGTCCGAGGCTAACCAAGTCCGCCATGTTGGAGGAGGAGGGTGTGAAAAATGTGGGGACTGAATTGCAATGGGGCAGGAGGAAATGCAGCGTTATAAATTAGCGCATGGTTCGGGACAATCGGGACATGCTGGGGAGTGTCGGATACGGTGGAGAAAAAAAAAAACGGGCATGTGTAAGGACAATATTTAAGTGTATGCTTCGAAGAATGAGTAGCGTGGTTGGTTAGATTTGTCTGGAGCAGGAAGTGTACGAAGAGTTTCTGTGATGTACTTACAGTGAAGCTTTGCTGTGTGCAGTGGAGAGTAGTGTTGCACGTGGGTGCCTTTAACTGATGAATGGTTCGCTGTGCTGCGCGCAGTACAAAATAAAGACTGACGTGTTCTCTCTTTTCCCCCCTCTCTCTCTCTCGCAGACGAGGCTCACGCGAGCGGCAGCCGCGTGCTGGTCCACTGCCAAGCGGGCGTGTCCCGGTCGCCGACCATCACGGTGGCCTACCTGATGCGGCACCTCCGGCTGCCGCTGGTGGACGCGTACCGCTACCTCAAGGCCAAGCGGCCCATCATCTCGCCCAACCTCAACTTCATGGGCCAGCTCATGGAGCTGGAGCAGAAGCTCGCCCTCCAGGAGCCCGACGGCAAGCCGTGCGCGCCCTGCTGCCGGGCCTCGGCCACGCTGCTCGAGCTGCTCGCGGCGCCCGAGCCGCCCTCCTCGTCCGCCGGCGTCTGACTGACCCACCGCAGCGCGGCCCCCCTGCCACAGGGACCAACCTCATCACCCCGCGGCCGGCTCTCACTGCCAGTGTCGTCTTCAGCTCCCCGGTGTTCTCCCTACCCTCCCCCCGCGTGTGGTGTGCCTTAGTGCCCCCTCCCCCGGTCCACGCGGGGACAGACCAAGCCGTGTGGTGCTCGTCCGGTTACTACTGTCCAAGCATTCAAAGTCGACGATGAGGAGGAGGCCTTTTGGTTGTGATAAGCAAGCTGCCATCTACAAGACTATATCTATGCACGTACGGAGATGATTTGTGCAGCTGAGAGAGTGTTTCGTTTTGTTTTTTTTTTCGGACCAGTCATTGAAAAGTCCATTTCACAGGAGGCTCCACGGAGCGCTTGTGAAGCCGGCATTGCCCAGGGAGTGTCCCGAAGCGTCGTGTGCTTTGCGAGGAAGGTCGACGGAGTGCATCGGGACTACTTTCTCTCGCGCATTGCCGGAGTTCTCAGAGCTTCAAGAAGAGCACAGCGCGGAGTTCGAGGAGTATATCAGGGTGGCCAAGTGTGCCGAGCGCCTGAATCCAAGCCGAGTGAGCACGCCTTCTAGTCTGCCTTTCCGCGCTGCAGCGTCTCTCGTCTTCCTCCTCACCGCAGCTGCAAGTGCCAAGGACACAGCGTGTATATTTTGTACCGTGTGTTTTGAACTCTTGCTCAACCATTCTCCGGATTTCGTCGACTGCCAAGCCATCGGCAGCCGCACGACGAGCGCAAATAAAAGTCCATTCTGTATAGCCCCTCCTCCTGACTGCACTTGAATGGCGTCCCGAGGGTGCGCTGCTTGCCATACGGTTTTTCTTCACTCTACCACGGTCATTCTCCATCCTTTTCTCCCTCCTTACTGCAACACACTCGCCAAACGTACCCTTCCCCGTGTTTCAAAGCGCTTCGCTGCACAGAGCACCCACGTGACATGTGTGATGTCAATGCGTGCGCTACTCTAGTGAGCGCCTAGAGCCCACAGTTCTGGCTGTGTAGCCTTACTGCAGAGTACTGCGTACTGGCGCTGACTGCTTGGGTTCGAGCACCAGGAAGTCTATCTCTTCGTGTTTTTATTTTCATTGCGTAATTTTTTCCTCTAAATTCAGTTCTTTTTTCTAGACTCAAATTCGCGCGTTGTTATGGTAAATGTTGATTTGGTATGATTTAGGTCACTTTAGGTTTGGGGCGCAGCCAATAGCCACGTTGAATTGTCGTTCTCCATCGCCTGAACAGGCATGTCACGTGGGTCTCTGTGCAGCGAAGCGTTGACATATGCTACCCCCCTCCCCCAAACTCTCGGCAGAAGAATTCTCTATCTGGCGTCAACTACGACCCGGCACGCACACTATGTATTAATTACCGTACGGCCACCATCCGCTTTGCACTTCCCTCACGCTCTAGGTATCAGTGCCCGGAATGTCAAACCTTACATCTGGCCAGCCTATGCCTTCAAACCCACTTCTCCCACCCTAGCAGTGCGCATGCGCGTTAACCAGTACGTACGGACCTGCGGGATCATCGCAACCTGGTCCAGCGGTCCATTCCAGCAGCTGCAGGCGGTCTCCTGAACCGAGGAGGCCGCCTACATGTTTTTTGTGCTGCTCAGTAAGCGTTTTCCTTACCGACCTTTAGTAAGAGTCTAGTAGCTATAAATGCGTGGAATGTCCACGCATTGCTAGGAACGACCCACGCAGAAAGTTTTCTATACAGCGAGCAGGTCTAGGCTGTCAGATGCCGCATAGCGCAGCATTCGCCATTGAACGCGTTCGAGCACGTGGTAGTTTCGGTTTCCGCCGCAGTCTGTCATGGTGTGCTAAGTGCGTCGTTAGCAAACTGCGAAAGATACGGGGAAAAACAGGTGATGTAATCGGGTGCTCAAACTTAAAGGAGCCATGAAGACAAAATACAAGTTGGGTTTATTAGAAAGACTGCTTCTTCCCGATAACAATGATACCAATATCATCACAATCTTCGAACAAATAAGGAAGATATGAAAGAAAACGTGTGAAGCACTCGCGACCCCCTCGCCAATTTCCCGCAACTTTTCTACGACGTCACGGAACCTTGTTTGTGCGATTGGCGGCCGCCTAGCTGACCTGTCGCGACGACACATGACTGGACGTCTGTAATGGGGCCTCTAGTTCCATTTGACCGCACCACTTGAATGCTACCGTGCAGTTAACGCACTGAAAATTATGTTTTATTGTTGGCCCGTATGACGTCATTCTTGCTCATAACACGTCACTGTGGCGCAAAATTTGAAAGTTTTTAAATACTTCTTGCGTTTTTTTTTCGTTAAAAAACAGCTTTTGTGGCTGTAATGAAGCTAAGTGAGATACTGAATCCTAGTTCTTTCAAATTAAACGAAGTTGTAGTTTCTCTTCATGGCTCCTTTAAGTGAGAGGCGAGTCCCACGAAGTCTATTTGAAAGAACTGGATGCTGGGCGTGTTGGTTACTGCCTAAAAACATGGCTAAAAGCGCAATTAAACGAAACCACAGACTACCGTGCATGGCGCGCATGCCACTTAATCTGCGATTAAATCGCTCAGTGAGTCTGCAGGTTGTAGGTTGTGCAGGTCCGACGTACATTGCGGCACTCGGCAAGGGGAGCTTCGGCAACTTCAGGAAGGAAAACGTAGCATATGTCGCTGAGTAATTCCCAAGGAGCACCATGCCGAAGAAAAGCGTTGTAAAAGAAGTGCAGCCATGGTCCGTGCTGTATCATCCGGTAACGCGGTCGTCTGAGCCGCCGTGTAAGTGCAATGCCCACACGATCGAAGGGGCGTTAAAGGGCCCTAGCGGGTCAACCCGAGGATGTGGAGGGAACCTGCAGCGCTGGCAATCTGGCTCGAGCGGACGAACTCGCTTGCGAAGCTGTACACCAGGGGTAGTGCATGTGGATGCTCTGATACGTTGTAAGTATGCTGACACTACCGCAGTGAGCGCCGTGGAAGGAGGTGTAAACGGGAACGCAAGTGGGGAGAGAAAGAAATGACTTTTATGTGTTACAGCCAGTACTCCCAGACGTCGGCCAAGAGGCCTTGAGCTTTAGCGGCTTCTTCGGCCAGCTGAATGGCCCAGGCTTGATCCGTTGGGCCGCAGCTGAACTACACGGTTTCGTAATGCTCTACACTAGAAATGTTCTAACCTAACGTGGTCGCCTGTGGACAGGCCCACAGCGTGTGTGCTAGGTCTGCCTTGTCCTTAAAGCGGTGGCACTTGCCAGGACATTTCCCGGAACAGCAGAGAAAGATTCAAGCCATGGGAACTGAGGGATGATGGCCGCTAGCCGCGACTTCGGTATACAGAGGGGCGGCCTGGGCGCAGCCGTGTTGGACAATGTGACGTCACTCGGCATTGCTGGCCTTTTACGTAGCGTTTCTCGCCGCGGCCTTCAATGGGCCGGGGCGCGTCAGGGAGCGCCGGAGCGGCTTCATGGGCGAATAGTGCAATCATTTTGGAGGGTCGGTGTGAAACAGGACTTATCGTATGCGTTGATATTGTGTGCAAACCTTCAGAGACTTCGTCCCGAAAAATGGCCCATTAAGATTCTTTGAAGCGTTGCTCTGACTGGCGCTTATTGCCAAACTCCTGTTCGCGCGTTTCGTGGCTGTTTGCCTGCTTTTTTTTTTTAGTTTTCTACATACACAGCAACATTGTATATCAGGGTTGGCAACATGCGCCCCCCCCCCCCCCCCCCTTTTCACTTCTTAAGGCTGACATGGCAATTCTAACCTCAAGTGGGGTTGGACAGGAACAGAGAGCAGGATCGCTTCCTGTTGGCATTGCTTCCCATCTTCACAGTGAGCCAGGCAACGCCTTCACTCCCTTTCTTTGCACCGGTCCAAAAAAAAAAAAAAAAAAAGCCCCGCATCCCCCGCCTGTATTTGCCGTCCGGCCCTTACCATGTCGGCTTCATGCAACTCGGCCCTCCCCCTCCGAAGGTTGCCGACCCCGATACAAATGAAACGGCTTTGAGCTGCTGATTGGAGCGCTTTTATCTCATGAGCATGTACGAATTCGTGCGGAGACATATTCTCGAAAATAACGTCGAAGCTGCAAACTGCACTCGAATTTCACCTCGACCAAATTTATTTTTAATGCGTAGTAAGTAACCCCAAGTCAGCTTGGACACAAGTGGTAGCCCCGTGAAACGCCTCGTTAATCAGTCAGTAGCGTTTAAAAAAGCTCCGCCGTAAGGTGCCTGGATGTTCCTCCTCGCATCCCCTCCGTGAGGGGCGGGCGAGGAGGAACATTCAGGCACCCTACTCCACCGCAGACCACGCTGCACCTGCCGGCGGATCGTGTAAACAGCCGTGACGCGAGTGTGACGTTCCAGCCGACGGGGGCTTCTTCCTCTGGCCAGCCATTAGTATGAAACTCTATGTGGCGCAGCCACACAGCTGCAGTATAGTGAACTAGAATACCTGGTATTCTAGTTTACTATAGCTGCAGAGCCGGTCGAGCTCTGCTGCGCGCCAACGCTTCACTGATGTGCCCATGTGCTGCCCCGTGCGCGCGTAGAGCTTGCGCGCAGACTTTCCCGCGAGCTGGTGACCGTCCGGCCGCTCGCTGGACGGCTGCAACGTCACTGCAATGGCCGCACTCTCCTCGGTTTCGGTTTCAAAATCACCGATTTTTGCTGGCCGCTTGCGGCGTCCGCGCGTATTTCAGCTGTTGTATTTTGCATGTTGCTTTCTTTTTAAGCGAAAATATGGTTTTCAAGAGGCCGAAAGTTTGAGTGCAGTTGGCCTTTAAAGGAGCCATGAAGAGAAAGCACAAGTTTGGTACATTCGAAAGATTGCCTCGTTAGAACCATACTGACACCACTTTTAACACAAACTTCTCTCAAATAAGCTACATAATTAGGAAAAAAGAGAATGACCATGCGACCCACCAGCTCATTTCCCGCAACATAACCTATGATGTCACACGGGAATGCTCTGCGATTGGCGGAGGCCGGCAAAAGCAAACGCAATAGGCAGGGCTTACCAGTTTGCATAGTGAGCTATATGCCCGTTAAACATACTGCACATTCCTTTTATGACACTAAGAACGGTGGAGTAAACGGTTGAAGTTCTGAATAAACACGCAAGCGTGTACGCCAATGCGTACGAAACTACCGCCAGCCGAACTCGACATCTCGCCATCGCCACCGTCGCGCAGACGAATTTTCGGGTTCGAGGATCTTCGGGGCCAACGAACCGTCCCAGCACGCACAACCGCGACCTTGCTTGGTATCGTAACCCCTTCACAGGAGGTTTGCCGTCATATCGCCAACCAGCAAACGTAAAAATAGAAACGAGTGGAGTAAGGAACAGCAAGCAGCGACGAGATAGTGACAGTCGTCGCAGTTTCGAAATGGTGTTGGCTTGCTGCTATTGTTAGGAGCTCGTTTCCAGTTTACAACCACTGAAAACTCCAGTTTGTTCGAGTACTTTACAATGAAATTTTGTTGCAACGTTTTGAAATGCCCATGTAGTAAGGGGCAAATCGTCGAGGGAGTGCGACATCCCCGCCGGTGAGATCTCCTATCATGTGCTGCCCAACGACGAACCTCGGCGAAGCAAGTGGCTACGTTTTGTGAACTTTGCAAACGGAGGAGAAAGAGAGCTAAAGGAAGTACGAGTGTGCTCGCTTCATTTTCGAGGAAGTGATTACGGCAGGGACCCTTACATTAGCTCACTCCTGGGACATGCTGGCGCTCGTCGCCGACTTCGTCAAATCGCCGTCAAAGCGCTCTGACCTTTGGGGAAAAAATGCCGTACACACCGCGCATTGACGCTCGTATCTTTCTGGTCGAAGCAGAGAGCTCGCGCGAACGGCTTTCCATACACGACACCGCCCAACTGGCATAAGCGATACTGCTACTGAAATTGAACTATTATTAACCGTAATAAAAATACGGCACATACGTACCAGTCTGTATTCGTCCGTCGCGACGGGGCTGACGAGGCAGCGGTGCCGACGGCTGGGCGTTCGTCTGTTGTGGCTATCGTGAAATGGTCGCTTTTCGGTCCATCCGCGTATCCCACAACTCCTGCCGCTCGTGCACTTAGAAGCATTGAGCGTTCAAGTGGTGTGAGGTTGTTAAATGCAAGCCCGAGCTTATCGGCGAGAGTTTTGGGCTCCGGATCAGGCGATTCCATGACTAGGGCTGCATGCGGGTGCACTAGGTTTTACTAGTATTTTTAAAATGGCCGCCGTCTCGGTTTCGGCACATAGGTCCGGTTCCTGTTTGATTCCCGCGTGTGGGTGCTATATGGAGTCGACATACTAAGTATCTGTTTCATGGACCGGCTCGTATGACGCCATTGTTCACGTCACGAAATGTGCAATTTAGCGGGAGATTTAAAAATTTGGCTTAAATTGCCTTATTTCTCAGTGAATAAAGCATCATTTGCTTCCTGGAAAGCGCTTAGGGTACTATGAAACACCTAATCTTTCGAATAAAACAAACTTTTGTTTTATCTTCATGGCTACTTTAAGGCAAGTGCCGCGACGGCTTAGCTTTGATTGCGCCGACGTGCATAGTGCAGGCCTGCAGTGCGACGAAACACCAATGCTTACTGAAGCAGGTTTCTACGCTGGTCACGAGGATGAGTTAGCGCCAGCGCCGAACGGCGGGGCTCCGGGGGCGCCGTGGGTGCAATGAAGGGAACGCGAGATTGGATATTCTACTCCGTGGCAAAGCTGATATGCACTAGCGAAAACTAGAAAAGAACCTGGGAGTCACCGCTCCGATCGGCTTAAACAGCCAGGCTGACTCGTTTCGTCGCAACGCGCAAAGACAACGGGAGTCATGATTTGAACGAGCGTGCCGAGGCAGATCGGTGTCAGCAGCCCTCCGGTACGCTCTAAAAAAGTCACCATTGCAAATGTTCTTGGAACAAAAGATGCGCGAATCGTGCATCTTTATTTATCAACAAAACTCATGGGGTACGCCACTTGTGGACAATTGGCGAGGCAGTAATTCATGATTAAGAGCGTCAAAGGCCTTGCTGCATCGAAGTTTACTGTGTCAACCTGTTGGCCTGAGATCATCGAAGGCCCGAGGTCATCATACTTCGCTAAATCGGGAATGGCACTGAATCTATTTCGTTAGTTCGATATCAGAAATATGGGCACCTGCGGAGGAATATGAATTTGTTCATTAGAGAGTTATAGAAGACCGGAGTACCGGTCCCGGTACGGTGCCCGGGAGGCGACCGGCGCTAATACGCCTGCGCACAGGCGGAAAAACTGGTTGTGCGCATGCGCAAGTGTACCTGGTACCGTACCGGGACCGGTTCTCCGCTCTGCTATAACTCTCTATTAGAGCGGTATAATCGTAAGATCGGGTCTCGTCAGATCGAGTTTTGACTGTATAGGCGACAAATGCTGTCGTCTAGTCATGAATAGGCTCAATTCACATTTACTTCAGCAGCGTATTTTAGGACAAACTTTGACTTGAAATTAAAAGATCGGGCAAGTCTTGTAGTGTAGAAAAGTAGCCATATTTTCCTCGTGAAAATAAGCACACAACTTTCGCCATTCAACAAATTTACGCAAAAAAAGTGAGTCTACACTAAAAGAAGTCCTTAAAGGCCGTGACAAACCAGCCCCATCTCAATGCTTACACGGCTTGAAGCTGTACGCCATTTTAGTTGATATTTGCCTGAAAAAGGACGCTCAACGTGCACTGCATTTGGCTTGGGAACGATAACCCTATCGATTATGTCAGAATGTTTGCCGCTCATAACCTTCGGCAGTCCTTAAAGGGAAGCTGAAGCGCTTTCCAAAAAATTTGAGTTAGATTAACAGTTATATAGTTTCTTGTGCGCTGATTCCGAATATCACATTGAAATTTATCGTACATGAGTCCAAGTGGCATTTATCTTGCAAAAAGCGCGGCCCCGTTTGAAAGACGCGCGCTTTTCGTCTTTTGACGCCCCTGATTGGTTGAGCCCGTCATGACGTCAAAGGAGGACACTCTTCGGCCGCGCGGGTTGTCGGAAGCATTGCGAACGATCGTACGGTTGCCTTTGCGGCAATTTAGCTTGCAGTTTAATTTTCGCACATGACTGGAAGTTTGTTTTATAATTTCCCGTGCTGTTGGTTCAATTATCTTGGAGCTTAAATTTGCTTTACACGACAGAGAACCCCAAAGCAGTGACTGTGACGTCGACTAGTGGGTTCCATCAAAATATATTTGAATTAGGCAACCAGCATAGGGGGGATTTTATACCTTATGTTAATATTCGGTACTGCCTTAACTGTTTCTTATTATACACAAAACCATTTATGCTGAAGATTAATTGGCGTTTTATAAACAATCTACCAGCGAAAAGCACGTACGTGCACTGCGCGAAACAATAGCGTTCATGCGCTGTAAACGTATATGCGAGACATATCTTGCCGGTATACGCATAAACCAACAAGCAGACTCTGCTTCCGCATTTCCTTTGTACGTTGTCGCCCACCCCAGCCCCGTTACTCATCCCCGTGCACAGACCCACACGCGCGCGCAATTTCGGCAGCGGCGCTACGGCGCCTCCGCGATTGCTAGCTGCACTTCGATGAGTGGCGTCTTACTGCTTCACATGCATTTATTCTGAAAACACTGCAGCATACTAGTGCCTGCTCAGCATTATTGGCTGTAGTAGGGCTTGATTTTCGCTTGTGCGTTGCGCATTCTGCTACAATATTACGGCCACCTTGTTATAATTAACAGACCAGTCGGACAAGGCAGTTACGTTGTAGTTACGTTACTTTAGGTAACAATCACCAAACGTTTGTGATAATGAATCGTTGGCCTGTTTGAGCATTTATAGATTTAAGCACTTACCGAGCTAGTCGGACAGAGGCCGTATATTTACTCTTCGCTCCTAATGTTTTTAGTATCATCTTTATATATATCACCGACTATCACTGGAGCACACTTGAGGTTCAGTGACAACAAGTGCTTGCCAGGTTATAATATGCAGCCACACGGAATCTTGGGCCAAAAATTAGGCCCCCGCAGTCAACTCAAATTATTGCACGGTGGTGGCTCGGAGTGGTGTTTTTTTTTTAATTCCAGACAAACATCGCCTTATCGTGACATGTATAACTTGCAAAATAAGTAATCTGGTTGTCTTGGTTCTTTTACTTTGTAGGAATACTGTTTACCTCTTAGCCGGGAGAGAACTTCTATCAGGATTGGCCCCTTGTTTTAGTTTCGCCAAAAAATTGTTTTTTGAACACTGTCCTGAACCCATAGGGAAAGAAAACCGACGCGTTTAACGAAACAAGTATTTCCTGAACAAATGTGACTTGGTTTCTGGAATGGAACGAAGCATCCCCGGCCAAAGTACAGCAGTATTTCCCATACTTCCTAAATCTAGAATTTAATGTGAACATTCACGTCCGTCGCATCTAAAAAAAAAACCGCATTGGAGCGGTTTACAAAGTATTTAACGTAGTGCAGTATATTCTCTGTCATCAAGCACAGCCACCTCGGCTGTCGTTTCCGTATGTTATCAAGCATCCCGGGGTGGCATTATTCTGCTTAGGAATACGGCATGATAACGTATGCCTCGTTTGGCGTTCGTGCATACTTTTTGAACACGAAAATTGTACAAATGAGTGCTATCAACCACAACAAGTATCATTCACAAGGAAACACGGCGAGAAAGAGCATGGCCGAGGCGGCCGATCCGGCCGGAAGTCCAGGTATGACGTTTTTCAGCCGGTTTTCGCCCGCGCTCTTCGGTCTTCCGGCATCGCGCGGCGAGATGGGGGCGGGGCATCGGGCCACTTTTGTTTGCTCATTGCGTCGCTTCTATTGCATGTATTGCGAAAATATTTCGTACACATGAACTATTCAATGTGTACTTGCTGCTAGTCAACTTTTCTTTTAATTCTAAAACCGCTTCACCTTCCCTTTAAAGCGCAGGGAATCAAGGAATGTCACACCCGAGGCGTATTTAAGCTTCGAAAAGCGGCGTGTTTGTCCCGGACCTTCTAAATGAGCTCAGCATTCAGAGTCAGATTGGCGCTGAAGTTTTCAGCGGCGAAATGTGTTCTGCTTAGAATGTAAAATAAGCTCACGCATGTGCCAAGTCACGTTTAAGTGTAGCGTGGTGTCGATAGTTTTGTTTGCGACGCAGTTGTCGACTGCAAAGTTGTTTATACTATACCGAAGTGTTGTTGCAGTTTTCGCCCTTAGCTGAGTTTCTTAAAGAGTAACAATGGTTGAAGAGGCGTAGTCAGTAACGGCTCCTCGAAGACGCGATCGCCTAGCAACAACTGTTTCTTCGTTGACAGAAGCGAACGACCTTCTCAGCTCTTCCATGGATACGGTACAATGAAGTTCAATAATTCGGGATGAAAAAAAACGATGCATCCTGTCCTGCAGAAGTGGATGACCAGCGTAGCTGCTGAGAATAACACCACTCAGTAACCATGCACTATATACCAATTAACAACATTAGACAGCACGCAAGATCAAGAGCAAACGCAGGTGATGGCGGCAGAATCGTAGATCTTTTGAAAGCGGGAGGAGATATTGTACTGGTGCAACTGGAAAACCTTGCTGCACTATTTTCCGAATGCTCGAAGACTGAAAAAGTGCCCATGGCCTGGAAAAAGCGTCAACATTACTCTGATTCATAAGCAGGGAGATCCCAAGAACTACAGACCCATCAGCATACTCTCAGTTGTTTACAAGCTGTTTACCAAAGTTATAGCAGAGTCCTTCAATTTGATGGACTCTGGTTATAGTTAGCCGCATAGGTGACAGCACTGATTCCCAAGAACCCAGAGAGCAGGCTGGGTTTAGGAAAGGGCACTCAACCATGGATCACATTCATGTCGTCAATCAAGTGATAGAAAAATCCGCAGAGTGCACTCAATCCCTTAACATGACATTTATAGATTACGAGAAAGCGTTTGGTTCTGTACTCACCGCAGCCGTTCTATAAGCACTAAAAGACCAGAAAATATATAGCTAACCTACATAAGACTTTTAACATATATAAGGAATGCACGGGAAGGATAACCCTCCACAAGCAAAGCGATAAATTTACTATCCGAAATGGAGTAAGACAAGGAAATACCATCTCTCCAAAACTATTCACAGCATGTCTGGAGGGGGTATTTCGAAAGCTTTATTGGGAAAACACAGGATTAGGAGTAAACGGGGAATACTTGAGCCGTTTGAGGTTTGCGGACGACATAGTCTTGCTGAGTGAGGCTGCAGATTACACGCAAACAATTCTTGAGGAACTGCAATCAGAAAGCACGGCCTAAAAATAAGTATGAATAAATCTAAAGTAATGAGAAATAAGCTTGTGAAAAACGTCCTATTCGGCTAAGGAAACGAAACGGTAGAAGTAAAAGAATGTATCTACCTCCGACTCATGGTTAGTGCTGACCCCACCCACGAGATAGAAATCCGGCGCAGAATAGTTATGGGTTGGGGAGCACTCGGCAAGCACTCCCAAATAATGAAAAGTAGGCTACCTTCGTCACTGTAAACAAAAACATACAAGCAGTGCATACTGCCGGTGATGACATACGGAACTGGAACTTTGCGCCTTACTAAACAGCCAGAAAGCAAGCTTAGGTCGACTCAACGGGCCATGGAACGAATAATGTTAAAAATAACACTCAGGGACAGGAAACGAGCTACTTGCATCAGAGGCTGGATTGGAAAAACTTCTTTGGGGCCTGCGAATAAAGTCCTATCGCTAGGTCTTCACGACTTCGCCGGAGTCGTCACCGCAGATGTAGCCACCCGGCTAGGTTCCCCTGCTCCCCGTCACCGGGTCGCCGGGGTCCCCTTGCCTGGCCAGCGCCACGATGACTCGCTGGACAGCCTGGAGTTGTAGACTTTGATCTTCAGTCCGCACCGCCTCCTCGAAGGCAGGCGGCATCCTTCTTGTGTTTGATTCGTCCGGCTATGCGAAGCAATCCCAGACGATGTGCTCAAGTCTTGCTGGGGCTTTGTGGCACACCCGACAGGTGGCATCCGGGTATGTCTCCGGGTACATCTTGTGCTTTAGGAAGGGGCTCGGGACCGTCTTCGTTTGGAGTTGCCTATAGACGACTGCCTGCTCCCTACTCAATCCTTTGCAGGGCGGCGGGAGCGTGCGTCTGGCAAGTCGAACAAACTAGAGTAGAAGATGCCATACTTCAAATAAAGAAAAAGAAACGGACTTGGGCTGATTATTTAATGAGGCGAACGGACAACCGGTGGACAATTAGGGTAACAGAGTGGGTACCCAGAGATTGGTCTAAGAGAAGGGGAAGTCCACTAATCCGATGGAGGGATGAAATAAAGTCGGTGGTAAACTGTGGAATCGAGCAGCGCACGACAGGAGCGGTTGGAGGTCAACGGAAGCTACAGGGCGTCATCCTGCAGAGGACTGCTGCTGCTGATGATGATGATGGCGACGAACGCAAAACAAAATTGGCTACATGGCAATCCACGCTGTAGAGGTGGTTGGAAAGCAAACCTTTAGACGATGCCCACAACAATTGCCCATGCGACGTCATTTGAATTCACACACGTACGTGGCTCTACAAACAGTGAAACGAGAGATTCTGCCAGCCGTTACCTGGGATTCGCGAGGGCGGCGTCCCGAACGCAGCAGCAGCGTCGGCTACGGCCGGGCTAGAGCGGTGATCGCCGCCTCCGTAGCCCGGCCGTACCTAAGCAGGGAAAAGGAGGAGGATGAATAATCTTTTATTAAACAGCAAGGTGCTGGTGTCAGGGGCACCCGCCCGGTGAGAGGAGTCCTCAGTCCAGGACCCCTTGGAGTCTACCGGCCTTCTTCGCTCTTTCGACCAACGTTTGCTGGTCGGAGAGGTAAGAACTGGTCAGCATCTCCACCCACTGCTGGAAGGAGGGATTGGGGTTTGGTGTGAGTTGCGGCGTGTGGGAGCACTCCCAAACTATGTGGTATAGGGTGCCTTTCTGCGGGCAGTATTTGCAGTTGGCAGTGTATTGTGTCGGGTACATGGCGTGAAGTATGCTGTTGTGAGGATAAGTGTTTGTTTGGAGTCTTCGTAGCGTGGTGGCGTCTTCTTTGGCTAGTCGGTGGTCCGGCGCTGGATATTTGCGACGAGCCTGTCTGTAGTGCGACAATATTTCTGCGTATGTGTGAAGAGGCATAGATTTTGGATATGAATATATCTGGTGCTGTGGTTCCCTCTCGGAGACGGCCCGGTGTGAATGTTCTCGGGCTGCGGCGTGAGCCGCTTCGTTTCCTTCGAGGGCGGTGTGTCCGGGCGACCATACGATTTTTATGCTTGGCAATTCGGGGTGTCGCTGCAGTATGTGTAGAGCGGGTTTTGAAATTATTCCATTTAAGTAGTTGCCGCACGCCGTCTGTGAGTCGGTGATGATGGTGATGTACTCTTTTCCAGTGGTGGCTGCGAGGGCAATTGCGGCTTCTTCTGCTAAAAAGGAGAGGGATGTCTTTCGAAGGGTCGAGACAGCGGAACTAGCCATCCTGATGTGCTAGCTCGGGAGCTACACCACCGCCCGACCCAAGCGTAGACACCGAAACGATTCGGCATGTTAGCTTAGTGATTCCCATTTATACCGATTTAAACTAGTTCGTTCAGTAAGTTGAGAATAGCGAGGAAGCTGAGGGAACTTTTATAATCGCTATTTATCAGGACCAGCTGCTCCTTCCTCCTTTTGTAATACCTCTCAAAACACAAACGAATTGGTTTTCATCAATTTATAAAACGGAGTCCCAATCGTCGCGAGCAGTGCGCCAAAGGTAGCTTTTCTCGGGCGGCCAGATGCCTGTATGTGGTCTCCACATTTTGCTTTCGGCCGCCCTTCAAACCATTCCGTAACGTATCTTGCCATACGACCGGTTAATTCTGTTCGGTCCGGGTTGCCCAGGAGGTGCTGTAGAACAATCCCGCCGTGAGAAGGCAGCGCGCAATGGACGCGCCAAAACAGGCCCAAAACAACCGTCGCTAAAGCAGACGACAAAGCCGCACCGCCGACGCGCTCGCCGCCGGCGAAGAGGCACCTCCGCCGTCTACAGTGTGCTCCATGAGTGAAACCCTCCCTCCCCCCCTCCCGGACCGCCTCCACCGTGTTGGGCGTTTTTGTTTTGTTGTTGTTCCTCTTCTAGTGGACACATACCCACGTGGGGGATTGGCCAAGAAACGGGGTGGCTTTATGGGGCTAAAACGCCCATCTCATATAGCCCTATACAATCATGTGTATTGGGGAAACGGTTTATTGTCCTGCACGCGCGAAAGAACCGTTGGCTGGTAGTGGTAGAAAGCTTTGTTAAAAAAAGCATTTTTAGGTGATAATAAGCCCGTATGGGCACTGACCTCCTAACAGGCACTTTTAGGTACCATCAACGATTGCTTAATTAAAACGAGCTATTCCCATGGCTCGTCTTTATGTACTGTCACGGGATGTGGTGGACAATCCCAGTGGCGCCATGGCCCACCACCAACGACGATGACAAGGAAGAAGTTGTGTGCTGGGCGCGGCCAACCCGGACTCGCTTGTGCGAAGTATCGCTGACTTCTTTTCGCTGTGGTGTGCCGCCACTTAATCAGTATTTATATAGGGCAAATCTGATAACCTCCCCCTTGTGCCACTTTTGATAAGAAATTGAATCCGAAGAAATTTCTTTCTTTTTTGCCGCCGATTTTCCAACCATCGGAGAAGGCTGCTGGAAATTCCCCTGCTACGTCTTGGACTGCCTTTGACTGTACCGCGTGGCATTGTCCAGTGCGACCCGAATTTGGTGGCCTCGTTGCAAAATAGACACTCTCTCCGTCTCCCACTGAAGCTGAGCTGCGTGGCACAATTCATTTACTAGACCATAGACCATCTTGCCTGCAACGTCTCTTCTCCCCTACCTACCCGCATTCGTATCCTCACCGACTGCAAAACTACTATTTAGGTCGAGGAGTTCAACAAGGCTTTTTCTGCCCATCGTCCACTAAATTCAAGCCATGGTCAACATACTCGCTCAGAATGGCACTAAAACTTGCCTGGCATGGATCTCGGTACACATGATGCAGTGACATGGCAACCAGGTCGCGCACCTCGCACCCCTCCGCTGGATACCCCGGCTACACTAGGGTTCGAATGTCATTTAAAATAAATGTATTTTGACTCAAATGGGGTGCTTCGAATGCCATTCAGAATCCGCCGTGCTCCACTGCAATTTCGATGGCATTTGAGAGCTTTCACAATCGCTCGGCGTGCTGCGTGGCGCTGCTGCTGTCGAGGTCTGTTTTTACGCAATAATGTAACAATCAAATTTAGTGGCAGTCCTTGGCATTAAAATGATATTAAATTATGAATAACGGAAGCTTTAACACGGTTTTTGCTTAATTCGCAATCGAGGTTTTTTGTGCTGTCCGGCAGCATTGTCGCTTGTTCACACTGGTGCTGAGAGTACGGAATTGTTACACCTTGATATCACGATTTAACTGAACGAGGAGTAAACAAAGTCCCACAATTAAGAACATTTTGTTTGTTTTAAGTACGACAGTAATGCATTTGTTTATTCTGACTTGGACCGCTGTGCGCGAGAGTGCTAAAAATGGCATTTGAGAGCCGAAATGTCTCTCTGGGTGCTCATTTGGCTCGAATGTCATTTGAGCCGAATGCCATTTCAAAACCCAGTGGAGCAGCACAACTTCACATTTGAGTCAAATGGCATTCGGACGCTAGTGCAGCGGGGGTATGAAACACCCTGCTCCTGTCTCGCCAACCTCCATACGCCCGCAAGGCTCGCCACGCGTTCCGATGCCTCCTTGCATCAAGCAGCCCGCTTGGCTATCTCAACGGCATCATCATCATCACCAGCCTATCTACGCCCACTGCAGGGCAAAGGCCTCTCCCATTATTCTCCAATTATCTCGGTCCTGTGCCAACTGTGACCAATTTATCCCCGCAAACTTCTTGATCTCATCTGCCCATCTAACTTTCGGCCGCCCCCTACAACGCTTGCCTTCTCTAGGGATCCACTCTGTTACCCTTAATGACCAGCGGTTATCTTGCCTTCGCATTACATGCCCTGCCCACGTCAATTTCTTCTTAATTTCTACTAATATGTCTTTAACACCAGTTTGCTCCCTGACCCACTCCGCTCTCCTCTTGTCCCTTAATGTTACACCTATCATTTTCCGCTCCATTGCCCGCTGAGTCGTTCTCAATTTAAGTTGAACCCTCTTAGTGAGCCTCCAAGTTTCTGCCCCGTAGGTGAGTACCGGTAAGATTCAGCTTTCATACACTTTCTTCTTCAGCGACAATGGTAGGCTGCTATTCATTATCTGAGAATGTCTGCCATATGCACCCCACCCCATTCTGATCCTTTTAATTATCTCTGCCTCATGGTTGGGATCTGGGGTCACAACTTGGCCTAAGTAGATATATTCGCTTACCACTTCCACTGCCTCAGCATCCCTTCTCAATTACGCCCAGCGGAAATTTTAATTCCCAAGACTTGTTCCAATGCTCTTCTCACCCCTCGCATCATGTGAGGGGTGGGAGCAGGGCTATAAATGCGAAAGAGAAGGGCTATAAATTCGTCTGCGATATACCCACGGAAGAATGAAGGGGATCCGGCTGTGCGCGTAATAAACTTTCCTGACTTGGCACAGCTGCCATAAATAAGTTGTACTATTAATTTTCTTTACTTCTGGATTTTCTTTTCCCTTTAATGAATTCAACAGCGCTACAATATCAAATTTTTTTTTCTGATTGTCGCGATGTGCTTTTACAACAGACCGAGGCTTTATTGTTTCGCACGTGAACATAAGAAGTATTCGCGAACACTGGGATGAATTTTGCCCCGTTGTTAGCCTATTGCATGACTTGGTCGATACATTTGTACTCACTGAGATAAACATATCGCCGCGAACCATGTATGGGCTTGTTTATTTATTGTTTGTTTTTACTGCCCGGCCTTGCCCGGCTCTGTTATCTGTGTCCCAAGCGAAGCGCGTGTTACATTCTTTATTTTTATGCCGCACGGGCTATCTCATTCAGATAAGGAGACTGTTTCGCCCTAACGTCACTAGCCTAGAATAATCTTCTTTGATCTACAATGTTCTGGATCTAAATCGACGGTTCGAGAACCACGCGCGCCGAAAGATAAAAATTTACACCATCTTCCCGCGAGGGGAACCATGGGGTAGATGCAACGCATCGGGGGTTGCCGTTGCGTTTCCGTTATGTTAGCGATGTCAGCGTGTGGATTGCTGTTGTTGTGCATCCTATTTACGCAGCATGTTCATCCCCGATGCGTCGCATCTACCCCATGGTTCCCCTCGCGGGAAGATGTTGTAAATTTTTAACCGAGCGCAAGCTGCGCGCTAACGCACAGCTGGCACGGCGACGGGAGCGTGCGCAGCCGAGCGCAAGCTGCGCGCTGACCACGCTGACGCACAGATGGCGCTGCGGTGAGAGCGGCGAAGCGCGCAGCTGCCGCGGCGAGGAGAATGAGGGAGGGATGCGGACTACGCCGCGACAACGACGCGGGACAAGGCGAGTTAAAGAGATGCGTTGCATCTAAAAAGCCTGCAGAGCAGACGCCGCGGTATTGGACTCTCCGACGCTCGCCTGCGAACGTCACTTTGTTGACTGCTCCTTCGCCGCTTGTGTATTCTTTGAGTTGTTAGGGGAGCACAAGTTCGCTCCAATAAACTTGTTTTCCTTGAAGACAACTGCATCGTCTTCGACTTCGTGACAGTATCAAAGCAGCTTTCAGATCAGCTTGCTCTCGGTGCTTTCCGTACTTATTTATACACCCGAGAATATAATCTGGGTGGCGGAATCGCGTTGTTTGTTCGTTCAAAATAGTTGGCTTTCGTCTTTCTTACACCTTTCCTTTTCCTGCGCAGAATTCTTGGCCGTCCGTGTTCACAACAGGTAACCGGTAAAAACGCAAAGGCTTATGGGTACGTCATCTGCTCCCGCCACTTCCGGTTCGAGATCTCTCCTGCCCTCCCGTACACCGGCGGCTTTCAGGCGCGCGCGTGTGCGCGTGTTATTTGTCACAGGGTGCTTACCTGTCAGCTGAAGCCCTAGTAGGGTCAACGGTTGTTGTTTATGAAATTCCCGATGCATGAGCGTTTTTTCCCCCTGTCGAGACAGATTAACAACAAGCATACTCGCGCGTGAAAGCCGACGGCGTACGGGAGACCAGGAGAGTCTTGAACCGGAAGTGGCGGCCCTCCGCGGGAGAAAACAATGTACCCATGAGCCTTTGCGCTCTTTACGGTCACCTATTTGATTTTCGATATGCCACTGCTAGCTATATGAGATGTTTTTCTCGAAATGGGCCAGATCCACCTAAAGTGAATTTGAGAAAAAAAGCGAAAGTTAGTTACCGGACCTAAATGAAACGCTGTCAAAACTATTAAATGACATATTTTACATGTCAGCTAGGGGCATTTTATGGCCACAAGTAATTAAAAAATATGCAATGAATTTGAGCAATATTGTGATGATAATTTCGGATTTCACTCGTGCTGAATTGAGACATTCAAGTTGATGCGACATTCTTACGAAAACTTTATAGTAACTGATTTTCAAGGGTGGTACGATAGACGTTTGGCGGAAGAGGCATTAAATATGCGAAAATGGCTTCAAGAACAGTAGAACTACACATGAAAAGCAGGTGACTCCTATTGGCAGAATGATTATCTTGGGAGCGCCTAAAGACACCCACGAAGTAAGCAAGCTCTCCATTACCATAAATTTCCAAAACGCTTCACAAGAAGCCTGATCATATCTTCTTCTTCCCTTAATGAAGTGGCTCGTAGCCGCAGAGAGGGGGATTCGCCATGGCTTGTAAGCGGCTGCTAATTAGTAAAGTACTTAAATGGCAGATGGGAGTAAAAAATAATAATACCCAGATTTACTCCATAGGGACTGGGAAGACGAGATGAAATTATTGTTTCCCATTTGTCAGTTTCATTTTGTTCACTTCTTCTTCTGTTTACTTTGTCGTCGACGTCTGGGGGCAGATCTTTCGCCGATCTCTTAAAAAAAAGAACTTCCGGAAACACCCACGAAACCGTTCGAACAGTCAGGCCAAAAGCAAACTCCCATTGGGCAAATGGATTAGGCCTATTTTTATCCGCGCCACAGCAGGATCTGGCTTATTTTCGATACGAACTACGATCTGGGTGCACGTTCGCAGGGCGTTATGTCACCTATTTTCTTGCCACGTTTTTTCTAGAGAAAAGCTGCCCAGATTTTTCTTGCCAGCGCAGTTTTATCTTACTTTGTTTCGGTTTGTGGATTTGGCTGATTTCAAAAAAAAAAAAAAAGAAGAAAGGACGCCCCATATATCGGCCTCCGAACGAAATGCATATAGATTTGTTATAAACTAAGTGCGGTTTTATTTCCACCGGGGAATTTTAACACGAAAGTGTTTTATTCCAGGATACACGAAGATTTCGCTGACGTCATATCCGTCACGGAAGTGACGCCAGCACAACGAAGCAAGCGGCCTGTAAAGGGTGCACCCCTGCACACAGGGTCTTCTTGCGGGAAAGCAACCTTTAGTACTAAAGAGTACGTTATACTTAAGGTTGTTCGTTTTCGGGTTTTGTATTTTAACGCGAAAGTGTTTTATGCCGCGATACCCAAAATTTCACTGACGTCATATCTGTCACAGAAGTGACGCCAGTAGACCTCTGCCGAAACGACGCGCCAAAAGGAGGAGAAGGAGAAAACCTTTATGACATCAGGAAGACGCTAGGTCAAGTGTCGGGGAAGCGGGAGTAGAGGGTGGGATATTCGTAGCTTGGGACATCTTGAAAATAAACGTTCAAGTTGAAGCTGGTTGGCTCCGTATACGAATGCGGATGAGGCCACGTGAGGTAGGGATGAGCACGCTCACGTCTCTAAACTGCTCGCGCTAGACCGTTTTCTAGAGAGTGTGCAATTAAATTCAGCGTGGAGGGTTCCAGTGTTCGAGGGTCGATGTATGAGGAGGAGGCATTTGGAGGAGGGTTGAAGGTTGTGTAGCGCGTAAATTTCGGACAGTGCTAAATTAGGTGCTGGAGATTGGCGGGTGTGAGGGAGGCGCAGAAGGAACACGGAGGTGGCAGGGATGGGGTTGTACCATTTACGGAATGTTTGTGGGTTAAGCTAGCATTTGCAAAATATTTGTTCCTAAACATTTCGGCTGATCTTGGGAGCGGGGGTAGATCAGATAAAAAGCCGGTTGGAGTGAGGGTCTTGAGGCGGTCTTTTTTGTCTTTTTTGTGCCGTAGAATCTGTATGGCTGGCGGTAATGACTCAGGAGGCGGGGGAGCCAAGTCGGGTAGCAGCGGAGGACTGGAGGTTACACACTCCCGTGCAGCCGAGTGAGCTGCCTGGTTCCCCGGTGAAAACTCCTCGTGTCCAGGCGACCAGTCGATGCGAAGATGGATGCCGCTAGATTTTAGGATGGAGATCTGATGCAGGATTTTGTTGGCAATGGGATTGGTCGATGTGGGACTTTGTAGTGTCCTTAGGGCTTCGAATGAGTCCGTCAGGATGCGTATTTGTGAAGGGACGGAGGAGTGAAAGTCGAACATGAGGAAGTCGATGGCTTGGATGATGGCATGGAGTTCCGCTTCCAGAATGGTAGCACATGGAATATTAAGGGTTCGTTTGCCTTGGATGGAGGGGAGATCAGGTGATGTCCATGCGATACAAACTAGTGGATTAGCTATGCTTGCGTCGGTGTAAATATCAATTTCGTGGGGACGTTTACTGTTCCGGAGGGCTTTGATGCGGGCTGCGCGGACGGAGTGGGCGTTACGCGGGACGGGATGAGTGGCCGTAGAGTCCGTGACAGAAGGGCGGTTCCAGGGAGCCAAAGGCGGTGGGCTGTCGTGGGGTTGTAACGGCTTGAGATTGTCCCAGGTGATGATGGAGACACCTTGATGAGTTAATGAGCGTTTATGAAGGGATTAATATACTTGCTCTTGAATAGTTCAGTACTTGGGAGGGAGACCGCCAGAAGGACGTCGCTCGCCAAGCACACCCACAAGACAGCCGCCGACCGCAAATCATGCTCAGCTGCAGATTTCGCTGTACATTTTACTTTCGTGTTTTACGAATTCCTATGACAGAGGAATCAACTTTTTGTATTACTGGGGATATGAGCATTGATCCTCTGAAATGTAAAAATAAGATTGTACGACTATTTAAACCCGCTTGCGGGTTCTGGCATCGAATCAACAGTTAGTATTCCAACACGGGCTGAGATTTCCGGTGATAAGTTAGTATTTTCTTGCCTGGATCACGTGAACGTCCGGCCAGAGCAAAACGACATCCTTTCTTTTTTGATCGAGCAAAAAATGTCTGATCACTTTTTCGTTGGTTGTCTTTTTTATCGCAACTTACAAACCAGAGAGAAAATAAAGGTGTGCTTAATTAGATTTAAATTACAACTCATGGCTTGACCGATATGTGTTAGAGTATAACTTGGTGTCCTTTTTAGACGATGCACCAGAGTGCGATGTCTACGAGCGCCTCGTTAATATTTTCACGCAGATGGTCAATGCATCCAAACTCGCTGCGGCAGCTCGGTGGCTAAGGCGTTGTGCGGCTGAGCACAAGGACGCGGGTTCGACTGCCGGCCACAGCGGCCGCTTTTCTGATGGAGGCGAAAAGCAAACACGGCCATGTGCTCGAGATTTCAGCGCACGTTAAAGATCCCTGCAGGGGGTCAAAATTAACCCGGAGCCCTCCACTACGACGCGCCTCATCGCCTGTGTAGCGTCGGCGCGTTAAACCTCATAATAAAAATTGATTCGCTCTCACGCAGGCATTGTCGAACTTAATGTTTTGGTCACTGCATTGTAAACTTTTGCGTATACTTTTTGATGCTGTGAAGTTAGTGATCAGCGAACCCATAGCCAACCTTGTACCCGCCGCGGTGGTTTAGTGGCTAAGGTGCTGTACTGCTGAGCCCAAGGACGCGTGTTCGACTCCCGGTTGCGGCGGCCGCTTTTCTGATGGAGGCGAAAAGCAAAAACGCCCGCATGTTCGAGCTTTGGGCGCACGTTAATGATGCCCGGGTGGTCAAAATTAATCCGGAGCCCTCCACTACGGCGCGGTTCGTCGCTTGTGTAGCGTCGGCGCGTTAAACCTCATTATCAATCATAGCCAACGTATTCCTAAACTTTGCATAGGGTGGAAAATACACAAGTGGGAACTTTAGCGGCCTGTCATGCTCAAAAACATTGGGATCACGATACACAAGAAGCTGACGCAAAAAAAAAAAAAAAAACGCTGGAAACTTGAGGGCGATTAAATATTAGCTCAAATGACAAGGTGGGTTCTGCTGGTAAGAGATAAAGCCACCATTTATTACCTAAGTTACTTCAGGTGTGTAAAGATGGCATCAGTTGTGTGAACAATACATGACAGCAGCCTTTTTGTTTGCCCTTTGAACAGCTTGATTTCGACATAAGCGCTTTCGAAGGAAGTGCAGACAATGATTGAACACGTGCGTATAATCTTCAGCAAGAAAATTACTGGACCTATCTTATCAAAGCGTAATAGCGTGCATCAAAACTGTCTCTTTTGAAGTCTCGAGCCAGGCGCCACCTTTCGCGTTTACTTTGCACGTTTTTTGCGAGTGGTGATTAGCCACCTGACTACAGTGGGAGGCACCGGGTGGGAGGTCGTGCTAGTTCGTATGGCGGATTTTTCCCGCAGGCGATCTCTCAACGCCTATATGTACTGTCAGCGGGCTTTATCCTGCAGTACCGCACAGTGGTCCCCATGCTCGCCGACGAGGTTAATCTGAAGGAACACCGATCAACGGCAACGGCTTCGATGTTTAGAAAGAGGTTTGGAGGCAAAAGCAGCTTGAAGCCTCTGCCAACCATCCATAACAATTACTCTATTCGATCCTGCATTATGTAATAAAATCATACGTACGTAACGTCAAAGCCTTAATCCTGAGGGCCATGTGAGGGAAACGGGGCCACTGACCATTGCACACAGACAGCGCAAATCCACTCTCTCATGTGACTGCTACGCATTCATTTTGTATTTCATGCAGCTGAAGGAGGTTTCTTGAAATGCTAAAACATGATTTTACCACGATGTGTCGAAACGTGTGCGAGTTCATATTCTGCGTACTCGCCGATTGTCTTTACCACAGAATAAAAATTAACCCGATTGATTGATTGATTGATTGTAGGGTTTAACGCGCCGACGCAGCGCAGGCGATGAGGCGCGCCGTAGTGGAGGGCTCCGGATTAATTTTGACCACCTGGGGATCTTTAACGTGCGCCGAAATCTCGTACACACGGCCGTTTTTGCTTTTCGCCTCCATCAGAAAAGCGGCCGCCGCGGCCGGGAATCGAACCCGCGACCTCGCGCTCAGCAGCGCAACGTCTTAGCCACCGAGCCACCGCGGCGGGTTAAAAATTAACCCGAAAAGCGGAGTTGTGCCCCCAGGTGCTTCTTTTCCTCGTTAAGATTATGGAGACAGTCAGGTCGGGCCATACTGTCTTTATTTGGTGAGGGCACTTCAACAGCCTAGGCCCGCGATAAAAATAAACGCAGAGAAACAAAATCACATTTTAGATATCGTCATATTAACAGTTGGACGGGGGGGAAAGCGTAAAGAAGATTAAGTTCCGCGTATTGTCTATTAAGAGAACACAAAAAAAGAAGTCTCGGCTGCGACGCCCGATACGATCGCTCGGGGGCGCCACGTAGCCGATCCCCTCCAGGTCCCCTGCCAGGCGCTCGCTGCTGGTGCCCCGGCGCCGAGCGCGGGGTTCAGCCACTGGCCGCAACAATGGTGGTGCCACCCTGTGGCGCCTGCGCTGTGGCGCGTCAAAACCCACTGGAGGCTGTCGCACCTCCTTGCCGGAGCACGCGGAAACGGCGGCGTCCACTCCGCTAGGGGCCCGCTGTGGACTCCCGGGGTCTTGCAGAGACTTGAGCTCAGCTTCGAGGACGTAGTGTTCTTTAGCACTCTCCTCTTGCCCGAGCTCCAGCCCTGCAGTCGCTGGAGGGTCACTGAGTCTCAGTCTGAGTCTCAGTTTCACGCTCCTCCTGCAACACACCGCCAGGGATGGCAGTCCTGGTCCAAACTTGCCGCTTCTTCTCGCCGTCTTCCTCGTCCTCCTCCAGCTCACCCGGGGCAGCGGCGTACCATGTGCTGCTGCTCCCGCACCGGGTGGCACGGCCGCACCACAGCCCGGTACTCTCCGCAGGCGCCGATACATCCTCCGCCGGATCACCTCCGCCCTGGAGATCGACTGTCGCGAAGGAGGCGCCAGCACAGGGGCTGGGGAAGAGGCAGTCGAACTGCGAACCCGGGTTGTCGTAGGTGTAGTCGCCCCCTGCCGCCTGGTAGAAGCCCCGGATGCGGGTCATGCAGGCGGCCAGGCTGGCGGACGTAGCTCTCACGAGCAGCGCCTGTTGAGTGCTGAGCGGGTCCAAAAGTTGAGAGGGGCCCTTCTCCTCCAGGGGCTTCTGCATGCGCCTGAAGACGCCCCCCGAGACGGCCTCCGTCAGCGCGTCCACATGCTTGGCCCATAGGGGGTGTAGCTCCGGGCCCAGGTGGTAGACAAACGTGTGGTCAGCCTCTTCCGCCTGGTAGAAACCCCGGATGCGGGGGAGGATGGCGGCCAGGTTGACGGAAGTAGACCGCACGAGCGGCGCCTGTGGAAGGCTGGCCGGGTGAAGAAGTTTTTCTTTCTTTGAGGGGCCCTTCTCATGCAAGAACATCTGCGCGTGCCTCAAGACGCCATCGAAGGCGGCCTCGGTCAGCTCTTCCACATTCTCGATCACTTGGTAGTCAGGCTCCGGAACCAGGCAGTAGTACGCGATCCTGTAGTCGCCTTCTTCCACTCGGTAGAAGCCCGGGTTGCGGGCGAGGCAGGCGGCCAGGCTGGCGGACGAAGCTCGCGCGAGCTGCGCCTGATGAGGGCTTAGCAGGTGTAGCATGCGCAGTTCCTCTTCTTTAGAAGGGCCCTTCTTATCCGGGTCCGGGAACATGCGCACCTGCAGCTTCACGAAGCGTTTCGTTTCGGCCTTCGTCAGCACCTCCGCAGCCCCGAGCACTGGGAGCTCAAGGTCCATGGTCTCAACACATTCCTAAGAGTCCGCCTGTTCCTGAAGTGCAGGGTCTAAGCCGGGAGGACTTGAATCCGCGTTGTTGGACACCGGGAGGCTTAGAGCTGAGGAACGCTGATTACACAGCCAACTGGGCGCCAGCCGTGTTTCGAGAATGATCTCGAACACGCAGCAGCAGCTACTGCACGTGCAGCCAGCGCGACAGAGCTTGCAGAAGATGATGATGATGATGATGACCCACACGAGCTGTGCTTGTAAACTCAGGTGCCGGGATTAGCCGAGAAGAAATTCTGGCACTCATTAAGTAGATCCAAGATTAAATAGCAAACAAAGAGAAAAATTTCATGGGGGGATTTTGTATCAATGGCGGAACTTGAACGGCGTGAAGCACGAACGCACAGATAACGCGAAGCCCGAGTGATACCTTTACTGGTTGAGCAAATTAGCTTTTCTCAGTTTACTTAATGGGTGCGTTGTACACCAATTGCTTTAAGCAGATGGGCGAAGGCTATAAATTGCAGTCAATGAATTTAATAATTCCAATAACCAGTGTGATATGGTTCATCATCATCATTATTATTATCATCATCATCATCCTTTCTACCTCCACTGCGGCACGAAGGCCTCTTTCATATATCTCAAACTGCTGTGAAAGATTTCGCTCACGTAACTGCTACACATTTTCTTTTGGTAGTGTCTATTGTCCCGGCAACCGTGAGAATTATCATCAGAAATTTCTCACGGCAGTCGCCTCTCATTGGCTAAGCACGGTACGCGGAGATTCCATGGAATAAATATTCCCCAAAAAGCCATGTTCGCAGCGGTCCCTGAAGCGGTGTGCTATAATACTTGGTTTTAAACGAGAAGGCTCAGGTTGGAGTCCAACATTGCGATGTTTTTTTTTTAGCTTTTCAGAATTTTTCGGTCATCGTGATTTTGTTAACAAGAGATCGACGCACAGGACTTCTAGAATGTGCTGAATTACGTTCAATATATATATATATATATATATATATATTATATATATATATATATATATATATATATATATATATATATATATATATATATATATATATATATATATATATATATATATATATATATATATATATATATATATATATATATATATAGGTTGTGTTCTCTGTCGTTGGGCTGGGTTATATTAGGTTTGTTGCAGCTGGGCTGGGTTTGGGTAGGTTATGGCTAGAGCCACTAAATAAGCTGTTAGGTTACGCTAGGACGTAATATTATTCAGCAAATTTTAGGCCAGCCAGCTTTTATGGAAACTGCCGTGAGAATTTCCCGAAGATAATTCTCACGGCTGCCGTGAGATTAGACGCAGCGTTTTCTTTTTATTTACACACTCTTCTATTCCCTATGCGAGTGTCCTCGCGACCTCTCCCTCCATTCCCCTTTTTCTTCCCCTCTCCCTGTGAGCAGGATCTGTGGAGATCTGACCTGGCTACCTGACGGCCAAAGCCCGGGACGTCCAGACGTCCCAGGGGGCCCTTTGGGCTTCCGCCACACCCTTGCCCTGAACTCAATGTTAAACTAGAGTACTATACTTCTAGAGTGGTCTAGGAACATTGCTTGTGACGACTTTTTGAGAGCGAAAGAATTGCGAAGAAACCTCGGCGCCGTTTTCACACGAGGCGCTGAGGGCTCAAGCGTGCAATTCCAGTCACTTTCATCGTCCAAAGCAAGCACAATTTACCTGCGCAAAGTCTACGGCTACGCTACGAAGGGTTACTGCACGCTGAAACGCGCTGCTGTGTTTTGCTATACGTTTCGTCAGGGATGTCGAACTTACGGCTTCTTCCCAATGGCGCTGAGTCCACGCATTGAATGCCCCGCCTTCGGCGTACGCCACATGGCCTTCGTGATTCCATATAATGGCACAGTAGGCAGATGATATAATTTGAAAGACACTCCCCAGAGCAACCTTAAGGGTCGGAACAAAGATAAGAAAAGGGCGCCTTGCGTCAGAAGCTTTTTACCGCTCCCTTACGAAAGGCACCCTCTTCCGAGCAAGGAAGACGGGGATGGCTGGCAACGCACCGACCCGCGTACGGCGTGTCGATGGGACTTGAGCGACTTGAGTCTTGCGCCAGTAGTGAAAGTAGTATATGAGTAGTGACAGAGGCCTCTGTGGCGGTGGCTTCGAAGCGCTTAGATCAGCCAGCTTCGTCCGTGGGTGGTCTCCGGAGAGGACTTTTGACTTAACATCGCGGCAGATATTCCATCACCGCTTTCACTAGCAGCGAGGATGACGATATTCAGCGCATTCTTAACGCAAGCGTCGCTAGCTAGGCTGCTTAGTGTTTTAGCATAGCGGGTAGCGTCCGCAGTCGGGTCCCTATACCCGCCGCTAGAGTATACCGTACGCTACCCGCTATGCTAAAAGACTCTACTGAGCGATGTTCTGTGGGCGCTAGCCATGCGCAATCAGCCATGCTCATCAACCCTCCACGGAAAACGTCACCGTATCGCTAACTGTAAAGTATACGACGGCGGCAGACAGAAGCGCATGCCCGCCCGTAGGACGCAGCGACAACGGGAGAGTGGAAAGGAGGACACGCGATTTCAGCAAGCGCCACAGTGCACATGAAGTTCGTCCTCCCACGCATCGGTGGTCACGTGCTCGGCAGATGCATAATCGCCAAGCATGCCCGCAAACGACGACGTCACATCAATGCACCTCTCCCAGCAAAGCTATGCAGGCGCCAACATTGTGTCACCCAAATACAAAAAGTGGCCAAATTTACGCTAGGCCCTTAAAAATCGATGGAAGGCATAGAACAGGAACAGAAACGGACTAAAATGTGTCTTAATTAAATTATACCCAGGGAATAGTGCCTATAGTTACAAACTTTTGCAAGTTGCTTTTCAAATCTCCCGCGGCCCGGTCATCGCCGCCAGCTCGATCGCCACGTGGAGCTCGGCCGCATGGCGTTCTCGAGCCCCTCCCCCCCACCCCCCCCCCCCCCCCCATATTATTTAAAATAGTTTTTACACTACTGCTAAGTCACCCACGCGTAGGTGGATTCTTCAGTATTTTTTAACAGTGGAGCTGTTTTAGGGCTGAACTTGACGGCAGTCTGTCCCAGTATCGGGTCGCGGTCCACCCGGGAGCATCTAGGTTACTCTGCCGCGAAAAACTCGGAAAAAATATAAAAAAAAAAAACAGGTCCTAGGGCTTGTTACATCGCCCCGCCCCCCCCCCCCCCCCCCTTATATCTTCCCAGCAATGTGTACGTGTTTAGAGGTGAAGCTAACTTAGGGAGCTCGGCGGGAACTTGGTCTTTGTATGCTGGCTTTCTCACATTGCTTGTTCTGCAGTGAAGCATGACCATTAACGAAGACAGTACGATTAAAGAAAACGGCTCTAACTCTTGTGTTATCGAAAGTATCCGGAAACAAATAGCCACCAAGACGACTCTAGCATTACGCCAAGTTTCCTATAATTAGTTAGTTCGCAGTAAAGTTGTAAACTATACAGCATTATTGCCTGCTGTCAGTACGTATGACAATCTACGGAGGGAGTAGTTACAGGCAACGGATAGCTTACCGATGACTCCAATATTACGAACCACAGCTCCACTGGTCATCCTTCCTCACAGAGTGGAAGGGCATTAAATTTTTTTGTGCATGTGCACTTACAAACTCATTGCGAGTTGTCGAAAAAGCAGTGATAAAAAGGTGCAGTACTAGGAAGCTGTAGCCGATCTCCAAGCAGCAGACTGATAATGCGCCTGTTTGTTTCAAAGGACCTGCATGGTCCTTTGTGACCGCAGTTTGCTGTACATAAAAGCTACTAGGCTGGACAAAGCCAAAAGCAGCAGTCAACAAACTAGATATCGTTACCACAGTAACTTCCCTTAAAGTCCTTAATGAACCATATATGGTTCATTAAAACATTTTTTTTTCAGGCTGTCAAAAAATGCAGAAGCTACAGCGCAATGTTGTCAACGTGAATTGTGCCCACATGTTTGCTGACGAAGTTCGGGACCTATTTGTGGACAGCGATACATAAAAATACCCTGTGCTTCTCCTTCTCTGAATTTTCATTCTTAATAAAGAGCCTCTCTCTCCCTCTCTGTCTGCGCTGGGTTTATAAAAATAGTTCACAAGAGCAACTATTACAGTCAAACCCGGCTATAACGAACCCGGATAGAGCGAATTATGCTATATATCGAAAAAAAATAATTCAGTTACGGAAATACATGGGAAACATATTCCTTATAACGAAGTTCGCATCCGGTATATCGAACTCTGGGCGCCTAGAATGGCCGCCGAAATGCATGATCTCGGAGCGGCGATTGAGATGTGGATTGGCCGCGACCACGGAGCAAGAGCCGCGACTGAGACATTGCGCCTCGCACGGAGCGACGTGACGCCCAATACTTTCCGGAACTGTTTCCGATGCGCGGGACTCGCGACGGAACCCGCCCAGTCAGTGAGTGCGGACCAAGACAGCAGCATCGGCGAACTGTGGGAAGAGCTCGCCAACGTTCCCGATGATGTCGCCAGTGAAATCCGTCCGACGCTTATAATGAAGCGCTTTCGGCAGTCGATGTGCTCCGCCAGTGCTTCTTAGATTTTTGAGGACACGGACTCGAACTGGTGCAAACAATGTTTCGTGTAGAGAATGCTATGCTAGTTGAAGCCGCCAAAACGAAAGTGAAAACAAAAATCACCGTTTTTTTTTTGCAACGTCGGCAGTTAAGGCGGAAAATAGCTTTGATACTTGCAATAAATGGATTATTTTGGTCTGGTAATGGCTACTGTACGTGTTCGCTTCTGCATACGCGGATGGCGGAGTTGGGGAGGGGACAGGGGGCTCCCGCGGATTGCGAACTCGTAACAATAAGCTCGTTATAGGGGGGTTCGGCTATATCGAACTATTGGATATATCGAACTATTCGCGGTGCATATTGCAGCTCGCTATAAACGGGTTTGATTGTACACATTGTTCATATGAATTAACGTTGGGTATATTTTCCTTCCTTTTGCATTCAATTTTATTTAACATCATCAATTCAATTTTATTTAACATCACACGATGTAGGGAGGTACGGGCAAAAAGCCATAACGAGGCTTGACTGGGCCCGTACCCCCGGCTTTGCAAACAGTACAAGGTTACACGCGATACATTATTAGCACGTCTGCGGTACAGTGCATAAAAGAATTCAGATTCGGATTCCGAAACAGAAGAAAAAAAATCTATACAGTCCGATTGCTGAAATAGGGTGAACATATACAGGGAAAAATGCGCAACTTAATCTGTACGATTTTCAGCAATATACATAATAACTGGCTCAGCAAATTGCCATGAACAACAACTCAAACACCGAAAGGAAGGAAGCATATCAAGCGAAAAAAAAAAGTGGGAGAAAAAAAAAGAGAGAGAACAGCTCAGACACAAGAAAAAGTGCGCACATGGCAAAGAACTTGGCGCAACGCAAATTCATTACAGTCATACGTCGCAAATAGAAACAAGTAAAAAAGTACGTTTTTGCGCAAGTGCAAAGAAACTACAAGAAATTTTCCCGCAAGCGTTTGAATGAGATGAAAGCGATATCTGAGTTGCTTTCACGTGATAACTTATTAAGAATGGACGGCAGACGATGTTTCAGCATCTGTGTGCCATAATCTGTTCGGCATGTATCAACTTCGTAAGGTTCAGGATGGCGGGTGCAGTAACTTGGATCATTTATTCTTAGGTTAGCTAATTCAGTCAAAGTGTGTTCTCTTTTGTTAAGTTCAGTTTTGTAGCATCGACACAATCGGAAAGAATATAAAGATTTAACACTAACAATCTTCAATTGCTGAAAGAACTGGGCAGTGTGGGAACACCTGTTTGGCCATGAAAAAATAAACTAGTGTCATCGGCATACAGAATGTATTTTGCAGATTGATCAATGTTTACAATTTCGTTGATATAAAGTATAAAAAGAAAGGGTCCAAGTATACTGCCTTGGGGGACGCCAGTGGTTACTGGTTTTATCATGGAGCAATGGTGGTTAATGTCTACAAACTGAGAACGGTGTTGAAGATAGGAAGCAATCAGGGAGTGTATTTTACCCCGGAAACCATAGTATTCAAGTTTAAGCAGAAGAATTTTATGATCAATAAGGTCGAAAGCTTTTGTAAAATCTAAAAAAATACCAAGGACCACGTTTCGATTTTCAAAGTTTTGTAAAATATACTCCTTTTGGGCCAGCAATGCTAGTTCAGTGGATTTATTCTGGCCACCGAAGTTGTGAAACAGCATTAGTTTTTCACATGTACACTTTTCACTGCCTTGCATTTTGCTCTATGTCCTTTCTTTTTGTGCCTCTCCTGTCTGGGCCTAATAAAGACACGAGAGTTGTAACATGAGGACCTATCCCGGGTTTTATTGGATGGATGGATGGATGGATGGAATAAACTTTATTTAGGACGAGCTTTAGGTGCTGATGTTAGTCATGTTAGGATAACTGCCATGCCATTTGTAATGCAAATTTCCGACAACTTCTGAGAAAACCAAATGAACTAGTGATGAACTGACCAGCTGCTTTCTCGCACTGCCACTACGTCATAGGCACTAGTTAGTGCGACTTGGAGCCGCTTACCAAAGCTACTGCTAATCAACATTACTTCTCGATTGTAGGGGTGCCTCAACTCATCCTTAAACATTGCAGCATAGTTATAGGTTGTATTCACTGGCGAGGCATGCATTCAGCCAACCATGTGAGTGCGCCGTCACTGGTTACGTCGGGCTGCGCGGTATGGTGGTACTTGTCCAGGCTAAGCACATATGTATTGGTCGTTCCTGTACACTACCCCACCGAACGCAAAGTAATGCCCCACTGTCAGGTGTGTGGTGCCTATCCCCACGTTAAACACACCTACTGGACTTGTCCTCGCACCAGGCGATCACCTCACTTTCTTCATCCACACCTTTTACCATCCCACATTCCATACTCATGGGAAAACTAGGCCGCTACTCCGCCTGATCTTCGCCCCATCCTTTGGCCTCGCCTCGCCCGGCACATTGCCCACGTGCGGGGCCCTGACACCTGCGCAATTCCCACCTGAACGTCTTCCAGGCCCACCAGAACCCCATTTTCGGCAGCCCGGACATGGGCTGCTTTAAATAAAGTTTGATCTCTCTCTCTCTCTCTCCGGTGTGAGTGCGATTAATAACACATCTGTTTGACAGCACTGTTGAGAATCGGGTTGAAATGAAGCAGGCGACAAACGCCAGTGTTTTTTTTTTCCCGAGGCATGTGGACGCAGTGGCACAATCTGTGACATGTCCATGGCGCTTCGGCCATGTCTGTGGCGATTCCTAGTGTTGCCAAACGAAGAAATTGACAGCTAAACTTTTGAGTGAATGCTTTGTATAGCATGGATTTAACACACCAATTAGTCTGTTTTCGGTATCTTTCCCATTACTTTCCTGCTTGCATTGTGTACAGCTTAAATATGCTTTGAATATTTGCGTTTTTTTTTTTGTTGCTAAAACTTCCTTTGGGGCTGGAATACCAGCGGGCCAGTTACCGAAGGCTTGTAAATAGCAGTGCATGTTGTCTTAACAATCTCTTCAAGACAAACACGAAAGTACCGGTAGAAAGTTATCTTGAAACAATATTTTGTATTCTTCCTGTGACAAGAGAGTAAAAGTAAAGTTCATAGCGGAGTTTGCCTTAACAGAGGTATACTGCATTCGAACAAAATTGTGTGGTTTTTTCTATTTTCACTACGGCTGTTTCAACTGCACAGAGAAATTGCTTCATCTTGCACATTAAAACTTCACTGAAGGGAAAAAAAAAAAAAAAAAAAAAAAAGGTCTTGACACTCATCTGTTTTCGTCTGAACAGCACATCTCAGACACAAGGAATCCGAAGGAAAATACACCACTGAGGGTCAAAAAACGCCCTGGAAGTTTATTCACAAAAAAGTACAGGGCCTTTTCATTCAACATACATATCCCTGCAAACTGAAAAATGAGCAAAAAAATTGTTCTGCCGCAAACCGCTCCCAGTTCTGCTGCTTTGTCAGTTCTGCACACCGACAAGGGGCCAACAACATTTTCCGCGAACCCCTTGTAGCAGGGGCGCTTGGACACAAATGAGATTTCACCCATCTTTCCTGACTCCATTGTCACAACAAGGCAAATGCAGTTGTTGTAAACACAGAACAGCACTTGTCACTTCAAAAAGAAAAAAAAAAAAAGAGTCCGAGACTTCAATTCTGTTTCCTCAAGAGTGCAACACTTGGTTGCAAAATTAAATGATAGGATCGCTCAAAGCGGCCATCAAAGGATTTAACATGTCCACAATCAGTGAACGGCAGTATCCAATTTCTTTCGGTTGGCAAGGTAAAGTTTTTTGATTGAATGATTGTAGGGTTTAACGCGCTAAAGGGTTTAAGGGCTCCGGATTAATTTCAACCCCCTGGGGATCTTTAACGTGCGCCGAAATCTCGTACACACAGGCGTTTTTACTTTTTGCCTCCATCAGAAAACCGGCCACTGAGGCCGGGAATCGAACCCGCGTCCTTGTGCTCAACAGCACAACGCCTCAGCCACTGCGCCACCGCAGTGGGTAGGTAAAGTTTTTTTTTAGTCGACGAAAGACAATCACAAAAGTGTGCTGCAACAAATTTGAATATGACCTCACTAATTGATTAAAATTGTTGGGTGATTGATTTAAAGCAACTTTTTCAGCCATTTTACCAAGCCTCAGCCAATCCCCATCTGTACGCATGCTTGATTATGCTTGACCACACAATTTTCAGAATAAATTACCACTCATTTAACCTACGCATTGATCAATTACAACTGATTATTTGATTTGATGTTTTATCAAGCCTTGGCCAACTCCTTCTGTGGGCGTACATCATAATGTTTTGCCAAATGCCCCATATCATGAATAGAGCAGCCTTTGACCATAACAAAAAGCTTAGCTACCCAGACTTCAGCAGCTTCCTATCAGCCTCAAGAAGATCGGTGCAGGTAGTGTTGTACTCTTGAGGAAACAAAACTTTCCCTCCTCAACGATGTGCAGCCATTGTGTGTGTAAGGGCACCTTGGCTGCACCCACATTCCTAACAACACACATCAACAAGGGCGGTTTGCATACAGACAAAGAACGGCACAGACGATAAACAAACGGTGATATGCGTGTACGTTGTTCTGAGGTATGCCCGCACAGCCTCAGACACAATGGAAATGGAAAGGTTCCCAATGCCAGCACTGGTTCACCATAATGAGCAACATAAAAACACGGCCAGAGACACTCACCCTGACACAACATTGCCCAAAACTCGCACACACTATACGATGCCACCACCTTGCACAAACACCCAGGCATATCACAGTGCCGTGTTTTGATGCTTTCAGCGAGGAACCAAAACAGATCTGCATTCCTACTGTCAATGTATACATATACGCGTCATGGGAAGAAAAAAACATGCTCAGCACTGTCCGTGATGCACAAAGAAAAAACTGTGAGTGCCGTGAGGTAACAAAACAACAATACTGTCTACAGACACACGATAGCAACATCAGCCCAAACTAGGC
Organism: Haemaphysalis longicornis; assembly: GCF_048455015.1. Classification (NCBI taxonomy): domain Eukaryota; kingdom Metazoa; phylum Arthropoda; class Arachnida; order Ixodida; family Ixodidae; genus Haemaphysalis; species Haemaphysalis longicornis. Next base: position 187,288,068 of record NW_027526445.1, read on the forward strand.
ACTTGCCTTAACCCTTTCAGGGTCGATGACATACATGTATGTCCCCAGCAAAAACACCTTCAAGATGGTCAATGATGTACATGTATGTCACTGTTGATATGTTTAAAAAGCACGCCTTTTTCAATCCTTCTCGCTTGGGATGTGCTGCCACACTGCGGAAATACATGAAATTTTTTTCTTGCGCCGATGGCTCTTCTTTTCTTTTTTTTTACACTTTACTACAGCGGTGCGCCCGCTATCGCTTGAACATCGGGTCACGTATGGGCGTGCGCGGGGGCTGGTTTCGGTTTTGTCCTCCAGGCGCTTCCCGCTTCTTGCGTCCGCAAAACTTTCTTGGAAGTTTTCTTATGTTACTCGTGAATAAACCACGCATATGTAACAATACAAACGATTTTCCTGTCACTTTATGATCACCCTAAAAAAATTATGCCGGTTCTTTCTCAAAATAGATTCGTCCGAAGAATTGATATCAGCAATAAAAAAAATCAACCCCGGGGGGTCGCATTTGGCGAAAAAATTTGACCCTCAAAGGGTTAATGCGGCCAGGAAGCAAACAATTCTGGTCAGTACACTTTTTACGTCCAATCGATGGTAACCAGTGTTCATAGGAGACAAATTGTGCGTTGCCGCAACATAATACAGGAGAAACAGGCAACGACAGCAGAACAGAGTACAAAGAACACTTACAAGTACACTGCTTTCAGCATCATCCTTCCTTCACTTGCGAGCTGGAATACATACACAAGTGCAACCCCACCCCTAGGCAAGCCACCCATCTTTCAGTGCAGTTCTTGGCCAATCCTAGCTATTACAGTGAACGCTCAATAATTTGAACTTCAATAATTCGACTTTATGGATAATTTGAACTGTGCCATTTGGCCCCGCAAAGATTCGTAAAAGTCTATGTATGAAAACACCCATAAATTCGAATGCAAGCAGCTTCCGCCATGGATCGTTTGAACTATGCGCCACTGCGCTGGCGATTTGGCGCCTGAAAAACGGCCAGAGAAATGCAACCGATAACTACAAACGAGGCTGGGTTACCTGCACAATGGAGAGATGAATAAAAAGAGAAGGTAAAGTCCCGTAAAACCAATCTAAAATGCCTATGGCAGAGGTTTTGAAGACGTATTCTTTCTGGACTACGTCAATGTGGATGCAGGAGTAGCGGCGTATGGTGATGGTGTACGACAGACAAGGATGTCATTGCTCACTGCAGAAACACAGAACCTGTCGCTGCCAGTGGCGACAAAGAGGACGACGAAACACCAGTGCAGCCGCCTGCTCGGAAGTCATGGCCGGGATGAATGCCGCCCTCTCTTTTTCAGTTTCGAACAAGGCGAGGATGACATCTCCCACTACACTCACTTGTTACAGCAAGTGCTGGCTGTTACTCTCAAGGGCTCAGGCCAAACTGCAATCGCAGAGCTCTTCAAGAGTCATGACAGAGTGCGTGTGGAGAGTCAAATGTCAAGCCAAAGCCTGAGCCAACAGTGGCAGTGCGATCACGCCACCACCTTCACCCAACGTACCCATCATCCTGCTTTTCGACGTGTCCCCCCACTGCTTGTGCGCGGTGTAAAATGGAATGTGATGCAAGTGCAGGGCCGACTGGGTGGCTAAGCCGGATGGAATTGGAATCGGAATGACAACAACGAACTGCCAAAACTGGTAGGCAACAAAAGGAGCGACAGGCAGCCAATGTCGCTGCTAAAGCGAGCAAGTGTAACCACCGAGACGGTTAGGGTGCTAAGCACGGGCAACATAGGGCTTCCTCGATTTACCAGTCTGAGGACTGCCCTCGGACCGGAAACCTTATAGGAATACATGGTAAAATCGAGTGCCGGATCTCCTTTAGAGTATGTCTGCAGACGATCCGAGGCTGATAATTGAGGAGGACTACAGTGTACAAGGGACAAGTGAGAGACTCCGCAATTCACTCTTCTGAAGCCGGGGCAAGATGTGCGCATAAGGCAGAGCATCAAGTTCGCACGAATGAGAAACAATATTTTCTCAAACTCTCGAGGCTCCATTAACAAATATTCAATTGATTTTTTTTTTATGTTGGCATAGCTATTAAACATTCCAGGATAGTTCCACAGCCTTCCAGCCTCAATTTCGCCTGCGATCACATCACAAACTTAATTTTTTTGATTCATTGTAGGGTTTAACGTGCCAACGCAACACAGGCGATGAGGCGTGCCGTAGTAGACAACTCCGGATTAATTTTGGCCACCTGGAGATCTTTAACGTGCACCGGAATATCGTACACACGGGCGTTATTGCTTTCAGAAAAAGTTTCTGTACATTTTCCAGCATTATGCAACGTTCTTATTTCAAGTGACTCCATCACAAACATCGCCTTGCAAGTTCCACTGGGTTGATTGTTCATTACTTGGGCTTCACTCCTCTAGCGATGGAAGGCCACTACTGAAGGCTGGCTCTCTATATCACGGCTCACGAGACGCACTGCTTGCAACTGACAAGCCTAACTGCTGCTGCAAAACCAACCTCAACGCTGCTTCTATCGTGCCACCTAACCCACAACTTGGTGAAGCACCATTACCTTCCCACTTTGATCGCACTGCATAAATGCAGTCATCAACGACACTGCGGTCATGGTAGGGGACCTAGAACCTCACTGTGATAAAACACACAATATTCACCAAACTCCAGTTTTATGCTACGTCCAAAGGGACGGCGTCAATTATACTGGAAACGTCACTGAACTCCAACATAGCCCCCCCCCCCCGCTGCACAAAATGGTTCCGATTTTGATTTGACATTTATGAACTCTCAAAAGCTGCATTCTACGAACTTTGGAAAATGCGATGCTGTACAAACTAAGCCATCAAGGACAGGATTCAGTTAAAAGGTCAACACAGTCGAGAAATCCCCGAGTTGCCCCTTGTCAAGTCCCTTGTCAAGTGTTCAGGAAGCAGCAATCTCTGCCTTCCCCGATTCCCCTCACTCTGCTACAGCTCATTTGCTACTGCCGAGAGCAAGAGGACGTTGGCACAGTAGTGGCAGTGCACTTGTTGAGAGCCAAGGATGCAAATGATGGTCCACGGGTAAAAATTTCGTCCTAGAATGGGGAACAGCAGCACATTGTATGGGCCACCCCTCCCTAATGGCACCGGCGAGAATCAAGGCTCCTCCGCTCTGCTTCAGCACAGCGAACACAAATGCATTCACCTCAGTGATCAGATTGAACCGTTGCTTTGCTTTTAAGGTCATTCACCGGCAGCACTCGTCCCCTTGACGCCTTTAAACAGGCTGCGCTAGGAAATCACACAACACCCTCCGTAGCTGCCAAGTTCAAAAGAGGAAGGAAGAAGAGGTTTAAATTGCGAGATATCCCTTGTGCCAAGGGAAAATGTTTATACGGGTGGAATGTTAAAAGTGTGCGTTTTTTCGCTCTCTTGGAATGCTCAGTTTCCTCAATGCAGTCGAAATGGGCAGCTGATTGGTCCTCGTACGGATGGCTCTGCAGAAAGCAGTGCCACAGAATAAAATGCCACCGACACTGGCTGGAACTGCCTGCAATGCTGCTCCCTTGTTTGCGGAAGGCAGAAAATAGAAGACCAGTAGCTGGGGAAGCCAGTTATGTTTTTCTCTGCAGTGCAATCTCTGCCCCCCCCCCAGGACAACATGACCACAATCTTCCCAATCTCCAAGCTGTCTTGTTGCGCAAGACCGAACCGCACTGCATAGAAAAGCCAAAGATTGTTCCCAAAAGCAGATCAGGAATTATTAGCGGTGAACATCAGATGGTGCAGTGACGGACGTGCCCTCCTTGTTTTAGCAGTCCACTGCTGAGATGCGTGCTTCCCCCAACCAAGCCACCCACAGCACAGCTGCAAGGCAGCGTACTGTGCCAGGCCAATCATCATCATCACCACCACCACCACAAGGGGGGTTTTGTACTGAACCACTAGAAGGCAGTGTATTTGCTTCGATACAGCTGCACAGCTCCCACTAGTGGATTCCCGGAATACTGCTATGAGTTCTTCAGTCAATGGTTCAGGCAGTATCGTCCCAAGTGCATTCCTGAACTGCCATCATCTGACAAAATAGGGCAGGCCAAAACATAGGCTCACAATGAATACCTTACGGCTGTAGCCGAGCTGTACAAAAACATGAACTAACAAAGCGGCAAACACAAAACATGCGACACTGAAGCTGCTTTTACCCTGTGTTCGTGGCAAAAGAGTTGTAAAGTCTCAAACACTGTTCAAAAGTAACCAAGCTTTACAAAACAACTCCAAAACATCGCCCTCAACAGCCAGAACAACCTGGTTGCTGAGGGCCGTGTCTAACAGGGAGAAGACATGCAAGTAGAAAAGAATAAAAGAGCCAGCCTGCACTATCTCCTCATGCTACAAAAGTGGCCACAGTCTATAAGGCTGAAGCTGACACTTCCACTCCGTAACATGAAGACTTCATAACATGAAGCCTCACTCGAAGCGATGACTGTGCATCTGTTAAAGCGGCCATGCAGACAAAATAAAGCTTTGTTTTATTCGAAAGATATGATGTTTTATAGTGCCCCAGCACTTGTCCGGCAGCAAACGGTGCTTTGTTCACTGGGAATTTAATGAGGATAAGTTAAAATTTTGATTCTCCTGCCAAATCGTGTTTTTTGTGACATCTGCGATGACGTAACAAGGACAGGTCTTCAAGCGAACGTTAGTGCGCTGTTTACTCTGCTGCAAACTGCGGAATGCTTTTTTTACTGTCTGTACTCCACTACGCTGAGTTGTTTTCTGCCTTTGCATTGTTTCTGACTGTATTTGCACCTAGCTTGTTTTTGTCCTGGTGGGTAGTAATTGTTTCGTGAAAACTGGGGTACACTTGACAAACAGGGTCACATAAAGGCAATGTCTCTTACGCCAGTCGGCCAGTGTTGTGTAAGTCAACTCCAAAGCAGTGGGCAGCTAGCTGCGCAGCTAAAACAAGCATAGTACGGCCAGTACCAACAGCAGTTCACATTGGTACTTCTACGCTTACGTGCATTTTCGTAACTTTCATTGTTTACCCCACAATTCTTACTGCTGTAAAATGCATATGCATTACATTTAAGTGCAAATACCTCTCTCGGCAGCCTATAAGCCCTGACTAATTTGAGTTTCCTTTTGCTGGCCTCAGCCAATCGCACAGCTTGGCACGTAGGACACCGTAGGTTCTGTTGCTGGAAATGAGCTAGTTGGTCGCAGGGCCATTCCCTTGTTTCCTAATTATATAGCTATGGGAGCGAAGTGTGCGTTAAAAGTGGTGTCAGCGTGGTTCTAACGAGGCAATCTTTCGAATGAACCAAACTTGTGTTGTCTGCATGGCCCCTTTAACCACAGAAATTCCGCTACACTTCAGTGAAAATTGGTCCACACATCAGCGTACGACCAACAGGCTCGGCTTTCCACAGTGCAAGGGCATCGCCAAGTCGGGTACCTCCACAAGCATGCTAAACAAGTAACGACGGAGGAACTGTGGACCTCTCACCAGATGCCTGCCTGGCCAAACGTGGTCGTTCTGCAACTGACTGTGCGCAATCAGGCCACCTACACAACAGGGCCCGAGCACATTACACGAGGGGGCAATGCAGGGGCTTTGAGCCCGACACGAACAAAGGAAGAGTGGAAAAATCTGGTCAGCGGAAGAGCCGCAGGAGAGGCTGACAGCCCAGTGCAGTTTAACACACTGGAGTGGCAGGTTGCCCCTACCGGACGGAATGTAGTGAAAGCGGCCACGTCAGCGGCAGTGATGTGTAAAATGAAGAACGGTCCTCCGCAGCGAGGAATGTGCGTGAAGGAGCAGGTCTCGTTGCGTCTTCCCATTTACCGTGGGGCTCGGCATCAACGGCAGCAGGAGCGCTTCTTGCCCGGGGCCGGGGCGCACAGGCGCTTGATGGAGGCGTCGCGGTTGCCAGGGCACGCCAGGCTCTGGCCCTCTTCCCGCTGGGCCAGCACTTCTTCCACCAGGCACCGCATGGCCTCGTCTGCACACACACGCAGCACGCTTATTCAGCTTCTGTCAGAGCACAGCAAGTCCCGTGCATGGTTCACACCGGTACATGGTACTGGTACCCATGGTACCCATTCTAGAAGGTAACGTGTGTCATGCGGGAGAATGGAGAGCAAGGGTTCTTTTTGCGATGAAAAAAATTGTATGGAGCGCAGGCGTTGCCCAGAGAACTCCTGTTGCAGCCAGCGTCACCTATAATTTTTAAATCAAGCTCAACAGTTATTTGAAGGGTTTTATAAAACTTTACACTATGAAAGAAAGAAATAAGAGAATCTAGGGCAATAAATAGGGATTAATTTAACAAACAAAATTTCTGAAGTCAGCTGGTAAGCAGCGGCCGCCAGGGGCGTTGCTTACAACAGGAGTTCCTCAGCAGAAATTGTCATCGCAAAAGGGAACCTCCTAATCAGCCCCGAACGACACACCTCTCTCTTCTAGTACACTGTACTCATGACGACTTGTTATCAGTTCCCCTGTACACCTCTGCAAAACTCTCTAGGCCCTGTCCCGCTGCACCATCTGGTATGCAACGCTCTACATTCAAACTGTCCATTTCTAGCCTCGAGCTAGACACCACGTTGAGTTCCACCCCGCTGTAACACGGCCACAAATCTTTGAGTATCGTCACCCCTCAATGACCTGGGGGGAACTCCAATAAGACGCAAATACGCGGGGAATACAAGGAGATGGCAATTGTACACACTTCTGCCTCTGGAGGGCACGATGGGAGAGACAGCCATCAGGAAAACATTGCCCTGCCCAAGACATAAGGTACAACCAAAAGGATCACAGAAGAGTCCATGCCATGACCAGAACTGCTGACTCAGAAGGCCTCCTTTGGGCTCTAACCTATCTTCAACGACAAGAAACAAACTGCAAACATATCTGCCAAGGTGACTGATTATAGGCTTTAAAGTGCCAAAGCTGCACTTGGGCTATGAAGCGTGCCGGTGCGGAGGGCTCTTGAGTAACTTTGACCACCTGGGGATCTTTAGCGTGCGCCGAAATCTCAACACACACGGCCGTTTTCCACCATGCACGGGATCGAGCCCACGTCCTGAGGTTCAACAGCACAACACCTTGGCCACTTAGCCACCGTGGCGGGTATATTATTTACCCCAGTGGTGAAAGACTGACCCTATAAGGTAGCAAACAGTAGCACAGGTGAACTGTTTCTGACAGGAAGAGGTAGCCTGAACAAACAAAATACACAGGACAAAAACACAGTTGGAAAGATCTCAAGCAGCAGGAGCTTGATGCGGGCTGGTTGGTGTAACATTCATCAAGAAAAACAGTGCAAAATTTTGACAAAAGAATACGAGTACATTGGACAGGCACCCATCCATTGTACTTGAGTTCTATCTTGCTTTTGCAGTTTTCTTTTTTTTATACGCAATCAGGGTTCATTTTTGAGTTGTTTCGAAGGGAATGGTTGAAACTGGTGTTTTTAGTTGCCTCTCGTGCATAACGTAAACTACACGCTACCAAGACACTAGCTCTAATTTAAGGGACGGCATTTTAGTGGATGTACTGGAATGCCCTCTGCACATCAGAGGGCCACCAATTGGAAAAGCTGTTACTGTTCAATCAGTGTAATGTTTTCAGTGAAGAGCCCTTTAGGGGCTCGCCTTGTCGTCGTAGCTCGCTCGCTGGACCCAAGTAGAGCCCACGGCATTCCGTCGGAGCGGCAAACCCCAGAGGCTTTGAAAGTCGAGCGGTTTATATAGTCATAAGCATTCGAAACTCGTGAACTGCCGGCGCTTGTCATACATCTCCCCATTCTTCAGCGCAAAGAATACTGAAGGTACATTTGAGGCTAAATATACGTAATTAACCGGCAGTGCCCGAGTTCATTTAGTCAGGAACGCTTGTTGGGTTGGTTTTTATGATAGTAAGCGAAAAAAAGTGGCAGTGCAACGCCGGCGCAAGCAGGAGGAAAAGCAAGCATAAAAAGAACAGAATTCCCGCTGGCGCAGTTTCAGGCAAGGGCGCGCGAGCACTGCGAAGGCGGGAAATATGAATTGCATTGGGTGGTAGCAGTGAGCAGATAACAGCGTTACAGCCCATTATGGCGAATCACTGCTCTGCACTTCTGACAGTTTTCACATTGGGTGTAAGTTTTTTTTGGCTTTAATTTTTCTTCTGACTCTGCCCCTGTCTTCGTTGCATTTGTGATGAAGGGCAAGAAATGGCACGTGTGAAAAGCAGCAGCAGCACATGGCCACAGCACTTCCAAGAAGCCTTCCGAAAAAAGACATTCAACCAGGTAGGCATGTACACGAGGAACTCTGTACCAGGAACTCTGCACACTTCGCAACATAAACAAAGCAAAAAAAAAAAAAAAAAAAAAGGAAGGGAAACCTAGTTTGTACCAATACTTCCAATGTGGCTAGCAGTAACGAACTGTAGTAGGAGATACCTTTGTGACTTCACAGATGCTGCCACTGGCTGCGCTGCCCACTGTTGTGGGTGGTATCTGGGTATCTGCAGGTGCATCAGTGCACCTCCAATATGGGCGCTGCTACAGCTACTAATTAAGCTGCGCTTGAGAGTAACGACACTGACGCAGGTCAACAGCCATTTTGGTGCCTATCCCCAGGATGACCAGCTTTATGCACACCGTTGCGCCAACTCTGACAGGCGGAATTTGGTCCGGGCACCGCCTGGCAACCATGACAGCTGTGTTTACTTTTCGAGGATTTCAAGAAAGCGTGCCGGTGCCACAGGGTCAGGCTCGCTTACGCTAGCGTAACTTATTTAGTGGCTCTAGGTTACGCTAGAGCCACTAAATAAGCTACGCTTTTCTAGCGGCTGTAGGTTACGCCAGGCCACTGTCGTTCTTTCTCAGCAGGAAGCGAAGCAGGCGTTTTCCACCTTCCGGCCGATTGAAACAGCCCAGCACAGAGCAGCACGGCATCGCTACTCTGTCTGGGGGCTTAAAAACTCACTCTCAACAGCTCATACAGCCGCACTGCACCCTGAAAATCAGGATTTATTGAAGAACGCACGCACGCAACAACACAGGGGCACCAAAATGTCAGCGCCCATGGGTCTTCCGGGGTAAACAAATGTCACGTGACGCGGTTCGACCAATGGCCGCTGTCGGCGCCATCGAACAATGAGAGAAAAGAGTGCCGTTACTGTGAAACGTGATCTAGTGGCTCTAGGCGCCGCATTTTAGCATGCACGAGTTGCTTCATGTGGTTTATGCTCGACTTGAGCAGCAAGTTTCAATGTGCCCCAATGAAATAAATTATGCCAGATGTAGAAATAAATACTGAACAAAAGATGAGGACAAAGACAAGGGGCAGACTAGACATGTGCACTTGTCTTCTTCCTTATACAGTGTAGACCATTTATAACGTAACCGCTTATAGTGCGGGACCGGATATAACGCGGGTTTTCGTGACCACCGGTTTGGCTCCCATAGAACTCAATGCATAAGCATACCGCTTAAGATGCGGTTGGCCGAAGCACCATACCGTTTATAGTGCGGTTTTTCGGCGGGTCTGCTCATCGATCGGCGCAGGGGGCATCGTTTTGGGGTAGCAAAAGAAAAAAAGAAATGATGAAATCGGCCATCTGACGCAGCGCGCACCCCTTGCTCTCTAACTTCGACACAGAAGCAAAAAATAGGCACCCTTTAGTTCACGCGTACGTGATAACCACAGCTGTCCTTGCTTGATGCACCTCGGAAGATAGCGACCGGCTCCCCGTCCGCACGTGGCAAGTTATTTCTATTAATCGTGAACCGCATGGCCCGTTTTCGCACATCGGCGTTGCGCTTGCGTTTTTTTCATGCTCGCGTCTACGATTCCGCGCTCGCGGTGGCTTCTTCGCGTGGCAATGGGAGGAGCCTGACGACTTGCACCAATGGAAAGACGCGCACCTAATGGCGGGAGATTCGAAGCGCTCCGAGCCGGCTAGCCGCGCCAAAGGTGTTTAGGCTAAAGTCCCTCGATCAGATGAAGGGACTTTAGTTTAGGCTTACCGCCGCGGTATTTTTTGATGGGCGCTTTCGCAAGTAGCGTGGATGGCAGTCTATATTCCACTTTGCGGTCACATTAGCAGCTCTTTTCTTGCATGAGTATCTTCGCTTGCGCCTCGTGCGGCATTTCAGCGAGCGGTTAGAAGTGCTCGCTGGAGCTGCCTGCACCGCTTCACGGCCAGTGCCGACGCCATGTTGCCGCCTCTTACCGCGCCGCACACATTACGTCAGTTTACGCGCCGGCGTCGCCGCGCTTGCGGCGTGCGCTGCACGTTTTCGCGAGAAATCGCTCCATGCGGTTCACGCTTTAGAACGTTGTGCAGATAAGCCACCGCTCTTCCCGAACAAGCGAGCCGCGCGAAGATTTCCACCACCAGTACGTTGCGCTGATAAGCAGCCGCCTTCGGCATCGTGAACGCAAGGTGGGGTAAAAAAAAAAAAATCCCGCTGGCCTTTCTTATCATGTCCTGCGACATCTTCATAGACGCAAAAAACGCAGCCATGGTCTTTCAAAACACAAACACAACGGAAGTTAAAGCCGCACTCGCCGTTTGTAAGACCGCGCTTTTGCAATGTGTGAGACCCGGCAGCAGCGGCTGATGTTAAAAATAATACGAAATAAAGACCCTTCCTTCGTTTTTAGGCGCTGTGCGTTTGGGTGATAAAAAATTTAGGATGACTTGAGAGGTAGGTGGCGATTTGGTTGAATTCGCGCACGTTTTGGTTATAGTGCGGTACCGCTTATAGTGCGGATTTTTGCGGCTCCCGCGACATACGTTATAAGCGGTCTACACTGTATTTATTTTTTCGTATGTCATGAACCAACTAGCCAGCAACCAAGTACTATCAAGTTACGCCGAATTCTACCAACTTCGTAACACTGAAGTTTTAGTGTGCATTTGTTTTGGTCATCTAGGTGGTACCATTCGCCGTGCACCTTCCTTGTGAAAAGAGAGAGAGCGCGGCCGAAAGGGGGAGGAGGAGAGGAGAGGCACCACGCACTGATGTTGATGTCCTCCTTGGCCGAGGTGGGGAACCATCCGGCCAGGCCGTGCTCCTGGCAGAAGGCGCTGAGGAAGCGGGCGTTGTACGGGTGGGCCTCCAGGTCGCACTTGTTGGCCACCAGCAGCACGGGCAGGGGCCGCCCGCTCGGCTGTGACACCTTGGCACACAGGTCCTCCTTCCACTGGGGCAGGGGGAGAGAGAAGACGGGAGAGGGGGAAATGTCACTTCCTAGGGCAACCACATACCACCACAAGCACTTCACACAGGTTAATTAACCCTTGTTAGTTAACATGTACCATGTTTTCGCGCGTACAACCCGCACCAAAAATGCGAAAATTTCAGTGGCAAAGTAGGGGCGCGGATAATACGCGAGGTTTTTTCTCTTTAGTGTAGATTCACGGCAATGCGCGCTGTGCTGTGAAGCTCCTGCGCAGTAACACTGACTAAGGCTTCCATGGCAGTGATTGCGCAAAACGTACAAGGACAAGGAAGAAAAAACAAGGACGAGCGCACTCTAACAACTGAATCTTATTAGTGAATTCTGACTTTCGCCTTGCAGTCAGTGTATTCGACTTGCTAAATATACGCGTTTTCTGTCTACGTAGTATGTTGTTTGAGCAGTAGCTCTGGTGCAGGCTTTCCTGTATCAAATGTGCGGGAAATACGCAAGGATTTATTTTTTATTTCCGGCGGGCTGAAAGTGGGGGTGCGGATTATATGCAGGGGTGGGTTATACGCGCTAAAATACGGTATGTCCCCAGCAAACACCTTCAAAATGGTCAATGACATACATGTACATCATCGCTTGTATGTTTAAAAAGCGTGCCTTTTTCGATCATTTCTCTCGCTTGGCATGTGCTGCCACACTGCGGAGATACATAAAATTTTTTTTTCTTGCGCCGATGGCTCTGCTGTTCTTTTTTACACTATATTACAGCGGTGCGCCCGCTATCGCTTGCGCATTGGGTAATGCACGGACGCGCAGCGGCTGGTTTCGGTTTTGTTCTCCAAGTGTACCCCGCTTCTTGCGCCTGCGAAACTTTCTTAGAATTTTTCTTATGTTACTCATGAATAAACTGACCGTATGTAACAACAAGAACGATTTTTTTGTCACTTTGTGATCACCCTAATTGTTGCGCGAATAACTCGTCTGAAGAATTTATATCAGCAATAACAAAAAAATAAATCTTTAAAGGGTCGCATTTGGCAGTGAAACAATTTGACCCTCAAAGGGTTAAGCTAGCAGCATCTGTCGCAGGAATAGAAACTGCTTGGCCGCTACAATCAGCATTTCTTTGCGCAGTCCCGGAATGAATTGCGGCCGCTATCGTTTCATCCATCAGGTGCCACTACTATATCCCTCATTATCACTGCTGCAGAGCTTCGTATTCCGAGTTGGTTTTCATCACGACGTTATCTCGTTGCTCACTTTCGCTGGCCACAATCAGTGTTTCACCTAGTACATTATACTCTGGTTCCGTGACTGGGGGGGAAGAGGGGTACGGAAGGTCTTCAGGAAAGCTGCCTTTTAAGGACAGTGAGAATCTAAGCTGAGCAAAGGCCGTTCACAGGGCAGGAGTCGGTTCACGCATTACCCCTTGGTAAATTCCATCAACACCCATCTCTCCGTTCCCAGTAGCAACAGCCACTGATGCGCTACAACAGCACATTTCTGTACCCCTGACCTTGCCATTTCCCCGTAAAACGTGTGCACTTTTATCCATAGCCACCCAACCGGGTGGGTGGCTACCTGGCTTTCCCTTAGGATGCAAGCAAGCAGATCCAACAGCACAGCAGGACAGAAAACAGTGGGAAAGAAAACTGTGTGTTCCTCTGGGCCGTACAGCTTACAAGGCTGGAAGTGTTACACAAGACTTCAAAACAGAGGGACACCTCCTACTGGTCCTCCTCGCCAATGCGAGCAGTGGTGTAAGAAGCGAGAATGCGGTCCGGACCTACACTAGGAACGTTGTCATTCTTCTCCTCACTAGCTGAATGTTCAGAGGGACAGCGACTGCAAATCCCATTCCAGCACTATGTTAGAACACTCCCTCTCCCTCCCGCAACAGACTGCTTCACAAGAGGCATCGCATGACCAGCAGAAGAATCCCCTAATCCTCATAAATTGACTGATTGATTGTAGGGTTTAACGCGCCGACACAACGCAGGCGATGAGGCGCACCGGAGTGGAGGGCTCTGGATTAATTTTGGCCACCTGGGGATATTTAAAGTGCACCGAAATCTCGTACACACGGGCGTTTTTGCTTTTTGCCTCCATCAGAAAAGCGACCGCCGCGGCTGGGAATCGAACCCACGATCTCGTGCTCAGCAGCACAATGTCTTAGCCACTGAGCCACCGCGGCGAGACTAATCCTCATTAAGGAGTGGACAACGTGATCATCAGGAGAGCAGTGTCACAATGCTGCCATTAGAGAATGAGGTTCAAAGTGCAACGTAATCCCCCAGCTTCCCACAATGGAACTTGATTTAAATAAATTTTCCGACTCCATCTAACTCCCCAATCTGACTCCATGTCTAGGGGAAGGAAGACCAAGGGGAAAAGTCTCTATTCAGGTGTGCCTGGTTTCGGCTGGCAAAGCCCTTGTTTGTAAAATTTATTGGTGCCAAGACACATACGGCCAAGAGTACCAATGCTTTGGTCATATAAAAGCACAAGAACGGTTATATATGGGACGAAAAGGAGTGCCGGAGGTGTGTAAAATTGCACGGTCTACAGGACCTAAGGATAAAGCCACACACCACCTTTGTGATCTCTGAAAAACACAGTAGTAATACATTTTAACACTCTCCTGCCCCTGCCTATTCAAATCGACAGTACAGGTTCGCGCAGAAGTAAACGGAGCGTGGGAGCGGTGGCCGAACTGCATCAGTGCGGCACGTATGGGTGCCGACGGGAACCAAGGAGCGCCGGTCAAAGAGTGTGTTCGCACTGCCCCTGCCGCCCTATCTGATATGTTTAATCGCCGCTCTGCTGGCGTGTCATGCTGGGCTCGACGGTCTTCAAAAGGCAGCGCTAGGCTATAGAGGGGCGCTGGCCGCATTGCGCTCACAGGTATCAGCGGCGACCGAATCCGCCGCTGTTGAGCTGGACGAAGCTACGCAAGCTCGGAAACGTGCCTTGTTGCGCACTGTAAAGGGTGCCATAAAATTGTAAACCGCTGCAGTTTGGCATAGCATGTCTTTGCGATATAATTCATTGTAAGCCGGCAACAAAATTGGCTTAAACAATATAGAAAGCACATTTACAGAAATTTTTATTGTTCAGGAAAATTATCTCGGTTCCAACATTGTTTTTTAAATTTTGGGTTTCTCCCAAGTTATTCCTGCCACTCAGTCCAGGTCTGTTCTGAAGAAAGGGAAATAAAAAATGTCTATCCGGTGAAAATTTTGTATTAGTGAACGCCGCAAAGAACAGATACAATGGTTGTCTCCTATTACAGCGGGCCTCACAGGGCGCATATTTTGTTGTAGCATTAACCCTTTCACTCCCGTTGATGTGTATAGCCGACATAAGATGTACCGATATGACCGATGACAAGTATGGTCGTCATCGGTCATGACGACTATACTCATCATCGGTCATTTTGGAGACCTGATGGAGCTTTTTTGCAAGCATTGAGGTTATGCGGTGAAGCCATCTTTTAATTCAATGCGGGGTTTTGTTTAAAGCGCCAACATTTTCTTAACTAATAGAAGGTGCTCGTTAAAAATAACAACGTCGGTTTTAGTGCGACAACAAAATGTTTCCCTTTGAGGCCCGCTGTAATAGAGGACAATCATATCTATTCTTTATGGCATTCTTCAACACATACAATTTCCACATGGGCATTTTGTATTTTCCTTTCTTCAGAGAAGACCAGAACTGAGTGGCAGCAGTAACTTGGGAGAAACCCAAAATTAAAAAGGAACAATGTTGGAAGGGAGATTTTTTTTTTTCTTTTCAGAAAAACAAAAATTTCTATGAATATGCCTTCTATATTATCCAAGGTAATTTTGTTGTCGGCTTACAATAAATTACACCGCAATGACATGCTGTGGGTACCTAACCACGGCGGCCTACTGCGGGTTTCAAGCCCCTGACCTACTAAACTCATGATCGCGTGTGGTCGCTCCGCGGTGTGTGAACTCTGCTCAAATTGAAAGAGAACATTTCTCTGGTGCGTTTTACCACTTCCTTTATTTGTACCACGAACTATTCAACTCTGTCCCCAGACCTCATGTCGGTGTCCTTTTTTTGTCTCTTTCGCGTTTCATTTCTTCAATTTTTCACCTGACATAGCATGTTAGGCTGTCTGCTGGACGGACATCGTCAGCATCATTAAACTGCACTCGCTCTCTCTCTCTTGCAGCAGCCTACAATCTTATGGCACCCTCTACAGCGTGCAACAAGGCACGTTTCCGAGCACGCGTAGCTTCGTCCAGCTCAACACCTGCAGACTCAGTCGCCGCTGATGCCTGCGAGCGCAATGCGACCAGCGCCCCCCTATAGCCCAGCGCTGCTATTTGAAGACGGTCACGCCCAGCAAGACACGCCAGCAGAGCGGCGATTAAACATATCAGATAGGGCGGCGGGGGCAGTGCGACCACACTCTTAGACCGGTGCTCCGGTGGCCAGTTCGGCCACCGCTCCCGTGCTCCGTTTACTTCTGCGCCGACCTGTACATTACCGACGCTTCTAAGTTCAAATTTTGAAGTTTTCCCAATCAAATTTGGTGTGTTCCGCATGCACTCCGAGAGCTGGCACCATCTACTGAGTAGTGGAGACACTTACATCCTCTTTGGTTTATTTTTCACTGCACGCCACAATTTTGTAAAGCACCGCCGGTGTCATGCGAGTGGAATTTTTCAGTGGGCATAAAAAGCAGGGACGGTTCTAGCGATCACCATTACAGGTGCATGGCTGTAGCCAGGAAGGATAAAAGTTAGGACACAGTCAGGCCATGCATAGCGATACACGACAAAAACTGATTGATTATACCAGGGTGTCGAACCGAAAAAAATACCGGTTCGGTTACAGTTCGGGTTCGGGTGAAATAATTTCGTTCCGGTTCAGTTCCGGTTCGACAAAATCACGTACCGAACCGGTTCACGAACCGGTTCGGGAGCTTGAACCGGTTCGCGAACCGGTTCGACGAGTTGAATTATCACTGAAATTAGAAAAAAACATTTACTAGTTTAAAACGACCGTCAAGTCAAAACACAAACAAAAATTCAAAATTCTGCTGTTCCCCAAGGGCAGTGGCGCAATTGCAAAGCAAACTTTAAACAATCACGAGATATTAGAAAAACAAATGAAGTGGCGACGATTTACCACCTTCTTTCTCGCTCACATTATGTTGTCCCAGCGACTATTCATAAAGCCACCGCCAAGACATATGACGGTGGGATATATTTTCTGTCCTTTCCTTTTTTGTTGAAATCGCAATCGTCGCTATGCAATCACCCATCACGCTAACCTTGAAGCTTGAAATTTAGTCCTGCGTACTGGCGCGTTCAAATACCAGCGCTTAATACCAATAGCGCACATTTTTTTTTATATTTGTAACAAAACAGAAAAATCCTACAACAGGCACATAAATACTACCAATGAATTAGAATATTTAGTCACCCTGAATAATTTGTTAGCTGTCACCTTATCGAATGTGTTAGCCACACTTTTGTTAAAAGTAAGCTTTAGTTAATGCTCAGTCACTGCATTATTGCTCTGACCACTGCAATTCCTTTTGCGATACCGAAAGTGTGCATTACAATCAGTATGTCATCGTACCGCCTGAACCCCTACCATCGTTCCGTGTGCTACATTGCGGAATCTTACAACAGATAATGCGGTTACAAAATGAAAGGGAAATTTGTCACGCGGAGCATCAGATGGGACTTTTTGGGTAGACGCTCTTTAATTCGTCCACAGCAGTACTCCCCTCCGGAACGAGTCGCAGTAGAAGCAATGTAGCGAGTTGGGCAAACGGCTTAGCAAACGGCTTAGCCACTGAGCAGCTCCTGCGGTCACACTTGTCAAGTATTAATAATTTGCAGGTGTCGGACCTTTTAAACAAATTATGAAATGCAAAAAGTTTGCACACATCGGGTGTGAGCTTTCGCTGTTGCGCAGTGGAGCACTCCTGCAGCCTGATTGCTCCAATGAAGTCGCAACTAGGGAAGGGCAAAGTCGTTTTATATCCCCTGCAAGCTGCCGAGAATGACATTTCGTTTGGTCAGCTTGCACTACGCTCGCGCCTCCAGCAGCAACAGACCATTGCTACAATGGTGCTAATTCATTTCCCCTGTTGTTACATAGAGCGTGATAGTGTTCAATTGTCGGGAGGGGAAAGTACCCGAGCAAGTACGAAGTTGATGGTACGTGAAAGAAAAAAAGGCCTGAATTGCATTTACTGTGCAATATCAACAACAGAGGGTCGAACCATTTCGGCATGAACCGGTAACCGTTATTTTTTTTTCGGTTCAGTTCCGGTTCGGGTTCAGCGCGCTCAAAAAATAACGGTTCGGGTTCGGGTTCAGTTCCGGCAAAAATATCGGTTCAGTTCCGGTTCGACACCCTGGATTATACGGTTCAATTTGCCAAAACTACGCAGGTTATGAGGCGCGCCGTAGCGAAGAGTTCCGGATTAATTTTGACCGCCTGCATGGGATCTTTATCATGCGCTGAGTTCTTGAACACACAGGCGTTTTTACTTTTTGCCTCCATCAAAAAAGCGGCCACCGCGACCGGGAAAATGACAAAAAACTATTGACGCCATACACCAGGCAGAACTGCAGTACTTGGCTTAGAGGTGAGATCAGTTTATTACACCTGCACAACCCAACTCCTTTGCACTTGTGCTATTACTGTAGCTTCAAATCCAGCCTTTGAAATAAAACCTGAACTGTCCTCGTCACCTGATGCGGTGGTAACACCAACCGACACATTTTTTGGGTGTTACCCGGCCCTCTAAGATTAAGAAGCGGAATGAATACCTGCCCACAAGTACATGCGAGGAATTCCTGATCAAAAGAATATGGCCTGCCTTAAAGACAGCACACAATCAACGAATGGCTGCGACAGTCCAGTTGTCCCAGTTCCTCTTCGTTGTTATATTAGCAAGTGACAGCATGACGATGTCCCCACAAACATGGAGAATCGGCACATGTTGTGAGGGCCTGTTACATTAAGACAATGCTCTAGCATAGGCTATATACAGTTTTGATTAAGCTTAGTTCCGTCTAACAATGCCTCCACAGCGAAGGCTAAGGAGCTGCTTATTCAAAGTTTTCCTGATTTTGTGGTTACGCAGCTTTGTGGTTATGCAACTCCCCACACTCACACAGCATCAATATCTCTAGGACCAGCGATTTTACAGGAATGCTACACATGGCCACCGTGGAATTTACAACCAGAATTAACAAAAAAACACACGGAAGTCATACAAACACGTTTTTCCAGAATGTGCAAAAAAACAAAACAGACACTGAAATGCCTTGAACACTCCGCCTGTTCAGTAAGACATACACAGAGGGGCTCCGGTCGTCAGTGCTACTAGACTATGCGAGTTGTTTCAGTTGTGGGGCTGCGCAGCAGAAGCACAGCAATTTAATTTCTTTTTAAGTGTAAATGAAGCCCCACCTTCAGCAATGCTATTGGAACTCCAGTGACATGATAATAAGAACAGACAAATTTTATTGATCAGTAATCCAGTCGCAGCATTTTGACCCGTTTCACGGTAATCTTCGCACGGCCTCAGAGAATTCCCACGGCCGTGAATTCGCACGGCCTCAAGAAGCCACTGCCCCAATGGACGTCAGTGACCTTGCCGCAATTGCAGTCTTATACCCGTGCCACACATACACGAAAAATGACATTAGGTGTTTAAGGCCTTAAGGAACCGAACGACATTATTTGGGCGGGCCGTGCTACACGTAAAAACGCAAAGCGCGATGTTGATAATGACCAAAAAGAAAAATGCCCTCCTATTTCAGAAATTTTTAATGTAGAGAAAAACGTCTTAAAAGGGTTAAAAAGGTTTGTTGTGAAAGAAAGGATTATGAGAAATAGTGTTTTCTAAAAAAATGACGTGAGCCATTTCTAAAAGTGGCTTCAGCAGCTGCCGCCGCCTGCCATTGCTAGCTGAATCCGAAATATTCCGAACGAGTAACACAATGTTTTTGCCTTTTGCCGCTGTTTTAGTGAACTTGGTCTCCTTCAGAACTTGGCCACCAAGAGGGCACAAAAAATTGTCTTATTTTGAAGTTCAACTAGGCTTCTGCGTCAACACTCTGGTACTGAGAGTTTCATTGGTTCCATTTGGTGTTCATCGCGTTCGACAGTAGGCAGATTTAAGGTATTAGTGAAGGTGAATGAGTTGTGAGGAACCCCTTAAGCCAAAAATGACATTAGAGTGAACAACATTAGATTGTTGCGTGTAGCAGCAAATCAATGCCATTAAAACTTATGGCATTAAGCACTTAATGTCATTTTTCGTGTACGTGGCACGGATATTACTTTTTATCGCATTCAGACAACAGAAAGTTCCGCACGTACCTGACCCCCCCCTCAGCACTAGAAGCTCCCACACATACGTTCAATAGATTAAACAATCAGCGTTGATTCAAACGCACCTATGGCCACACCCAAGCATTCAACTTGACACAGCTTACAGCGATAACGTTGTGGAACAATCTTCAACAATCTTCCCAACACAATTGTTTCAATCACCAATCACACACTGTTCCGTGGCCAAGTGTATCAGCATTATTCATCTTAAAAATGTTGCTTTCTAGAAGCGTGCACGTGTATCGTCACCTTTTGCCCTTTTTTACTCCATGAATTGCCACGTACACGCTTTGAGTAGCACTTGTTAGTGTAACTCTTGAATTTCTACTCCTCTGTACTAGACACTATTTTTGTAACTACAGTGTGCTTCTTCCGCGTTTCCTCTTCCGCTATTTATGCTACCGTATTTATTCGATCATAAGGCGAGAGCGCAATTTTGTGAGCCAAAAAAGAAAAATATATTTATATTTCTGAGCTTTGAATATAAGACGGGGTATGACTTTGGGACTACGGATTTTTGAAGGGGGGGGGGGGGAACTCGCCCTATATTCGAATAAATACGGTGTGTTACCACGTTGTATTGTTTTCTACTCTGTTGCTTCTGTACAATTTGTGTTATTACTTCTCTCGCCCCCTTAGTCGATGTCCGTATGGGAACGTGAAAGGTAACGTGAATAAATAAATAAGCGGGAAAATGGACACGACCCCGGCCGATGTGCACGCACACACGATACGAGTGCATATGGTGGCGAGTGACAGGCAGAACCCTCTCCCATTTCTAAGGGCATGCCACGAAGCCTCGACACAGCGCACCAGCCCGCCGCATTCCGTTTCTGTGCCCACCACAGCTGGCACGCGTATAAACGAGGAAGTGGGCGCACGTACCTTGAGCACCGAGCGCAGGGTCGCTGGCCTGGGGGGGAAGAGAAAGGGAAAGGCAGGCTCAGAACAGCTGCGTGACAGAACACACCACCCCACTGCCACAAGGCAGCAGGGGGCAACGGAATATCAACACTCCGCCAAGCACAGGTGTGCCTGTCAGGCGGATCAAAAAAAGAATTCTTGAACAGATATGACAACTGACCACTTTCAGTCCAATTAAGGACCACGATGGCAGTCTAAACCAATCACATTAGAATTCCAAGTGACACGAATGTAAAATTGACCACATTAGTGCACAAATACAGGTACACAACAGTGAATGAGGAACACCTCAAGGATAACGTGACATCTTGCAAACATCTATAAAATGAAGAATTCCACATATTGAACTGTCACTGTCACAGCACCCCCTCCCCTCCTTTCTTTTCTCTCTCAAGGCAATGAGACAAAAAAAATAATAATAATACTAAACCATGTGCCCAGAGGTACAGCGACATGCTGTGGTACTACAAGTACAGCAACAGCTGTCTCCTTGCCCTCGGCAACCTATTCTAACTTTATTGATATACTGGGAAGACCTGTTTTATTGCCTCGTGTGGGTGGCTTTTCCTGTTGATCCACGAGTCTGCGAGTCACTTTATACAGTGCCACCTTCTGTGTGAACTTGTTTTGGAGACTGTTGTGTTGGCAGGCAAAAATCGTTTCAAGCTTATGTCGACCATCGTGAATCCTAGAGAATCCCGAGCAGTGCCTACTAGTTAGTACCCAGCACTCTTGTGAAAACAATACCTGTCATAGTTACGGAAGTCACTAAAAAATTAAAAGGGAGGCCCTGTACATTCAGTGAGCTCCCACCTACAAAAATGCGTTGTTACGAGCATGGAAGGTCGAATAGGACACTAAACGGACAAAGACGAAGGGAGACACAAAATTGGCATTTGTTTGTCTTCCTTAGTCTTCGTCCGTTTAGCGCCCTATATGCTTTTCTACTATGCAAAGCCTCGTTACAAGAGACACTCAAGGGACCCGGCAACCTGTCTCTTGTAACCAAGGTCTCTTGCATGCGACATTGCTCACATAGGAAAACCAACCAGACAGACTTCATTCAAATGTCTCTTATAACTAAGTGTCTCTTGTAACAGAGACTCTTGTAACGAGTTTTTACCATACAACAACGAACCAACAACTGGCTCAACCAGTTTTGTGAGCGTGGAAGGTGTGTCAAGGATCACTGGCTTATACCCCGGCTACACTAGGGTCCGAATGTCACTTGAACCAACTGTCACTTGACTCAATTGAGGTGCTTCGAATGCCATTCAGCATCCGCCATGCTACACTACAATTTCGATGGCATTTGAAAGCTTTCACAATTGCTCGCCGTGCTGTAGTAGTGCTGTGGTCGCCCCGTTCCGTTCTCGTGCAATAATACAGCAATTAAATTTAGGAGAAGTCTAAGGCAGTAAAATGATGTCAAATTAGAAGAGACACCAGTTTTGACTCTAATGTGATGGCTGTTTGCATAGTTTTATTTTTTTTTTGCAACTGACCCACTGGTTTTGCGAGTATGAAAATTAAATATGTTGATTTCATATTTTAAGTAAATGAACAGTGAACAAAGTTCCACGAACAAAAATATTTTGTTTGTTTTACGTACGCAAGTATTATAATTTTGATTGCCGATCGAAGATGCTGCATGCGAGTGTGCTAGAAATGGCATTTGAAATCCCAAATGTCTGTCTCGGTGCTCATTGGCACTCCATTCGGCTCAAGTGGCATTTGAGCCGAATGGCATTTTAAAACCTAGTGTCGCAGCATAACTTGGCATTTGAGTCAAATGACATTCGGACGCTAGTGTAGCAGGGGTATTAGCCGAGGGCATTTCCCCAATTCAGTTACAACCCCCCCCCGACAGTAAGGGTTCATGTGCCTCACAAACAAACAGTTAATGGACAATAAGAGGAAGCTCAGCAAGTATCAAAGTATATGTCAAAAAAAAATTGTATCTCCATTTTTCTTTCTCGCTCAATGAAACATTTTGCCTTCTGCTCCTCTTCTGGCAGTGTTACTTAAGCTTAGTAAGCATTACCATGCAAGCAGCAGCCTCAGTAGCTCCCACAAACTTTACTTTGGATTTTTTTTTTCCCTGTTAGATGCTTTGCCTTGGTGGACAAGTGTAGTCAACAGATATGTGAACCCAAACGAAAGCTCAACCACCTGCCCTTGTTGCTGCCAGGTCGCACACAGCGGCAGAAACTTGACATTATCATGGGGAAGCAACAAAGCTATGTTTATAGAACGAAAGGGAAGTGGAGGAGGAGAATGCCAGCCTTAATTGATTACTTTTAACCAAGCAGAGCATTACGTTGTATTGTCGCATAACACGGGGAGAGCAAATACAGCTGCGGGTCTCTCAGTTAAACCAAATAGCCGTTACTCCTTACTGTCCTTTCAGTGGTCGAGTAGAGAACCCCAGTGCATGAAACGTTAAAAAGAGGAGAACAAAAGTGCACTTGAGCTTACCTTGAGAGGTCGAAAACGATCACCGCAGCAGTGCTGTGAACAAAGGCACAAGATTAGTCAGGAGACAGTGAAGCAGAGAGATAGAGCAACAGAAAGGCAGCACTCACGCATACTTGTAGTACACCCGTGTCATGTAGCCAAAGCGCTCGTGCCCAGCAATGTCCCTGGGGAAAAAAACGAGCCGAGTCAATCTGACGCCAAGTCAAAAAGCACGGCTGTGGCCGTCAAGCCAGCATCTGGAAGCGTACCAGAGCTGCAGAGTTATGTGCTTCTTGTTGTTCCAAACTAGATGCTTCAGGGAGAAGTCGACACCAATGGTGATCTTGTAGGCCGGGTTGAACACACCTGGGGGCCCATACGTACAGCACGAGTCAGCACTAAAACACGTACCAGGCACAAAAAGTGGCAAGCGCTTCTATCTTATTACAAACTTGAAACAGGTTAGCTACCAAACACGGTGCCAATGTGGAATGTACAAGGCTTGCACCCTCCATCACACTAGCAACTCAAGAGACACCACAACCCTGGAGACAAAAAGCTTAGAACATGTGTGTGTAACGATTTCGGATTAATTCAGACCAGGCGGTCTGAATTAATCCGGAGCCCTCCACTACGGCAAGCCTCGTAGCCCAGGGGTAACTGGTGCATTAAACCCCGCAATCAATTGACACCACAACCCTAAAGACAAAAAATTGTATGGCCATGAATGACAGCAAATTACAGACATGACACATCAGATGTTAGTTGCCCAGTTAAGGGGGCACCCACCCCAAGGTGGAGAAAGTTCCTCCACGGAAAATTTGACACCCTCCTCAAATGCAGCGTATGGTGGCAAAAGAAAGCTATACAGCTTTCTCAAAAACATTACGTCCTGGTCCAGGATTCCACATCAATTGATCAACCAGGACGAATTTTTCCCCAACTACAAAGTTTCCAAGAAAGCTGTACAGCTTTCCTTTGCAGCCGTATGGCTGCACTGTCGGTGGCTGTCAATTTTTTCCTTCACATGACATATCAAATATTACATAACACAAGGTCTGCCATATGTTTTCTCTGCTTTTTGTTTGTTTTTAACCTTCTACATGCGAAATAACCTACAGCAAGACCTCCCGGGGTTCTCCAAAATCACGACCAAGGTGAAGTCAGTCACGCCAAAACTCGCGCGCATGCCCCAAAGAAGTTCAGAAGGAGACTCTCACCTTCCGTGTAACGGCGAATCAACGACGTCTTTCCTGGAGCAAGACAGAGAAAGGTCAATCAACTGCGGTTCTACCGCAACGAAATACAATTGCACCACTTCGCCGCCACAAACGCCCCTTACCGACGCCAAAGTCGCCGATGACGAGGACCTTGAACAGCAGATCTTCGATGTCGTACTTTGTAGAGTCGAACGCTCCACTCAGCCTGTTGGCTTCCTTCAGGGAGGATGACATATCGTGCGCACCTGCAGTTTTAACACACACGCACTGTTCGATAATTTCGATGGCATTCAATCGCTCTCTCACCTGCACTGAAGACTAGAGCAGTTGAGCAGCAAATTATACAGCCTTCAGGGTATCATCTTTGAAGGCACTCTGGAACGCGCAGAAAAAAAGAAGCGGATAATGCTTTAAAGCATAAAACTGATGTTGAGCGCGCCCCTGACTTTGAAATAGAATGCCGCACGGGCACCCCGCCGTTGTTTTTCTTCTGTTCGTACTTGATGATAAAATGGGCCAAAAAGTATTACTAATTTGTTTCGTTAAGTTTCAACGTTTAAGAACAACGATCTGGCGACAAGTTTCACAGTTCGGCTGTACTGTTTACCGAAAGCGGAAGTAACCTTTTCCAAGGTTTGGTTTGCCGCTGAACACAAAGGTACCTCAAAAATCATGGAGGAAGTGAAAAATGCGTTTGTTTCATTGTTTCGAAGGGGGCTCATGGGAAGGAGTTAGAAAAACAAGGTCAACTGCGCAGGTAAATCACATTTGCTACGAAAGTGGTCGTTTCCGAACATCTTCACTATGAGGCCTGCCGTTCAACAACTTCTGAGGTGACCTAGCGCACAGATCGCTCGATCCAAGCGGCCGCTGGTGATTGTTGCGCAACGCGGAAATGAAACAAGTGACATGCTTACCTTGACGAGGTAAATCCATGAGAAATTCATGAGGCAGCGAGCTAGTACGAACCAAAACAGTTTTTGTACACTACAGGTGTAGTTACGCGCGCTATTTCACGCTCTTTTAGCATCCTAAGGAATGCGCGCTCCAACATACGCTACACACAACGACACACACACGTGTATCAGCGTCCTTATGAGTCACCTAGAGAC
Source organism: Haemaphysalis longicornis (assembly GCF_048455015.1). Lineage (NCBI taxonomy): Eukaryota > Metazoa > Arthropoda > Arachnida > Ixodida > Ixodidae > Haemaphysalis > Haemaphysalis longicornis. The sequence goes on from NW_027526445.1 coordinate 187,313,361, forward strand.
CAGCGACCAATCAGAAGCGCCCTTGCTGCCCTTACGAGAAACGCGAGCTATGATTGGATGAGAGAAGAGGTGGGAGCTGCACAAAAAAAAAGCTCGCGGAAAGAAGAAACAAACAAGCTGCTGATAGCCCCAAACCAACATTTCTATTTTACAAACGCCCCCCTCAAAAAAAAAAGAAAAAAAAGAAACGAAAACAAAAACGAAAGAGGGTAGTGTGATAGTGTCCTTGAAGCAAAGTCGAGGGTTGTTGGTATGGAAACGGAGAAATTTAATGCAAAGAAAAAGACGGAGCCCCAGCCACCCTAATCAATAATTAGCAGGTTTTGCCGTTTGTGGGCACAACTGACTTTTATTACGCGTAAAAGCATGACCTACAACCGACTTGTGGTTAGAACAAAACTGAAGAACTCATTCTTACACCGCGCGATGAAATATGCGAACCGTGCGAACGCTGAAGCTGGCTGAAGTAAAAAAAACGGGACTTGCTTTGTAGTCAGCTGATTGGTCACAACCACCAAAGCACTGAATCTACATTATATAGTAGCTATTTTAGTGAAATGGCGTTAACAGCTATACTCAGGACGTTTTTATTATTTTTTTCCTTCACTTCCACGCTCTGCCACGCAACCTTTTCGACTGCCTGATCGCTTCGTGACGTCACCGACGTCACCATAGCCCACGTGACTGGCACTGCCGGAGCCGCTGCCGCTGCTGCCTCCGACGATTGCGTCGCCGTTTCGAGTAGGGCGTGTGTGCCTGGTGCATCGCTGCGTCGTCCGTCGGCTCCTGTCGATCTAAACCATATTCTTCAACTAACGAGGAAAGGTAAGAAATATCTGGCTGTTTCTCTTCATTAGGCGCCGTCGGTGGGTATCATACGCCTACGGAATATTCGGCAATCGATGATGTACGATGCCGGCAAAATGGCGTGTCGTCTTTGTTCCACTGAAATGTTCCACTGTTCCACTTTGTGACCCTCGTCTCATAGTTGCGAAAAAGTTTTCTCCCGCGGCATTGTTTCGGTGGCATATTCTACTAGCATCCGCTTACTTGTGTGGTGCTAAAATTGGCTGCATTGAGTTAACCCCGTCATATCGTATGCAACCTGCGGCCACCATCTTGGCGCGGCTTGCATTGTTCCACACGGCACGCACATTCTTGCGCCGGATTGATTGCTGTCGCGGCGTAATCTGCTTCCGGCCAGTCATCTATCCCATACGCGAAGGACCTTTTGCTACTGCGTAACCCTGTTTTAGGCTAGTGCCTGTTTGCTTAGTAGTGAATTTTTACCTTACACTTTGCCGCAAACTCGTGGCAGCGCCGGCCTACGACGCGGCGTAGTCGTGTCAGCGGTTGAACTCGTGGCAGTGGCTGGGCGCTAGGTCGACGTGTCCGCCAGCTGCGCTGTGCCTTGCGCTAACACTTGCCGCGTTCATCTTTCCGCAGGTTCGTGCTAAAGGCTACAATGGTGAGTTTTTAAAATTTTATATTTTCGTCTTTTTCCCGCCTTATTCGAATTATTTCGCTTTATATCTTCCCAGAACGTGGAGAAACCCATTCTTTTTCGAGCGGGATTGGCATTTTTCTTCCTTTTACGTTTTGTAGCCAATCTGCAGCCCTCGTGCGCTGCCTAGCACTTCGGGCGATTGAAGAATGCTGCTGAGCAAACCACTTTGAGTTCGGATAGCGAACTCCTCGCTTTTGCACGAGTTGCTTCCCTAGTTAGTTAGTAGTTGGTTCTTTGAAAGTTTAACAGCGAGTGTTCAGCACGCTATAGCGGCGATCTCCCCGTCGTGTCGCAGCCCAAGCTGTACGTGGGTAGCCTGCCCGAGGGCTGCGACGCGGCCTCTCTGGAGGCTCTGTTCGCCAAGTACGGCAAGGTGGAGGAGTGCGACATCGTCAAGAACTACGCCTTCGTGCACATGAACAGCGAGGAGGAGTCCAAGGTGGCCATCGACGCCCTGCACAACTCGGACTTCATGGGCGGCAAGATCACCGTCGAGGCCTCGCACAGCAAGGTGCGCCCCAAGCCCGGCATGGGCGGCAGGGGCCAGTGCTACCGCTGCGGACGCCAGGGACACTGGTCCAAGGAGTGCCCGCGAAACCCGTGAGTACCCGCCGCTTGTGATGCGACGAGGAAGGCATATCGCTGCATTCTGCGTTGTTTTGGCGATCTTCCCAACTTGGTGTCTCCTCCCACAACACGTTACCGTGGAGAGCGATGTTGCGGTAGAGGCGTTTCTTTACCCGAACTAGCTGCACCAGTGCAAGCAGTACGGCATTTTAATTTTTAATTTTTTACTAATTGATATCCCCAGTAGCGCATCAGCACCAGTTCAGGTAAAAAAAAAAATCCAAGTGTGGGTATTTTCTTCTGCGAGTTTCCTATGAGCTGCGGCATATAACTTTTCCTACCGCAGCTGAACACCATTTCGTTGGTTTCAGTAGGAGGAAGTGTTACCTAAAAGCTGTTAAATGGTAAATTTGTTGCTTACTAAGAACTACATCAGTGTGCTTTGAAACATTTTTTCGTGTGGAGTAAAATATCCGTATAAAGTAATTGCCAGATACAAATTTTTTGTTCGGGTGTCTGTGTATCAAAAGAAAAATTCTGCAATATCCAGGATGTTTGCCGTCATTGGCGACCAGTTAGCAAAAAAGCTGGTATCGTGTAGCTACGAAAAGAGCTCTTGCATCAATTCAGACAGGCTTATTAAAAACCAGGCTTCGGTGTTTTGTGATTAAACAACTTGTGGATGGCAGTGCTTAATATAAGGGGAGCCGAAGAATACAAGGGGTCGCCAAGCCGAGCATGTCGATCTGCGTTGCTGTGGCCACAGAGTGAATCGGTCGGTGCCTGTGTGCAGGAATGCGCGTTTTGGAGCGGCGGTGCCCATGCTGCCACCTGGTGGGGCAGGGCCCCTGGCGCGCTACCCTGACCGCCTGGGCGGCTACGGCTCTGGCGGTCCCGACCGGTTCCTGGACCGTGCCTACGGGGCAGACAGGGGCTTTGGGGCGGCCGGGCCCGGCTACGGCGACCGCATGCGGCCTTATCCCGACCCGTACGAACGCCGGGCGGCCCCCCCACCGCCCCCGTCGGCAGCCCGCGACGACTTCTACTACTACCGCCGGCCCTATGAGGACTTCGGGTGAGCACTCCCGTCTGCCTTGTGCGGAATGTCTGTCTGCAGGGACGCGGGTAGCTTAAACGAGCGTTTTCCTTGGTTCTTTCAGTAGCAGCTACTACGGCTCCCAGGACGGCCCCAGCCAGAGCTACGGAAACGGCTACAGGTGAGCCGGTGGCGTTGTGATGGGTTGCGTGTTGGCGGTGCATGGTGGGCTCTTCCCGCATCAGTACTTCTTCCCCCCTGCCGGGTCGTGGGGCTAACGCGTGGCTGCGCGCCCTCTCTCTCCTCCAGTTATTCGACCGAACGGACGGCGTACCCCAGCGCGTCGCGTACCCCCGCGTTCTAACGTGCGCGCGTCGCGGGTGGTCTCGACGGACTTGGGCGGTCGGCTGCCGCTTCACGGACTGGCGGAGGTCGCGTCGTGGCTAGCCGGACTTTGTGCGTGTCGGGATCTGCAAGCGGCCGGGGTCGCGCGAAGACATCACACTCCCACCAGCAAAACCTTTTTCTGGCCCCCTCATTTCCTCCTCTCATAAGAGCATCAGCAGTGTGTACATGCATCCCCCCCTCCCTCATTTTTCTTTACTCGTGTGTAACTTCCCCATCATGTGAGTAGCGGGCACCATATCTTTCTGACTAGAACTGTTGCTTTCATATTGGCTGTGAATAAAAGATCCGGTGTGTCGCAGGCGTGCACCTTGTGGAACGGAGGTGGCGTGTCGCGTCACTTACTCTCTGGGGGGGGTTTCAGGAGCGGCGCTCTGGTTAGGCGGCGATAGGCGTGTGCCGCGGGGGGAAGATTCACTTTGCCAGCAATGGGCTAGCCTCCCGTTCCATGGACAAACGCTGGAAGCCCGTGCACGCAGCATTCGTGCTGTGTGGGGGTAGGGCGCGCTGTAAGAGGGCCCTACAGCTGTGGAGATGCGGGCAGGGCTAGACGTTTGCTGCAGTGCATCGTGCGAAGCAGACGGTATCGAGGAAGAGTGAGGCAAGCGAACTGTGTGAGCCCGAATGTGGTTTTGCGCGGGGACATCTCTCCCTCACAGGTCTGTGGACTGGCCGACTTCTGACTGCAGCAAGGGGAAAGACGCCCGGGACTTGACCCGGTCCTTCACGGTGGTGCTCTCGTTGGGGCTGTGCGTGTCGTGTTCTGTTGCAGGTCCGTCCAGGAGGCTTATGGGAGGAGCAGTCGTCTGGATGTATTTAAATAAACTGGTCTTCCATCTCAAGGTGGTGTCTTGGTCCTGCTGTTTTGCGGGCTGAGCTGCCTTTTTATATGGGGCAGGCCCCTAGCAGCGCTGGAGAAGGTGACCTCCGCACTTGCGCAAGAGCCTTGGGTTGAAAGCCTTGCAAGCAAGGGACAGCAGGCAGGCGGGAAATGCCAGTCCGCACTGCGCGCCGTAGCGTTCTTCGACGGCCGAGGCGGTCTTGAGTAATCTATTTGAAGGAAAGGATCAAGGTGAGATGATCGGAAGATAGCCGAGCTGGCCAGCTTGCAAAGTAGATTAGCAGTAAGCAATTGGAGAATCGGCAACGAGTCGATAAAGGGCCATGGTGCTGGAGGGGGGAATACGAAGTGACAGGCTGAGAAGTAACTGGCAGCGGACGCCACCCAGCAGGATGGTGAGAGCACCGGCCCTGAGGGCGGCGTCCGCTATTCCGGGGTGTCCTGGTCCTTGCTGGAAGCTGTGCACGGCACACAGCGTCTTGCATGGGTATGGCTAGCGTAGCTTATTTAGTGACGCTAGGTATTCCTCGTGTGGTTTGCCTATCTTGCCGCGCTTGTACAGCTGTTTGCAACCGCACTGCTGGCGATGATACGCATTCGGTGTCCCGCCGCTACGAGCTTGTTCTCGAAGCCGGCCACGTTTGTATTATCCCGACTGCCGAGCGTATTTCTTTCCCTCGGGACATGAACAATGAGTAAACAACATCCTCCTTGCAGGCTGCAAATTGGTAGGGCCAATAATTACTTTCCAATCCAATCCTTTGGACCAATAATTAGGCGAAATATTGCACCGCTTTCCCTATTCGTCCGCGCTCTCGAAGCTCGTAGGAGGAGGCATAAGTCGTCCTTCAACAATGACCTACAAAATTGCTGCACACGTCTCTCAGGCATTCTTTCAGCAAGTTGAGAACGGCAATGTAAGTTGCCGCTGTGCCTCATCACAGCAGCTGGAATTTACTGCGCGCGGCGCAAGTAGCGCGTTTTTGGAGTATTTTGAACATGGAACGGGCCGTTAATTTTTTTTGACTTAATATGCTTATAAACTGATGCAGCGGCCAGGGCCGTAGCCAGAAATTTTTTTCGGGGGAGGGGGGGTAGTTTTGCAGAAAGCAACAGTAAGTATTGCTTACGTGCTGCCTGGAAAAGATTCGGGGGGGGGGGGGGGGTTCGAACCCCCAAACGCCCCCTCTGGGTACGGCCCTGGCAGCGACGACAAACTACGTGAGGAAAGGCAGACGTCAGGTAATCAGTCGCGGATCGTCCGTGGACTGTCCGAGACGCGATCTGGTGCTCGATTTTCCCATGAGTTAGGGAAAGGGGTATTGAGGACAGGGCCGCATGGAGTGGACCAAGACCCTTTCCACCCTTTTTGAAGAGCAGTGGGAGGGAGCGCTGGGCAGCTCGGACCCAGAGGTCCAGATACTTCTGGTCACCCGTGCTGCCAACGTCGCTGCCGGCCTCAAACCGGCGGCCACACCGCTTCAGTAAACCAGCCTGAGGCTCCATAAAGTGATTCATCTTCCTCCTCCTATGGGACTTCCGGTCCGAACGCAGTCCTCGGACTGCCCGCGGACCGTCCAGGACTGGTCAATCGAGGATTCCCTACTGATTCGCGCGCCCGTCGACATCAGTGTTCGTCGCTTAGGCGGAGTGATACCGTACATAAACCATAGCATAAGCTATTGCCGAGAATCACGGCAGAAACACATAATATATCCTGGCGCCTATCCAAGAAAAGAAACAAAAAAAAAAATGGCAGCATCTCCATTCCGTGGATGATGGCGAGGGTTCGGAGTATGGGGACTCGAAATGACATTCAAGTTGAGCCCCGACCGTCATTCGATTTGAGCCGCGAGTTGCACCCTGATTATTCCCTGAACTAAGCTGCGACTCACGGCTCAAATCGATTTTCGCTTGATGGTGGTGTGCGCGCGGATGGATGCGGACGGACATTGGGAGGTCCTAAGGTACTCCGCACCGTTACAGGCGAGGGAGTATGCCGTTTGACTCTAGGGTACTAACTCACGGTCGTAGCCCAATGGGGAAGACGACTGACACTGACTCTGTCTGGTCTGCCAGACACCGGCTCGAATCCTGTCGGTGCCTGTGTGATTGTAAATGCTATGCGCATGCACGGATGATTGTAAATGCTATGCGCATGCACGGACTCGGACGGACATTGTGCGGTCCTACTCCGCACCTAATAGTGGCTATCATACCGTTTCATACGTGTTCACGCAATTGCGCATACATTTGAAAATATTGGTGTGCGTGCGGGCTTTTTCTCGGCACTTGAAAGTTAAAAAGTTTGTTCGATTATGCTTCAAAGTGAATCCAAGGGACTGTCACAAAATTAAGCGAGGTAATTTAGTGGCCGATGTCTCGGACGGAGGAGCGACAAACAACTCCCCTCTGGATACGAATAGATGATGTGGTTCGGACCTGCTAACCGGCGATAGGTCCACGCCTGATTGGCCGCTGGCGTGAGGCATGAGACGGGGCACGGGATAAGTCTCAAAACAAGGCAGATTTACTTTATCCACATACACAGGAATTCCAGAACAGACAGACAGAAGGTTTGACAACTTAATAACAGTCACGGCAGTTGACACCCCGTCGGGGTCAGAGCTGCCAAGAGACCGACATTGAGCATGATTGATGAGAATGAATGAAACGGCGCTCGCCGTTACGAGCCCCAGAAGGAGGCGACAGTAAATGAAGGGGATAGTAGAGTGTACAATATGCTTCCCCCAACTACTAACAAAGGCCCGCGAGGAACACGTACAGAGTGGTGCACTGAAGGAGGCGGATAAGAAGCCCGTGCAGTCCACTTAGAGAAATACAACAGAGAAGGTGATTAGAAAGAGTCCGAAGGAAAGGGGAGAACGTCTTAGCTGCGCTCCGGCTGATGGTCTCGCCGGGGTGACGGAGGCTGTCGGTCGTCTGTGGTGGGGCGCCGCTCATCAGCGACGCAATTTGGACGAACTTCGGCCGCGCACTTTCACCTCCTCGAAGCGATCTTCGGGGGCCCGGAGTTTACCGCCGTCGTCGCTCGGCCTCCTTAGGACAGCCCTCAAGGCCGACGCCGCGTCCCGGCCGTCCGTCCGGTCTCAGCCCATTCTCCCCAAAAACCCCGCGCTGCACCACGCACACAGTCCACCGGGCCGCGCGTCTTCCAAGAATTCGCGGGGCGCAGCCTTCTGTAGGCCGCGGCAGTGTCGTCCACCTCTCCCCCGAAACACATGGCCAGCTGACCCGGGTGCGACAATGGCGGCGAAACATTCCTTCGCTACGCGGTACGACTCCTCTCGGACCAAAAATGGCGAGCGGCAAGAAAACCCGTCAAGGAGGGACATGAATTTCGCGACAGGGACAAAGCACCACAATCAATTCGTGGCTTGCAAGGAGGAACCGATAAGGAACTGCAATATCTGGCCGACCGTTAATGACCCAAGCAACCACCGCGGACGTCCGTTGGCCATCCATCATACCGATTAACGCAAACGACGTCCGTTTCTGGGCCGAGGGACATACCATGTACGTCTGTGGGACGTCCGAAATTCGATCTAATTTGGATATTCAGCAAAAGTTTACAGAATCGCAAATGTTCTATTAACGAGAAGCTGATCCTGCAACAGATACTACACCGCACAACACCAACGCAGTACCGTGCAGCAGGCATACGTGAACACGGTAAACTTGCTTCACATGTTTCGTTAGCGGTTCTCAATTTTTATATACCCTTTACCAAAGATACCATCGCTGAATACGATGAGTTGCTTCAACAAAGTTAATAAACGAGGCTTAATTTTTGTGATATGTACAGATGAACCTTGCATTTTACACGTCCGGATGTTGATGTACAAAATCTTTTTAATTGAAAAGCGGAGTGGCTTTTTGTTGTTGCTTTTATATTCAATTTACGCCATTATTTGATGCTTTGTGGAACTGTGCGTCCACGGGCGGATGTCCTTGGGACATACGTAAATGTATTTCCTTTGTACATCCGTTGCTGAATGACCACTGTACATCTGCAATTGTAGACGCACAGTGGCCGTCCAAACTTGGCATTGGATGTTCGGCTGTTTTTAGGTGTGTGTTTTGGTGCTACGTATTATTCACTAAAGCAGGGAGGGAAGATTCCATCGGGTGTACTCGATATGCATCTGTTTTGATAGTACACATTAGTCACGAAAGGATGAGACGAGGACGACGGTGTGCGTGGGTTTGCTGGGTGTTGTGATGGCTGACATTATGTAAAGGAATCGCTTCGCATACCACAATGGTTTGGCTTGTCATTTTTTCTGCCTTCACGTAACATATCTTGGGTAGAGGTGCGGACCGTGCGGCGTAATTTCGTCTGTAACGTCCGTCATCTGACGCAGGACACTGTAAGGGTCGGTGTGCCGGAAAAAGCACGCAACGAAATCAAAACATCCCCCTCGCGAGGGGCACGATCAAATGCAGAGCATTTCCGCGGGGGGCGTGCCTGCAAGTCTTATGGATTACGTATTGGTTGTTGTTGTAATTGTTGTCTTCCAGCGTAGACATTGTCGATGAAGTCGATGGTGAAACGTGCCGTGAACCCCCTGCCGCGGCTATTACGCAACGTGGAGAGGCTACGACGCAACGTGGCGCGGCTATGACGCAACACAATCCAACACAATCCACTTTAATCCAACCCAATCCAAATCCAAGCCAATCCAATCGAATCCAATCCAATGCCCTTCGCGAGAGAGTGTTATAGCGCCGAAATCGCGCCACCACATGAACGCGAACCGAACGCGGCGAGAGAGGGTGTTGCGAGCGGAGAGAAGGCGAGGAGGACGCGGGGGAGTGGGCGCACCTGTGGCCGACGGTTGAATGAGTCAAGGATATAAGGCGCGTGCGTAACCTTCCATTCTGTGTCGGCTCCGTGGAGCAGTCGGTAAAGTGCCGTGTACCTTGCGTTCCGCCCGCAGAGTCGTGGGATCGAAACCTGGCACCGGAAGGTATTATTTCTTTATATAGTGTAGGGTGCGGACTACGTAGTGATGCGGACTACGGACGCCAACGCGGGTGACATCGTGAGTTACTAAAATGCTCTGCATTTAAAACAGTTTTTCTGAGTGCCACGGCGAGATCGTGTCCGGGCGAGGACTAAGGATCACGGAGGAAGAGATAGGGACAAAACTTTCATTATTAATAATTTCCCCAAGGGCTAACTAATTAAGGGGGAGGGGGTTGACTCGAGGGAGAAAGCCCCCGCGAGTTACCTGGCCGAATCTAGAGCCAGTAAATAAAGACGAATCCGAGCTGCGAACTACCGCGCCCAAGGTATACGGTGACCCTACCTTGCGACAAGAGGTACGCGTGATCACTGGTTTGGACTGTCGTCACTAAATAAAAGCTTATTTAAAGAGAGTTGCTACTTTGACAATCTCAGCCATCGGGTGCCTTGGCAACCAGGCACAAGCCGCCATCGAAATTAGTTACGGTCGTTAAGCTCGGGACCCCCCCTGACGGCATATAAGCAATGCAGGGGCCACTCCCATTGGGAAGCGGGTGGTGCGTTTGGCATTGCAAAATACAGGAGGCTACGGGCACACCGTATCTGAGGTGACTTGTGAACGGGAACGTCGAGTACGGACCCTCACTGTCTCCCGTCGGCACCCTCTCACGAAGGACCCTCCTTTCCATCGAGTCGAGTTCGTCGGAATGATCGCCGCGCGGCGGACCTTACGCAAGAAGTAGAGACACAACCACGGAGCGTGGACACAACCATGGAGGAATGGACACAACGAAACTGTATGCCTTTTTTTTTGCGATAGAATGCCCGTTGGCATAAAAATAACTTATTTACAAATATACATGGGCCCCCGTCTCTCGAAGGAAGTCAAGAAGGGCGCGGTGGTGGGGTCCCCAGAGCCACCGCTGAAGGTCGGGGGGTCTTCCAGGATGGAGGCCTGTGCCTCTCAGGTGTCGCTTTCTGGCTGAGGCCAGTGAAGGACACGTCCATATGAGATGGTCCGCGTCAGCTTGTGCGGCCGGAGCTGGGAAACTGTATGCCTCCTGCGGCCCGTCAGTCGCGTGCGTTCGTACGGTTAAGTACCAGCCCAGTGTTTCAGTCATTTTGAGTCGTGGTCGCCCGCGCGTGCCGTTTCCGCGTGTGGAGTTCGCTTGGATATCTGTCGGCATTGCTCGCTGAGGCTTCCTTACCTCTCCCTGGCCACAATGACAGACGTCCGAGTTGGGCCCGCGGATGAGTCAGCTCGTAGATTAGGTCGGCGTTCCTTGTCGGTATTCGGGATCGATTTAAAGGTGGTGGTGGTGGTGAAAAACATTTATTAAGACTATGTACAAGTGAGATATAGGGGAGGCCTTAAGGGCCGACCCTGTACAAACTCTAGGAAGAGTCCCTAGTCCGGGACCCCTGTGGCTTCTGCGGCGGCGCGCGCCCTGGCAACGAGGGCTCTTTGGCCCTCCAAGGTCGAGCAGCCGAGCAGGGCAGCCTCCCAGCTCTCACGGGTAGGGGATGGGGGGGGGACGCGATTGGGGGGACCGCCGGGTTGGATGGGCATGCCCACACCATGTGGAAAGTATCCTCAAACGGATGATCACAGTGTGGGCATTCCCCGGAGAAGGCCGGATTGAAGTGCTTAAGTATCGCCAGGCACAATACCATGTCGGCAGCATCGATCAGCGAGCCTTTCAACTTACACAGCAGCCGTTTTAAGAACTTTGAAGATCAAAGTGGCAGTGCCTTCTGACCCTCGTCATCTATTGCATGATAAAACCCTGATACAACCCATAATATGGTCCCGCTGCTTGTTTCTTTGCCACCCGAGCGATCACCTGCAAATTGATCCCGACTACATTCTCCCCACACCGCCTTCGAGTATTCTGGACAGTGTTGTCTGCAGGCGCGATCGCAGTGGCGTAGCACAAACCTTCTTATTGTATCTGGGTGTGAATAAACAACGCACGCTGCGGATATGCATGCTTCTTGCACGCAGCCATTACGAAAGCAAATTTGTGAAGAATGGAATGTACTTATGCCACACAGCTTGAAGAAAATATCCACACAATCTTTGTGAGCCTTCCAAACATCCCCAAACCTACTAATAAGACGTTTGTGACGATGCAGATAAATTAATGCTTCGGGCACAGAGAAGAAAAAATTTCATCTGATACAAGTCACCAACAACGAAACAAATAGAAGACAGCCGCTTTATTTCCTGCTGTGCTGTGCAATGCGCGTGCTCGGGATGCCCGCTGCTCGGTACGCAGCATTAGACTAGTACTGTTGAGTCTTCGTAAGAGCATCTCAAGCATACTGTAGGGAAGCCTACGGATTTCGAATACTTATCGAGGAGCTCTGAGTACTGGACCTCGCGAATAAGCTAGAAAGGACGAGTTACACACGATCTTCTGACCGACGCTTTGAAGAAAGTTGGTCTCTCTCTCCTCGTGTGTTACAAACTTGTGGGGGATACAGCCTGAAATGATTCAGGTGTGTCAGAAGCTGGAAAAAATAACTGAATTGCTAGAAATACACTTTTTAATGCACTGAAGCATCAAAGCGGACAATTTCTAGCACAGGCACTGCTTCCCTTCACAAGCGGAGTGTAGCAGACGACAGCAACGCGAGTCCCTAAGCCGACGTCAGAGGCATGGGGGGCGCCACTCAAACAGCTCCCCGCCAATAGCAGGCAGGCCAAGCGTGGGTCACTGCTGGGGATAAGGCCACCCCAACTCGAAGCCTCCGCAGCAGGACCTCCTCCCAGCGAGCGAGCACACTGGGGAGGTCCGTTCCACGCGGTGGAGTAAAGCACGCGTGGCGCGGAGGAGGTTCTCCTTTTCCACCAGCCGTTCTTCTAGGGTGGACACCGGAAGAAGTGGTAGCGGCCGTGGAAGGTCTATACGGTGACAGGGGCGATCTGCCGCTATGTGGGCAGGAAGCTTGTCCCGGCGAACTTACAAAACACGCACAGGGCATGGGTATGTGTCCAGGATCGCGTCTATACGTGCCAACATGCTGGTGCTACGCGCACGCGACGTAGATCACGTATCGCTGTCGTTGAGTCCATGTAAATTTCCAGTTTCACGCCGGTAGTGACTGTCGATGCAAGCGCTTGGAGACCCTCCCGAATTGCAGTAAGTTCTGCCAACAGGCTTAGTAGAGGTCGGAGGGTCTCGTAGGCGCACCACTGGTTTAAGGTTGGGTGAGAGGGCTGTGGTTACAAGGCAGTCGTGTGCCCCGGCGTTCACGAAAGCCTGCATGACTCGTGTCCGCGTCGCAGGCGCCCAGTGGCGGACAGGAAGGAGGGCTGCATCGTCTCGCTCTGCTGTCGTCGCACGTACACCGAGCGCGATCACAGACGAAGCAGCACCAAATGAAAGCGGTAAGCCGCGCGCGCGCGCGCGCGCGCGCGAGAGAGAGAGAGAGAGAGAGAGAGAGAGAGAGAGAGAGAGAGAGAGAGAGAGAGAGAGAGAGAGAGAGAGAGAGAGAGAGAGAGAGATCACTTTGTTTTCCAAGCAAATTGGCTAGGAACGCGTGGTGGCCGCCGGCCGAAAGCTGGCGGCGACTATCGGCGACGGTGGCGATTCTGTCAACGAGTAGTAGTTGCACACCCGGTTGCCAGCTGCCCAGCGCGTCCTCCCACTGCTCGACGCTGGGGAAGGGAAGGGGGGGGGGGATTAAGAGGGCAGGCCCACATGGCGTGGGTTAGTGTGTCCAGGGAGTCACAGAGGGGACAGTTGGGTGAAGGGAACTCAGAGGGATTGATCTTGTGGAGGAGGGAATGACTGGCGAGGGAATTGATCTGAAGGAGTCGCCATAGGCACTCCTGAGCGTTGGTGAGGGATCTGTGGGCAGGGTACGTGATAGCGGCGGCGGGAGAGGCGGTCTGTGATTTCTTGGTACGACAGCAGTCGATCGCAGGCCGACCGAGCACCGTGGTAGGGAGCAGGAGCGAGCCCAGCACGGCTGCTAAGTTGTCGTGCTGTTTTGTGGGCCACCTCTTTGCCTCCCACCCCAGTGTGGGCCGGGGTGCAGACGATCTCGACTGGTTGGGTAGGGGGATTTCGGAGGAAATGTTGGTTGTAGCTGTGCGCATATGCCCGCGGACGAGCTAGTCGGTCAACATACCCTCGCGAAGCAGCCTTTTGAGCTATAACAATTACCGGAGATGCATTGCAATGTCAGTGCAGATAAACGTACTGTTTTCATCGTAGCTGATTCGTCGCTTGGAGATTGAATTCAATTCATTTTTATTCTGAGAGATACAGAACAGTTTCTCGGCCAGAAGCTGCCTGCTTTCACAGCTTGATAGAGACCGACATCAGCTCGGTTAGATACTCGGCACTATATGCCCGGAGAAGCCCCAGGAATTTGTTGTTGTTGCAAATCTTTATTTTGAGGAATTACACGCTTAACTTGTCATGTTTCCGAACATTCTGGGTCCATCTATATTGTGCGGGAATTCTCGGATTCCGCTACGTGGCTAGTACGGGACTTGCTCTCGCACAGCTAGATCCCCCGAAAACCCGTAAAATTTAACTAGAAATGTAAAATGTAGCTAAAATGTACCACCACGCCCTCCGGTACACCCTCGCGTAAGCTAGCCCATAAACATACGCCAGGCCGGCGCATATGAGCGCGTTCGCAGCCAAGGGTTTTGCTGAGCAGACTTCGCGTTGGACGTGACGCTTTCACCTGCCGTGACCCGGGTGTGGCCACCACGCTACCATGCCTAGCGTCACTAAATAAACCATGTCCCGTTCGACGACACTTGCACCCTCTGCACAGCTCCTGATGCGGACCATCTAATATGGGCGTGTCCTTCACTGGACTCAACCAGAAGGCGATGCCCGAGTTGACATCCTGGAAGATCCCCCAACCTCCACCGGTGGCTCCAGCGTCCCCACCAGCGCTCCCTTTTTGCCTTCCTTCGAGAGACGGGTCTCTACCTGTAAATAGGTTATTCTTATGCCAAAGGGCTGCCTATCGCGAATAAAAAAAAAACAAAAAAAAACTAGTGAGCCATTCAGTGCTGTCGGATTTTTTAAAAGCAAAGCTGAATGAAAGGAAAGTCGGAGAGTTGGTAATATCGGTAATGTTCGGAGCGAACCACTAGGTGGCGCACGGTTTCCGAAGAAAGAGCTGATAATGATGCCCTCAATGTTTCCAGCGCGTGCCCACAAGGGGAGATTGGCTAGGGATAATTCACTGATTGTAATATGACTTTAAAAAACTCCTTTACTTCCAGAAAAAAAGATTTAAGTTCGCTGTAAATAAACCCCGATTAACCATTCATTATGTCTTTTAGCAATTCAAGCGACCTGTAGCAGAAAGGTAAGCTTGAATACAATTACACATACATCCCTTTTTGCGTACGCGGAAGTTGTTGCCTTAATAGATAAGTGTTAGTCCCTATGGTTAGCTTTTAGATGCGAAGCATCTCATGCTCGGGGCTGTGTCCCTCCCTCCCTTGTTGTTGTCCGCCGTCCGCACTTTACTGCGCACGCGCGTCTCTTCAGCCCCGTCAGCGTTTGGGCTGACGTCAGCGCAGTCCACTATAAAAATAAAGTTTGGCGGCGCCCGGTTTCGATCCCACGACTCTCTGGCCGGAGCGGGAGGTACGTGGCGCTCTTCCCACCGCTACAAACCGAGACGGGAGCATGCGGTACGATCGCGCCTTATGTCCTTCACTCATCCAAACTACGTCAAGAAGCTACTGATACAACGAAGGCACGCGAAGCTGAACGTCAACGGAAACGACGAACTGAACACTTTAGAGGAGGATGTTGAATTTCCTGCGGGAAAGCTGTGGCGGGAGGCGCCACGCGCCTTGCAGCTCAACCAGAGAAGAGGACGAAGAGGGCGGGCTGATCAATTAGCCAGTATGTCTCTTGGTGGCCCTTTGGTGGTTCAATGTCCAAATTATAGCTTTTTATTGGGGGCACGATTTAGACGTTTACAACTACTCCAGACTTATCGGCAAGATGCCCTTCTCTCTTCTAGGAATTATAGCCACCTTATTCGTCATGCATGCGATGTTTTGTGAATCAAGGATATGGGAGGTAGCAACCACCAAACGTCGGTGCAAAATTCCCCCATTAAATGTTTATCTTTATAAATCTGGTCTGGCTTCATCTCCGCAATGTCCTTTTTGCGACAAACTAGGAAATATAGAGCTTTCCTGTTTAACTGCCGCAGCTTCTCCCCAATGCGACGCAAGCATCTGGAGTCAACCTTTAGACGCCTCCACCTTGCGCTATCTACTTCCGAGGTGCTGTCATTAGGCGCTTCCACCCTAGGAGTCTGCCACAGGGATGTTTTGTCCGCCATTCACTCTTATGTTGCGGCGACAGGCCGGTTTTCCTGCTAGCTAGCTAGGCATTTCACATTTATTTAGTTTTTCTTCCTGACTCTACTTTCATATTATACATATTTAAAAAATCTGTCCTGCATTTTCTTTTCTAAATTTTGAGATCTAAAAAATTATAGGTCACATCCTGATTGGGTACAAAGCTTCTTGGCCAATCCCCCGCGTGGGTATGTGACATGGTATGAGGCAACCAACCAACCAACCAGCCTTCATCCTCGCGCAGCCAGCTTTGCCCTTGATTGGGTACAAAGCTTCTTGGCCAATCCCCCGCGTGGGTATGTGACATGGTATGAGGCAACCAACCAACCAACCAGCCTTCATCCTCGCGCAGCCAGCTTTGCCCTGCAGTGTCTTCGACCGTGGAAGGTGTCGTAGCCGTTGGGTAGCCGTACCCGAGCGGTTCGCGAGAGAGCTTCCCGCCGGGACGCGCCGTCGTGGAGCGGGCCCAGCAGCATGTCGAACAAGACCCCCGCCAAGAGCCCCGCTGCGGCCCCGCCTACGGCGGTACCGCCGCCGGGCGACCGACCGGCCGGAACATCCAACCCGACCGCGCAACTTCCGCCCGGTGCCCAGCAGTTCTGGGTTATGCCGCAGCAGATGCAGCAGATGCCAGTCCCCCAAGACCCCGTGGGTACACGTTCCTCTCCTCTTAATGCTTGGTTGGCTATATGATATCTTCCGTAGACGAGGACACTCAAGAAAAGACAGGACAGAGCGCTGAAAGAGAGATAGTCTTTAATGGAACTGGTGAGGTTGGCATATCCAAGGCACCTATCTTAGCTACACCAGACAATAGAGCTTCTGTCGCTCGATATGCACGTTTAGAGTTAGACCAATTAAGGGCCTAACACGTCACTTAGAGTTAGTCCTCTAGAAAGCGGAAGGCCCAAGGACACTAAAAGGGGACGTCCTAGATGCTCTATTGGCGGTGAGATGTTTGAGTGGCGCCCCCTGGCCCTGACGTCGGCTTAGGGACTCGCGCCGCTCGCTGTCGTCTGCTACACTCCGCTTGTGAGGGGCAGCAGCGTCTGTGCTAGAAATCGCCCGCTCTGTTGCTTTAGTGCATTAAAATCACAGCTCTAGTAATTCAGTTATTTTTGCAAGTTTCTGACACATCTAAATAATTTCAAGATGCATCTCCCAAAGGTTTGCAACACACGAGGAGATAGAGAACAACTTTCTTAAGAGCATCGGTCAGAAGATCCCGTGTAGCTCGTCCTTTCCAGCTTAATAGCGAGGACCAGCGCTCAGAGCTCCTCGATAAGTACTCAAAATGCGTAGGCTCCCCTGCAGTATATTGAGATGCCCTTATGAAGACTCAGAACTCTAACGCTACTTACGAAGCAGCGGGCCCCTACACGCGCATCGCACAGCAGGATATAAAACGGATGTCTTCTATTTCTTTCGTTGTTGTTGGCTTGTAGCAGATGAATTTTTTTTTCTGTGACCAACGCAATAATTTTTCTGCACCGTCACAAACGTCTTATTCGGAGTTTTGGGGATGTTTGGGAGGCTTACAAAGATAGTTTTGATTTTTTCTTCAGGTTGTATGGCATACATTCCGTTGTTCACAAATTGGCTTTCGTTATGGCTGCGTGCAAGAAGGTGCATATCGGCAGCGCGCGTTGTTTATTCACATGCAAATACAATGAGGACGTTTGTGCTACGCCACCGCGATCGCGCCCGAGACAATGTTGTCCAGAGTACTCGAAGGCGGCTTTTGGGCTCCGAATGTCTATCGTAACCGTTGTTATCATAACGACCTGACTCTCAACCCGAACAATGATAACATTATTGCTGTGTTGAAGGCACGGTATACTCGCTAACTAACGCAGTAAATAACATATGGGCATATAATACAATAATCGAAACTGATGAATATTCCCAAGCAGCTCTTTATTGTTTTCCAACCATTCCAGGCGCAATGAACAAATCCTATTGTACTCAGGATGGCCTTCTATGAATTGAAGAAAATTACTCGTACTCTCTTGTCCTCGACCCGGCCCACTAACCAGTTCGATTTCATTGTTAAATAAAGTTTTATCCTTCTCCTCCTTCTCCTCCTCCTCTTGATTGCAGCTTTGCTTAACACATATCCTAATATTGGGAAGATGTGGCTGTTGGAAATGTACCGAAATATCCCACCAGGTCTGAACAAACATACTGTTACTTTATCTTTACCGTATGCGTGACTCGTTTTGCTCAACAAACCTCCATACTAGGTAGAAGCCTGGAAGCCTGGTATAAAACCAGCCTATACACATACTGGGTTATTTGGAACTCAGCCTACAGGTATTGCAGCCCATAGTGCATGTCGGCATACTGTCATGCCGCCATGGCAACGTAAAGAGATGTGATACAATACTTTCGAGCGCTCGGCAAGGTTGCAAGAACTGTTATACCTTCCATATGATTACCGGGAATCGTAATGCCTTCTGTCAAAGCCGAGAGCCCTGAAGGCCTACAATTTGTTTTGGCCTTGTGTTTTCGCTGTTGTCGCTTACTAGCAGCGGGCTATTCCCTTTGTCGAAAGATTACGTAATACAAAAGCTGACGGCTAGCTCCGAATCTTCGCGCTCCGCACAGCACAGGCTTGGTAAGGAATGGGGCGAGGCCGGCAATGTTTCTTCCGAAGCAATATCGAAAACTAATACTTTAACTCACACCTTTAGTATGCGATTTTAGGCCTAGTATTATGACAAGAAGTTACGCACACGCCAATTCTGGTGCGGACAAGCATCAGACTACAGTGAACTAGAATATTGTAATAGTGGCAAAAGCGGCACAGGGAAATTGAAGCCAGAAATACGGAAATCCGCTAGGGGCGCTGCTGCGGAATACTGGACGGGGCGTAGTGTAGTGGATAGAGTGTCCGCCATCCAATCATCATTCATGGGTTCGAATCTCGGTATGGGACAACTTTTTTTTTTGCATATGCATGGGGCACACGAACAAGATGCCTAAACCACATTTAAGGTCAGGATAATATGTCCTTTTGCATAGCGTAGCTGTATTACGTTATGATTTCATACATTTTTCGATGCCCTTCGTCGCGGGCACTGCATGTCGCGGCGGCCCTATGAATTTCCGCCCCCCCCCCTCCTCTTCCTAATTTCCCTCTCTCTCTCGATGCCCTCACATCAAGACGCCATGCGGCAAAGCCAACTTTATGCGCATGCTTTTAATGCGCGAGGCGTCAAAAAAGCGAGAAGTTCATGGCTGTGCGCCTATTTCAGAGGCTC
The DNA here is from genome assembly GCF_048455015.1 of Haemaphysalis longicornis. Taxonomy (NCBI): domain Eukaryota; kingdom Metazoa; phylum Arthropoda; class Arachnida; order Ixodida; family Ixodidae; genus Haemaphysalis; species Haemaphysalis longicornis. The sequence goes on from NW_027526445.1 coordinate 187,332,331, forward strand.
CAAATGCGTTGAAGCGCGAAGCTTCCTGAAACACGTGCTTGAACCCGGCAATGGCCTAAGGAAACAAGCAGCGGTGTAACGTGTAGGAGACTGATCGAATGCATTTGTAACCGGAAGGTGGAAGGAGATCGCGAAGCAACCTTAGAGAACTTGGGGCGGTTAAAGATGAATCAGAAAATAAGAAATAATTTTGAACAGAATTAAAACACAAAACTATAAATGAAATCAATTTAAACCTTAGATAAAAACTTCGCTCTGCCGTCGATGTGCGTTTCTAGTCATTTTTTCTGAACACGGATTCGTTCATTGGCGCTCCTTCGCGCAGATATCTTGGCGCCGCTAACAAGAATGTTTTGTACGATGACGGATCAAATTGTGGTAGAAGTAGGAGTGTAAGCTCTCTTTTGTTGCATCGATTTTTAAAAAAATAAGCCTCGGTCGTCATAAGGATGGGCGTGCCATTCTTCCCTCCATAAGGTAGAGCTCATCATGCTTTGTGAAAAATGCTCGTGCCTGCTATGGGATGTCACAAGAGCTCAAAAGCCTGAACGTGCGTGTGCCCTGAGCCACCATTGCCGCGAAAAAGGCTGCGAGGCCCAGTGTTCCTTTCCCTCCACTTCATTTTTGTTTCAACGCGAGAAGGAAGGCAGATTGGGAATGCCACAGAAAATGTAGGCTAATGCGAATGAGAGCTTGTCATAGGAGGTCTTGAGGATGAATTTTCTTCCGAGCGCAACTTTGAGAAGCGAAAGCTGCTTCGGAACAGTTCAGTCAAATACTCCATATCTCTTACAAGTAGGTGCCATTGGTAGGGGAATAGAGGCAATGGCAATTGGGGAAAGCGTACAACCGTCGTATCTGCTTACGCCCCACTAAACCACTTGGCCGAGAGCAAGACTATGCGACTCTCAATGCCCAAAATGTAATAGCATTCTTTGCTGAGTACCTCCGCAGCCAGGACCAAGTAACCCCCTGCATTTCCACCAAAATACAGATTTGTCGAAAAAAAAACAGCTTTCATTGTTACAATAGCGTAAATGGTTATAATTTGTCCGATAGCATTTCAAAAAACAAAACATAAAAAATAAAAATAAAATTTTCGCAAACATTATCTCACAAAATCAAAAATATGCATCTTATACATTTCCTCCCACAACCGAATAATAAACTAAAAAGCCCGCAAAAGAATGTCAGAAATGCTCATAAAAAATAGCGTAAACGCTCCAACTCTGCAGTACGCCTTGCACCTTCGGATAAAGGTATTATCAGCCAGCTATATGGCGCTTCATCACTATAATACTAAAATTTGCATTAATCGAGAAAAGAAACAAACAAAACTTAAAAATAATGAAATAAACCAACGGAATTCTCTACTCATACTCGTATTTGGCTACAAAGAACTCACACTCAACACAAGTAGCACAAGAACGCTAGGCATTAATAGACAATTCTGTGAATTTCTGCAGATTTTTTCGCTGCCAATAATCAACACAAGCATTAAATCAGTCGGTGTTTAGCACAGAGCATTTGCTTTTATTCGTGTTCCTGGGTTTTAAAAAAGAAAAAAAAATGGCACACGCCAGGATTCGAACCCAGGGACAACGAGCGGCAGGCGGTGACTGTATCCACTACACTATTTACCCTCTAGTAATCGATGGCAGCGCCCCTTGCGGATTTCCAGTTTTTCGGCCTCACTGCCTCCCATTGAAAATGCCCTTGCTTTTGCCACTCTTCCAATATTCTAGTTCACTCTAATCAGACGTCGACTGAGTGCTAAGAAACAGCAGGGAGAGCGAGCCTGAGTGAATCAGACGACAAATGAGACAATCCCTAAGCCGACGTCACAAAGGCGCGCTTCGCAGCGCCGCCCGTGTTCGCGCTCACCGCCAATAGTGAGTACATTCACATAGTACGTGGTCATCCTGTTCTGTGACGTGGTTCAGGTCCTCGCGCACGTCACAATGAGTGCAAAAGTGGGAAGCGGCCCGTTTCGTCTTGAAGCGAAACTCAGCTCTTTGTCCTGTGGCTTGTCCACAAGAATGGCTCAATGGACTAGTTGGTAGGACATCTCGATGAAGTTAACAGCGCACGTAGACGATGACACCCAAGAAAAAAAAAAAGCAGGACAAGGCACAGACTCAGTGCTTTGTCTTCTCTTTTCTTTCTTGAGTGCCCTCGTCCAAGCGCTTTAACCTGTCCTTATTCTTTCTTCAGTGTCCTCTACGTGCGCTGTTAAGTGCATTAAAAAAAAAAAGAAACCTCTCATTGTGTTGCGCGTGCGGGCCGAGCTCTCTCTGGGCGCGACTGGACTTCCGCCCACATGTCACCTAAGTTGAAATTCAAATTTTAAGGGCGCGCCGCAAGCTTTGAGACGCGCCGTATACGGAGGGCTTCGGATTAATTTCGACCGCCTGGTGGTCTTCAAAGTGCACCTAAATCCCGACACGTGAGCGCGTTTTTGTTTTTTACTCATAAAAAAAAAAAAAAAAAATCCGCCGCGGCCGGCCTTGAATCCGCGTTTGGGCTCAGCAGCGCAACACCGTAGGTCACCGCGGCGGATATCGCCCACATTTCGAGCTTTTCGATAGTTGTGAGAGTGAATGCACCGGACACAAGACTTGAGCACGGGCTGGGGCGATAGGGATCGGATAATTTCAATACTTCGAGCATTCCTACATTCCTGATTGATTGTAGGGTTTAACGCGCCGCCGCAACGCAGGCGATGAGGTGCGCCGTAGTGGAGGGCTCCGGATTAATTTTGACCACCTGTAGATCTTTTAACGTGCGCCGAAATCTCGAAAACACGGGCGTTCTTGCTTTTCGCCTCCGTCAGAAAAGCGGCCGCCGCGGCCGGGAATCGAACATCATCAGTATACAAAAAGAGACAAACGCAAAGACGATTACGCATGCGTCTCATGAAGTGATCGCGTGATTAGCGAACGCACGGTGGCGCGCGCTACTCTGTCGTTATCCCGCAGCGCGTCGACGCCGCCGAGCATGTCGTTGCAAATCGTGTTTGAACCTCCCGCTCAGATGTCACATGGTTCGGATGAGCCGCGAACGGAGGGAGAGCGTTGGCGAAGAAGCGAGGGGAGGGATCTCCTCAGCGGCGACGAACGGCGATGGTGCGAGGGGGAGGCAATGAGAGAGAGATGACACCATAGCAGCGAGTGCCGCCCTACCCTTCACACGTTAGCCAGAAACTCGCCCTCTGTTTTCTTTGTGCCTTCGGTGCCTCGTTTGCTCGCTCGGTTACGCGGCCGCCGCCGTCGCCGCCAAACCACGGTACCGGGCGCCAAAGTGCTGCGCAAAGGCCGAAGCCCAGATAGATGCGCATGCAATGCCCTTGCGCAGCAGCCGTGTAACGTGTGGGAGCGGAGGAGCAGTCACAATACAGAACAAACCGCACCGACTACATATCTGATCAGAAAAGATGTAGCACAGCTGAGACAATATTTACATCCTGTCTTGAAACCTATGGTCCTTTCCCCTTATTAGTCCAAAGAGCCATTATACCATAAATAAAGACTTTTCGTTCATTTACTAATGAGATAATAAGAATGACCAGCAGACGCTATGCTGGGGCGTGCGTGGCCACAACCGCGAGCAAAAAGCGTAGAATCCGCGCACCAGCTGCCGTAAGCATACCACCGACAGATTCGCACCCTACGACTATTGCTTCATGGCGCGTCATCCGTGTTAACTTTGTGGTTGACTGTACATAGCCATGCTCGGTTAAATGCCAGCCATCAGCCATGAACAGACAACTAAAACATGCCTCAGTGACAATGGCGACAGGAACTGGGCAAATATACGGCTGAAATGAAGCCCGGGATGGTCCCACGTATAAAAAAATGGACGCGTATCTGCTCCTCTCGTTGCAAATGTCGATGAAAGACGATAGTCGACTGGCGCCCCTGCCAAGTAAATGCTTCCCTTCTCTTTCCCGCTCACCTCTCATCTGTTCCTCTCCCGTCTCGTTCCTCCCAAGGTAACACGGTAAATGTTTACACAAGTCAATTTAAATTTACCTGCTCCAGACTGGGTGCCTCGATGCCAGCGCTGCCGTACGGCGGAGACGCACGTGAATCGAGGCGCCTTACTACAATGTTTATAGAACCACGTTGTCCTGCTCCACGTGCATTCCAAGCGGAACGTGGAACCTCTCGTTACTGTTGCAGTTTGATTCCTTAATATTCCGTCAGGAGCTATCGTGGTGCAGGCAACAGCAGGTGACGATTTTCTGCAGTTGTACTATTTCATTTGATATCGCAAAAACCAAGCATCCACAATTTTTTAAATAAAAGAACACTGCAAATATCACTTTATTAATTTTCTGCCTCACGTTTGCTTGATGTTTTGTGCTTGTTCAACAACGTTGACAAATATGAACATTGCCACCGGACTTGGACGTTTAGATTTGGCTGTGGGTATATGCGACTATTGCACAGATCCAGTTTCACTTTGGCCGGCTGGCTGAATCGTGTCACAGGCGTTTAAGTAGCTTAAGAAAGACTACAGTCTTTAATAGAAAATAGTCGGATCCCATGCAAAGGAGGGAATCGGCGTTACGCGAAGCTTTCATCGTGGCATTCCTGCGGGGTTGAAATGAACTGGCGCGTGGCATTTTTCAGTGTGGTATAATGCTTGACGTAGTTGCTGATTACTCAGAACGGTAACGTTTAGGGACGTACACAAAATGTGCATATTGGATTATTAGAAACCTAACTTATCTCACAGTAAGAGAAAAAGGCGATTTGAGTCGGGCGTGTAATTCGTAGAACTGGTGGGCCATTCGGTTGACCCATGGCACAGGGTTGTAGGTATGGGAAGGCAGCTTGAAGAAGCACGGAGAAAAGAATGCTCCACGCAATGGAGAATGGATTAAAGAAATCCGGGAGCCAAGGTCCGGATGTGGCGGAACAGGCCTGAACTGTTGGAGGACTGTGGGAAAGGCTTTTGCCCTAGCTATAAATCGGCTGTAACACTGCTTAAAATGACCAGATTCGTGCTATTTTCAAACAAAGGTTGGCCTGGTTCTCAAATACAAAAATGCAATATTTCGTGCGTGCGCCGGCTCTACAACAGACGGATTGTCTTGCGCTGCGCTTGATTGCGAGAGCATGCACAGAGAGACAGGTGGGCAAAAACGACAGTAAAGCTTGTGATCTTCTAGGTTGGCGATTCTAGGCTGATTTTCTGGAGGCACTTTACAACTTATACGCTCTATATCCTCCACTTAATTCCCAGACCGTTAAGAACAACTGAACTCTGCAGACCTGGACTCCCGTTTCGACAAGAATTCACTTGACATGATTTACCAACTAGCCCAAGCTTTCATGACAGTGAAATCGGAACTGTAGAAGTGCAGCTTGCTGGGCCAGTTGGTACATATCGAAGGAACGGAAACCAGCGAAAAAGGACGTGTTGGCGAAAAGGTACGTGTTGGCGCATGCGTTGACTTGGTTGCTCATAGAGTGAGTCAGTTTATTCTATTAGTCGCTAGTCCAGCGTTGTGTTGTCTCGTCTCTCCTCGTGTTTTGCGTCCTTTTTTGCTGGTTTCCGTTCATTCGAAATCGGAACCCCATGCCCACGCGCAGGGCCGGGTGTTTGTGAACCCCAGCGACCCGGGCACGCTCCACTACGAGGGCTTTGACGCCGGCGCGCGTTTCTCAAACCTGGCGCCGCCCCGGATCCCTCCGCCGCCGCCCGGCGTCCCACCGAACCCGGCACAGGTGGCGCACATGCAGGGCCAGAACGTCGTGGTCACCCAGCGCAAGTCCAACTGGATCGCAGGGGGCAGCAACGCGGGCGTCGACACGCAGTGCGTGCTGCAGTGAAGCCACGCCCGCCCACGACGATTCGACGTTGAATGCTACGCCACGCGGCCAAAGAACAATGCCGTTTTGTTCGCAAACACGATTGCGAATATGTGCTTACTTCAGGCCGTTGGCCCCCGAAATTTTTGCGAGGCGGGGAGAGAAATTGCACCTGTGGAAGACGGGAGTGGGCAACCAAACACGTATCTGACGACAGCTCGATTAATTTAACCTGAGGGTTATAAATTCCCTTCCAGATAAAAAGATCTATGCAACAAGTGTTGCTGTTTTTCATTATGCTAAATTTATTGCTTGTTTTTCTGCATGTATTAAAGGAGCCATGAAGAGAAAGTACAACTTCGTTTAATTTGAAAGAACTAGGATTCAGTATCTCACTCAGCTCCATTACAGCCCCAAAAGATGTTTTTTAACGAAAAAAAAGCAAGAAGTATTTAAAAACTTTCAAATTTTGCGCCAGAGTGACGTGTTATGAGCAAGCATGACGTCATACGGGCCAACAATAAAACATAATTTTCAGTGCGTTAACTGCACGTTAGCATTCAAGTGATGCGGTCAAATGAAACTAGAGGCCCCATTACAGACGTCGAGTCATGTGTCATCGCGACAGGTCACTTAGGCGGCCGCCAATCGCGCAAACAAGGTTCCGTGACGTCATAGAAAAGTTGCGGGAAATTGGCTAGGGGGTCGCGACTGCTTCACACGTTTTCTTCAATATCTCCGTTATTTGTTCGAAGATTGCGATGATATTTGTATCATTGTTATCGGGACTAAGCAGTCTTTCTAATAAACCCAACTTGTATTTTGTCTTCATGGCTCCTTTAAACTCGCAATTAGGTACGCTTGTACGCTTGTAATTTTTCTTCTTTCATGCACTGTATGCCATGCCAAGTATCAGTTCCTGTTGAGCTGTCAAGCCTTAGTCAAGCTTTCATTAACAGCTCTTTGCCCAGGAATCAGTCTAGAGCTGTCTAGAAATTAAGACTAAATAGAATCTCTAGCTTTAAAGAGACACAAGCGAATCTTTAAATCTACTGCTCATGGCCGTTGTGTGTGCTCGCCTAATGTGATCCCTTATTTCATTCTTAGACAGTCTAGAGGTTTATTTGTAAAAGCGTAGCGGAAGACAGAAGATCAAGTGTACTTCATGGTTGTCTCGCGCACGCACTACATCACTAGTTTTCAGTGTGATTTGGTGATGATACATCCTGCAGGTTTTGAAACCTCAAATTCACCTGGATCGTTGCTCGCATAGAATCTTTGCTTGTGCAAGCACATCGGTTAAATGCGTGCAGGCATGCCGACGTGCGTAACAGCCAAACATGACGACAATGGGACACTTTCCTTGCGAAAGAAAGAAAGAAAAAAAAGAGTGCATGTAATACAGTCACACACACACAAGCCTGTTTCATGTAAGCGTGCTTTCCCTCATTTTTGCCATCATTAACTTATCCTTTTGTCATGTGACGTCAATACACTTGCGAATCTTGTAACACTCAGTTGCTTCACTCAGGTGAATGTGTGTGGCAACGCTTAGTAGGTGGTGTGCCGCTTTGCTTTTCGTGGCAGCAGACGAGCTTTGAACGCTCCCATTTGCAGCGCCACAAACATGTTGCATAGCAAAGCGTTGTATTGCTCTCTCGGCATTCTTCCTTTCCAAGACATTGATAGGGAGACTAGACTTCATACTAAGACAAGACAATGTTGCCTTGCAATCCCCTTGGTTTTTTTATTCCCGAGCTTCATACACCCGTGATGCAAATCTTCAAGTTGAAAGCACACAAGATCGCGTGTAGGAAAAACTTCAAGCATGACCTTTGCTCTCTCGACAATAGGCTGAGGAATTAGTGTTTGTAAATTACTTCCAAGCCTAAGTAATACATGCTCACAGGTAAAAAGACACTTCAAGTGTGACAACTGCCACACTCTTGACTTTAGGCTGGGGAATTAGACCTTGTCTATATTAATTCCATACCTTCTCTTAAAAAGCAAGATTTAAAAGCTTGCTATCCGCTCAAGGGGAAAAAGCCTGTGCCCCTCTGTGAACTTCGTTTGTTCCCTTGCTGTTCAGTCCCACACAAGCAGTTTAAGGAACAGATCTGGGAGCGCTGGTCCTGGACATACAACCCAAAATGGCAAATGCAAGACAGGAAGCAGGGAGAGAAAACCATCGACTATTTATTGAAGTTTACTTCACAAACTAAAATAGATAATCATGTCTGAAATCCTCCCCCCTCCCCCACAGTCTCTTTTTTGGTTTTGATACATAGCAGAGCATCGTTGATACATTTGTTTTGCTTTCCCAGCTCTTACCACCACCAGTAAGTCGTTGAGCCACTGGTAATCTACCAGTGGTTGTTCAGCTCCCATAATAATAATCAGTGTGTTAGTTCCCTATCTGTGACATCCAAAAGCTGTGAACCATTTCTGCTGTGCGACAAAGGTGAGTGCTGATAGGGAGCTGTGACAAAAAAGCCTACTGAACAAGTGCAAGAGCTTGGAGATGCTTTGGCCAACGTTGGCTGCTGTGTAAATGCCTGTAGTGGCCATCACTAGCAGGGGTGCTCAACCGCTGAGAGGAGGCTGCAACTTCTGAGGCTGCATTCAATATAAGTGCTATAGTGGCTGGCATAATAACTGGCAGGGATTACGGGATTTCTCCAGCAACTTTGGCATTGTTGAGTTCAAGCCTTCAAAATGAACCTCAAATTTTTTGTCAGAGCTACCCATGTCCTACCCATAGCACTGCCGCTAGCGTAAGCGACACGTTTTCCTAAATCATATGTTCTTTCGCAGTCCTGTGACAAACGTATCGGTCTTATTAAGGCTTTTCTTTACACCAAGCCCACAGCACTTAGCAGTCACGGTTAATCTCTGCAAACCTTTCTTGTCTCTGATTCGCTATCTTTTGCATGTCACATATTTGCTGTGAATGTAAGATGCTGTTCCCATTAGATCTGGGCAACTCGCAAGGTGAAAACATTACACATCACTGATGACAATGCACCTGCGTGCCCACTGTAGTGACTACAAAATCAAAGCACCCACCCTGGATAGCTGTGATCACAAGCAATGTACAAACGTGCTGTGAATGAAAGCGTTTCCATCAAGCAGTACAATCTCTAAAAGGCACCGCGATAACAAAATGATTGACACTTCCATGGTAATGCAGTTTTTCTAAGAGTGCCCTTAGAATTCCCTTCCTCTTTTGATAATACATGTGTGGAATGCGCGGTAACCCGTGAAACGACAAGTCGAGGCAGGAAGCCAGCAACGCAGCTGTGGCCAGCGTGCAGAGCGTGAAGCTGCGGTGACTTCGCCACATCCGTGCCGTGGTGTGATGTGTGTCGACTGGTGGAGCGCTCCCTCTGGACAAGCTATTCGGTGATTCCAAAGTAACGGAGCACGTTCTGCGTGTAACGGGGCAGGAAGACGTACGTTGTGTAGCTCGACATTGCCACGACGGCCACAAGCCCGATGTCTGGCGACGTGTGTTGAGGAAATGCTGCGCTTACTAGTATAGCATGCCGGCCTAGGACACCACGCAAGCGGCTCCTACAGCACCCAGGGCTCAAACACCGTAAAGTTCAAACACAGGGCTCAAACACAAGGTTCACATTGTGCAACTCTCAAAAGAGAATGGTTCCTGCTATTTGCACAATTTTTTTAAACAGCGAAGCTGTTGAGCAAATTGTTTGTGTATGGTGTCCGAAGTTAAAAATACCAAGAAATAAGCATACCGACTGGGGGGAGATTGGCCAATATAGGCACACCCCCCCCCCCCCCCCCACTAAAAAAAAAAAAAAAAAAGTGCTCGCTGTGTGCCTCAATCGCACGTTTGTCAAGCAAAGCATACACACTTACGGAGAGTGGCCAACGTTGGCCACAAAAAGACTAGCAATCGCCGTATACTGGCAACACTCGCTCGGAACGAGAAAGACACGTCATAGCGTACTCCCCTCATTCGTTCGTCCTCATGTCGTCGTGCGCACGCGCTCTGTAATGTCGAAACTGCTGTAGGTGAACACTGGCTTCTTGTGGCTGAGCCGCGAATGGTTCGCACAGCCGAGGGGGAAAAGTTCGCTCTGCTTCGAGGGGCTCGGCGTGCAAAGCATATACGATAGAGACGATAAGTCGCGCTTGCAGAGTGGCGTGCGAAAACGCCGACCAAAATGAAGAGCTCACTCTGGCCTTGCTCAACATAAAGTCGTTGAAATGCCATGCCGCCAACGCCAACTACGACACCACAATGATACTAACACTCAACTTTGTGTCCGACAATGATCACCCACAACAGCTTCGCCATTGAAATCTTGCGCATGAGTGCAAGCTTCCCTGAATTTTTTTGCTGCTTTGACGAGGAGTGGTTTGGGCAAGTCAGTACTTTATGTAACGACTTTACAAGCACAACACAAGCCGGGAAAAAGGTAGGAACATTCGTTTCCTGTCCAAGGGTGCTGGTATCCGCATTATTTGAATTTTTCTTATTTTTTTTTTCACTTTTGCGAGTACGCTCGAGGTCCGATGCAATACCCTACCTTTCGCAAAATTTATGACTCCGAATTTTGAGTCGCAAACAATTGTTCATACGCTGGTGTTGGATATGGCCAGAGCAATGGCCACCTCCTCACCTTCTATAGGTTGCGTCATCGTGAGTGATGCGGCTCTGAGTAGTTGTCCCTAACGATTGACTATCGCTACCGTCATGACGTTGCAGGCACAATATTCATCTGCATCAACGTGACCACGTCCTCTGACAGTTCAAATCGTTTGTCTATACTCGGTTACAACTCAAGAACGGCACCACTTCGTGTAGTGTATCACTCCGCCAAAGCGCTGGACCCGTGACATCAGTGCGCGCACGTTTAAAGGGGTTTGCTATGAATGCGCGATATCGTCTGCCTTGTCTCACGCAGTTTATTTGTTGTCACTAGAGTCGTTTATAAGCATATGAAGCCCAAAAATGACGGGAACGGCTCACGCCATGTTCAAAATATTCCCAGTAACGCCCTACTTGCGCCACACAGAGAAACAGCCGGCTACGGTGATAAGGCACAGCGGCAACTTCCGGTGCCGTTCTTAAGTTGTCACCGAGTACAGTGCGCATGCCCGTTCCCCCCTGAACACAAAATTGTGCACAGGAATTCATGTTTTTTGGGAGTGGGGGAATGCAGAGGTGAGCTCTCCATTCAGGGGGGATCTCTTTCCGGCCCGTCTGTGTTTCATGTGCTATTCCTAGCGAACGAAGAATGCGCCTTCAGGTGTGGCTCTGGTATAGTCTTTCGTTATAGGCCATTCTCTGTGCCTCCACCAATGCGTCGAGTGTGTCGTGAATGCCCAATGCTGCAAAACGATTGTTTGCAGTACAGTAAAACCCCGTTAGAAGAGACACTGTTACAAGAGACACTTGGTTATAAGAGACATTCGAATGAAGGCAATTTGGTTGGTTTTTCTATGTTCACCATGTTAGTTTTCCTATGTTCGCCATGTTAGCAACATTGCCTACAAGAGACCTTGGTTACAATAGACACATTTCTTGGGTCCCTTAAAGGAGCCATGAAGAGAAAACACAAGTTTGGTTCATTCAAAAGATTGTCTCGTTAGAATCATACTGACACCACTTTTAACGTAAACTTCTCTCAAATAAGCTACATAATTAGGAAAACCGGGAATGGTCATGCGACCCACCAGCTCATTTCCCGCAACAGAACCTATGATGTCACATGAGCTAAGCTCTGCGATTGGCGGAGGCTGGCAGAAGCAGACGCAAATTAGGTAGAGCTTACAAACTAGACGAACGAGCGATTTGCGCTTAAATTTAGGGCACATTCTTTACAAAGCAATAAGAATGATGGGACAAACAGTGGAAGTGACGAAAGCACATGTAAACATAGAAGTACTGATGCGTTCTGCTGTTCGTACTGCGCACAGCATGCTTGGTTTAGCTGCACAGCACTACGGGGCTTGGGGTTGTCTCAGACGACACTGGCCGATTGACGCAAGCAACGGTGTCTTACGTGACCCCATTTGTCGTGCGAGCACTGTTTCAGGGAACGAATATTTTCTCCCAGAACAAAAACAAGCCAGGTTTAAATGCGGGCAAAAACAAACCAAACGCTTGCCACGATATGGTGGCGCCATCTAGGTTACGGAACGTAAAGAAACGCGGGAACAAACCAACACCGCTGTACAGGGTGGAGACAACCTTTGAACGGTCCCGTGCCGCTGCAATTGGGCCAACGGGCTCAACGCGTTATTCTTTTCGTTTCCCACGAGACCTAGCAACGCGAAACAGACAATATGATTCAGACTTCTTCAGTAAACCGCGTTACGGCGATAATTTTAGCGCGGTTTTGACACAATGACTTGCTTCGGCGGCGAGCGAGCAACCGAAAATGGCGGCGCCAGCGTATACGTGTCTCTACCCTGTACGGCGGATGCGTGAATGAAGGTACTCTAGGCTGCAGAGCGGTCGGTTCCTGTGATGTCATTTGGGAGCACGAAGACGCACGATTGAGCGGGAAAATCAAAATTTTAACGTAAATTGTTTAATTTCTCAGTGAATAAAGCACCGTTTGTATCCGGACAAGTGCTGGGGGCACTATAAAACACGAAATCTTTCGAATAAAACCAACTTGCATTTTCTCTTCATGGCTCCTTTAAGTGTCTCTTGTAACGAGGTTTTTACTGTACTGACTGGAAGGCCGATCGCCTGTTTAAACGTCTTTTTAATGAGACTGTTGATTTTTGTTTTCTCATCTACTTTGAAATTGAGAGAGGGAGTCACATAAGTAGTTCTGCTCAGCACAAAGGTTTGAATGAGTCGTGTTAGGTGTTCTTTTATTCCTTAGTGAATTTTTGCTACCCGCGCAATTACATGCATTGTTAGTTGCGTGCTTCTCTTTAATTGCTCAATGGTTTCCTTACTGTGGCCATTATCTTGAATTTTAAGGCCAAGGACTGTGATATCGACCACTGTAAGAACGTGTTGGTTGCCCGCATAGAGCTCGATGTTCGGTGTAGCAGGGTCACATTTGCGTCCTCTGCTAGTGAGTCTGATTATCAAGAGTTCGGATTTTCGGGGAAAGCAATCGAGGCTTTGAGGGTGGGCGTAATCATTCATTCCGTCTATTCTATTTTGTAACGTGCCTTGCACATGTCCGTCACTGCCGTCGGCGACCCTGAGGGCCACGTTGTTGGTGTAGAGGCAATGATTTCAAGTGGCTGTCTCATTTAGTTTGTCAAGTAGTCCCACCATGGCGGCGTCAAATGAAATGGCGAAAGTACCGAGCCTTGTGGCATCCCTCGACTTCTGACCTTAAATTCACTTCATTCGATGTTTCTAGCCACTAGGGTTGCCTTTCTGTCAGAAAGAAAATTTTTAATGTAATTGCAAACTCGTTTTTCAGCCCCAGTATTTCAAGGCCCTCGAGAATCAACCTCTGACGGCTGTTGTCGGATGCCTTGGCGAGATGAAGACCAAGAATCGCCCTGGTGTCAATGGGGAGCAGCCTTCACCGTCGATTAACTGGTGTTTGATGACAACTGACTCAGGACCTGACGCCCTGGGTCAATAATTTCGCACGAAAACTTATCATGGTGTGAGGGTAGAGGTTGTTTTCTTCCGTGTAGATATTTATTCTATTTAACACTGCACGCTCGAGGAGCTTAGCCAAACACGAAGTTAGAGATATAGGCCTGGGGTATTTAAAGCTGTAGTTTTTTTCCCTGGCGTCGGTATCATGACTATTTTAGCCGTTTTCCATTGGTGTGGTATGCAGCTAGTCTCTCCCAACATTCATTCATATATTTGGTTAGTGTCTCGATAGATGCGTTTTCTAGGTTATGAATAATTTTATTCATTACGCCATCTTTACTGAGTGCGGATTTAGTGCACAAGTCGTGTATCGCAGCACGAACCCTGCACAGGGTGACGGGGCGGTCTAGCTTTGGGTGGCCAATTCCCGTGTAGTACAGTTCATCCTGACCTACCTGCCTTAAATTTCTTTATTTCGGCATCCGTGCCTTTGTACTTGTACATTAACCTGCCCAAGCTTTGCCGCTGTGTTGTGTTATACCCGTGCCACATATGCGTGAAAAGTGACATTAGGCCTTAAAATACTGAATGAAATTATTTGGGCAGTCCGTGCTACATGCCAAAACACAAAGGCATTAAATGTGTACGGCATGATGGTGATAATGCCCAAACAGAGAAATGCACTCATATTTTAGAAGCTTTTAACGTTGAGCGAAACGTCTTCGAAGGGTTGAAAACGTTTTTTGTGAAAGAAAACGTTATGCGAAATAGTGTTTTCTAAAAACTGGTGTGAGCCGCCTTCAGCAGCTGCCGTCGCCCGACAGCGGTAGCCAAGTCTGAAAAATTCAAAGCGACAAGTAGCATGACATTCTGCCTTCTGCCGCTGTTTTAGTGAACTTTGTCTTCTTCAGAACTTCGCCACAAAGAGGGCACAAAAAATGGTCGTATTTCGAAGTTCAGCTACGTTTCCGCGTCAACACTCTAATGCTGAGAGTTTCGCTGGTTTCATGTGGTGCCCAATTCGTTTGAGAGTAGGCAGATTTAAGGCATTCATAAAGGCGAATCAGTTGTCCGGAACTCCTTAAACAAAAAATGACATTAGAGCACATGGCATTAGACTTTTGTGTGTAGCAGCGAATTAATGTCATTAAAACTTAAGGCATTAAACACTTTTGTGTTTTTTTCGTGTCATTTTTCGTGTATGCGTGGCACGGGTCAATGAGGCTGCGTAAGATGTTCGACGTCGTGCCCCGCGAGACCGAATCAAAACGGCACAGCAAATGCTAGGAGCAAATCATCAAATATAGCGGATATGGTGCAATGGTAGACCACCTTGCTCAGCCCCGACCCAGAAGTGCAACTCTGGGTTGTCCGGATGGCCGAGGCCACCGACAGAGTCCTAGGGCTTCTGGCCGATGACTGAGGGAGAGGAGAGAAAGACGAATAGACGACACTGCCTTCTCCTTCATCCCTTTCCTTTTTAATCCCATCACGGGCAGAATAGAAGTTACTACTACTACTGTGGAGGCATATGGCATGGAATCAGACACACGCGAAATTGCTTTTTTAAAAGGCATGCCCTGGCGTCTACAGCCGTGCACGCGTGAAGGATTCTGGAGATTAAGCCGCTGCACATTCCACTTGTATAATTCATTGGCCTATATGTTGCGCGAATTTTTTTTTTGTTGTTCTGGTCTCAAGTTCCCTCTCCATCCCCCTTTCTTTTTTTAAGTGCAGAGCACTTTTGGCGCTCGCCTTCTCATCCTAGCTCGCTCGCTCGACCCAAGTATATACATGATTAAGGCGGCGTCCCGGGGTAACGCTGTTGTTCGCGGCGTACCCCAGAGGCTTCGAAAGCCAAGTGGTTTATATAGTCATAAGCGTTCAAAACTCGTGAAACGCTGGCGCTTGTCATACATCTTTCCGTTGTTTAGCGCAAAGAAAACTATGGGTACATTTGAGGAAAAATATACGTAATTAACCGGCAGCGCCCGCATTCATTCAGTTAGTAACGCTTGTCGGGTTGGTTTTTAAACGCAAAATGTGACGCTGCAACGCTGGCACGTGCGGGGAGAAAAGCACAAAGAGAACAGAACTCCCGCTGGTGCAGATTCAGGCAGGAGGCGCGCTAGCATTGCGAAGGCGGGAAATTTGAATTGCATGGGGTGGTAGCAGTAAGCGGATAATGGCGGTACAGCCCATTATGGCGAATCATTGCTCTGCACTTCCAACAGCTTTCACATTGAGTAGAACGTCTTTAATTTTTCTGCGTTTTTTTCCCCTTGCCTCCCGCACTAAGGACGCCTCCCACAGGGTGGGTGCCCTAATGCCAGTACCTCAACACAGACGAGTGAAGTTTATTCATCATCATTTTTTCTCTTGTGTGCAGCAGCAGAAGACGCTCCAGAGAATAAGCAGCTCACAGTTTCCACTTTCCTGTTCATGTTGTGTGTCCCTGTCTCCGTCCAGTGTTTTGTACAGCCTTAGCAGCACACGTGTTCTAACCTCAATACTCTGCATCAGTCGCTTACTCATCAGTGAACAGAATGTTGCTTCGCAGTGAAGCACACCCTCTGGCAACCAAATGTTGATGCATTGGATGGCCACAAGAGCCCTTGGTACAAACAGCACCACTGCAGGCTTTTCAGCCTACTGCTGCACTACACGATCTCCACACAGCAAAGTCTGCCACAGAGTGAAAAATGGGAGGATGAGAAAAGATGTGAAGGGGAGAGACGCTGCTTTTCTTTCAAATTCATGTACCAACTTGCCCAGAACAATTGTTTTGTGCAGTCTGTCGTGATGCCTCTATCACGCAGAGAAGCTAAAATGTAATTTAAGCTACATCACTTAGCTTAAAACACAATTATAAGGCAAAGAAAACTAAACATTCCGTGTGGTAGTCAATTGTGCAAAATATAAAAAAGAATTCTAAAGCTGCTTTCCAGCCTTTGCTGGTTAATTCGCTTCTGCCATAACAATTCAAACGAAGCCCCTTTGCATGAAGTGACATACACAACAGCAAACTGGACAGTGGCAATTGGAAATTGGAAGAGATTTCGAAAAGTTTTTTTTTCTTTTTTTACCATCGGAAGTACAGTTGGAACAGCCCAAAACACATGCCTCTGCAGAGCTCTTACTGCGCAGCCCATAACAGCTCTCGCCACAGATCCAATGAAATACCGAGCTGCTCTAGGGCAGTTCAAAATGACAAATAAAAGAGATGTACAAGTGGTACTACTTCATTGTAGGCTCAACTGGACAAGTTGTAGTCCGATCGTGTTTTGGACTGGTACAACTGGACACTCGGCAGAAGCAGAGCGAATTCACCCTGAGTGCAGGGTACGAAAACGAAAGTACAAATGCACTGGAGCAAAAGTGTACCTGCACGGCAATGCTCACGAAAACGAGAAAAGGATACTGAACACTCTCTTCTCCCACGACTCCAACATGTAGAGGGACGTGTGCAGATCGTACATGAAGTAGTACCACTTGATCTTCTTGTACAGGCGATTTAGGAACGACTTCATGACTAACCGTTACGCACACGGCAATCCCAACGGGCACACACAAGGGTACAACGCGCTGGAATGACGCGTAACCGTAGACGCCACCAATGAGGTCACGCGATAACCCGAAGCCGGCAGTGAGGCGACAGCACAGCACTTTGACCGCTTTGACGTCTTTCACGTGGTTGGGTGGTTGGCCTTCAAATTGCTAACTGGAGCGTCGCCAGTGGCCTACACTCGCAAAT
The DNA here is from genome assembly GCF_048455015.1 of Haemaphysalis longicornis. Lineage (NCBI taxonomy): Eukaryota > Metazoa > Arthropoda > Arachnida > Ixodida > Ixodidae > Haemaphysalis > Haemaphysalis longicornis. Next base: position 187,349,459 of record NW_027526445.1, read on the forward strand.
TTTGTGCGTACCGCACTGGTTGGGGGCGGGCAAACCAGTGGAGTATCGTTGTAAATTTTAGCCGCCCTTGTAAACAGAACAAATACACAAGTGCAGCCATGCACTACACCAGGGGCGGTATTCTCAAGTTTTGTCCCTTTTGCGTCCCTTTCAACAGTGTCCCTTTTGGCGAGACCTGATTGGCTAAAAGCAAACTACCGGAAGTGACGTAACGCAAGCGCGGCAAACCTACTGCCAATTTTCCGTCATGCTGCCAACGTCCACTTCTGAACCGGAAGTACGTCACGATGAAAGGGACGCAAAAGGGACGTTTTCAAAAGGGACAGTTACGAGAATACCGCCCCAGTGCAAATTTCAGACTACTGTTGCAATAATTTACTCGTCTATAAAATAGTTTGTTTCTTCAATTTATTTTTAAAATTTGCTCCGAGAATTCTTTTTAAAAGTAGATTTATTTATTTCGAAAATACTACTTTGTCTTTGCAGAAGCAGAGAAGACAGGCGATTGTCGCACTCTAACAGGAGGTTTCGCGAACTACAGTTTGGCGCGCAATCTGCACGTCAACGCGTTTGCCGGCGTGTCGATTGCGAGCTTTGCAAGCACCGGAGTTTCGCCAGTTTAATCGTTTAATTGCATTGCGCGTGTAGTGGCAGTCACAGCCATAGTCACGCATGCCGCCAACGCTAAAGCCTCCTAGGTTCGCGCACGCCGAGGGTCACACCGAAGTGTGCTACGATCCGACCGGCAGGTAAGGCGGACCCGTGAGCCTCGGAGGCGAACACGATCGCAAGGTGTCTTTGCTCAGGTATTTGCTGACTTGCGGCGCGGATGGAGAAGTCAGAACATGGCAAGGTTTCCTGGACGACGAGCCGAAGTCGTACACAGTGGGGGAAGTTGCACTCGCCTTGTCATGCGGCGTAAGTTCAGTCTCTTCTATTCACTAGTTGCCCATCTGCTGTCCACTCAACCTGACCGTGTTCGCCCCACCAGGGTGACAAGTTTTTCGTCGCCGTCGACAGCTGCTGCGTGAAAGTGCACGACACGTCGACTGGCACAGAGAGCGGAGTCGCCGCTCGGTCCTCGTCGGACATTTACACCGTCGCCTGCAGCAGGGATGGAAAAACGCTCGTCGCGGGATCAGGGTGAGGATGAATTCAAATTCACGTCATTCTCGTGTTGTACATCGAACCGAGCTCACATTGCTGAGCTCAGGGAGGATGTCTTCTAATGGCTTATTAATTCGCCGGTAAAACTAGTTGCGAAAAGTGACCACACCGTGAGTTGCCATCGCTAGAACAAAGTACAGTGTCAGACACTAACGTTAGTGTCATTTTTTTGCGTTTCCAAAGTTTTTACTTGTAAAATTTTAGGCACATCCTCAAGCCACAACAAACATGCGGATGGTGTTTTGAATCGGCGTCACGAAAAGAAAAATGAAGCGAAAATGTGTGGAACAGCCGACCGGGGAACGGGTAAAATAAACAAAATTACGGGGGAGGCTTAGAAGTTTCTAAGGATGTAAAGGCGAAAGCTTAATTGGACCTTTGTTGATTTTCTGTTGAACTTTTTGTTGAACCTTGCTGCAATGCTCATCACGATTTGACCAGCCCCTTGGACAGCATCCTCAGAAGCTTGTCTCTTTCACTAGCCATCGCCACGAGCATCCTGTTCGTCACCATTGGTACCTTTACTTTTCAAGGTGGCTCGTATTGCACATGCGGCAGTGGCCTATCCTCCTCTGGCGCAGCTGTTTCCCTTTCCTGGTGCACCATCCTGGGCTCACACTGGCTTGCAGCCTTCGTGACATGCGATCCTCAGCTTTTGCCTTAAAAATACCCGGGTGGCTGAGGCGCCAAAGCACTGTCATCAGAGAACCTTGCCATCTTTCTATATCCACAAGAAGCATGCAGCAGGCTTGGGTGGCATGGTAACCACAGTGTCTCAGATCCCAAACCCCATTACATGAAACTTATACCCCTGTCACACGGCCACTTTCAATCGGGATTGAGTCGATCCAGATCGGGCGCTGCATCACGCCACTTCCAATGGCGGTCGAGCCCGATCCCGCTCTAACTCAATCCCGGTTCCCCAAGCACGATGGGACGAAAGTGGTGATACTCTTGTCCCCACTGAGTAATGGCACAGGTCTCAACTTCAACTAACACCACAAATTGTATCAAATAACTTGACTCAACAAAACGTTATGGATACCTAAGACCGCGCAAAGTTACCAGGTGCTGGCCGGGAAATGTATTTTTGGTACTGACGTACGTGAGTGCAGGTGGTGCAACTTTTCAATCGCGACCGAAATGGGCCGTGTAGCAGCAGTGATGCGTCGAGCGCGCTTGAAAAGTTTATTTCGCTTCGCTTCAATACTGATTGAAAGTGCCCATGTGACAGGGGTGCTACAACAGGCCTGGGTAGAGAAATTTTCAAAACTCCTGCCTTGCTCATTTGGTGCAGTGCAAAATAAAAACTTTTTTGAGGCACTTAAAAGTCTGCTTATGTGCTTCAGAGGCAAAAGCCTGGTGCACTGTTGTGATGGGTACCTTTTATATACATGTCCACTTGTCGACACAGTGGCCACGCTATTTTGCCATGCTTAATCTGTCTTAATTCCACCCTGCTAATCATCACTATCAACCACTAATCAAAGAGTAATTAACTTTGGTAACTATTAATCATCATCTATTCACGGCTAGCATGCCTTGGTTTGATTCTGGCCTTGGGTTTTCATAATGTTGCCATGAACACCAGAATCATTGTCACCTTCCAATGTGACATATAACGCCTTTGCCTTAATAAGTAAGGACAGTGCTCAGGGCTTTGCAAACCAAGCCAGCGCGAAGCAAACCATGTTATCCATGCTTGTGTACGACCGTAGAAATGGAGCTGTGCTACTGAGTGGCCAGCACATAAATATGAGTAAATACGTACGAGTATGAATAAATATGCAGTACGAGTCAATATGTAAAAACCCTTGGATACAAGTGTGGGTGTGTTCTCCCAGGAGAATGTGGAATAACGGTCGTGATGTGTGTACAGGAAGGGTGGACACTGGTTGATTGCAGGGACTTCAACGTGAAGGTGGTGGATGTGGTGTCGGGCGCCACCCGGGAACTCACTGGCCACACTGGGCCCCTGATGTGCTGCTGCCTCGACCCCCGTGGCGAGTTCTTGGTGAGTGCTCGATGGGCGAGTCACCCGTTGATGGGAAACCAGTGCGTCATGGGATGAGAAGGCCACTGGCTCTGCTTCCTCACCCTGTCATTGGGGCCGAGGATAGGGGGGCATTGCCAGTGATTACCCTACACACCCCCTGGGGGGGTGTGTAAGCTCCCCTAGTTTTCCTGGACACCCCTTGGATCTCTAAATTTTACTCGTCAATTCTTGTATTAAACGTCTGGGCAGCTTGGTCAAGCCCCAGTAAAAGGAGTGAAACACCACGTTACCATCCAAAGTGAGATGAAAAGAGAAAATATGCACCTGTCTACTTTAATTTAAGGGGGCTTACTTCCAACCAAGGAGGAAATTTCCCTGAAAATAGAAAGCCTCAGAGGAAGCTTTAGTTGCAGTGGACATCAGGTGAAAAGAAAACGGAAGAGACGAGGTTAGAGGCGCGAAACTATAAACGGAGGATGTTATTAAAAACAAACCACACTAATCAATATTGGAAACAAGTGATACAGCGTAAGGCAAATTTTATGAAGAAATGAAATTGAATTAAAAGAAGACATATGACACGGGGATGAGCATTTGGTTAATAGGCATTTAGCTAGTGGACTAAAAAAGGCAACAGTTTGTGTAGTGTATCTTGCCTCCCCCCCCCCCCCAAAAGCCATTGAGACACCCCCCTTGATTCGATTCTTGGGGAAAGCCCTGGGAGGTGGGAAAAGGCTGTTGTGGCTGAAGCATTGAAGTGGCCATAAGGATTGAAAGACTGTCACGTTGCAATGACAAGCTCGCAGAGTTGTGCGTTTTTGTTTCCGTGAGATTAAAGCAGAACTAGAAAGAGGAGCAAGCTTAACAAAAAAAAAGGAGTAACTTGGTTGTGTAAAAGGCTGCATAAACTCGCTGAGAGGGCATTGAAACGACTTTGTAGGAGTCGTATTTGCACTTCGTGGCTGCACTGAGCAGTTCAACCCATTGAGTCCATTATTGAACTGTTTAGCTGAAGTCCGTAGCGCTAGTTCAAGGGGGCCGCAGAAAAGTGAGCACCATGTGTGCTTTGTGCCAAGTGCATATTGGCTTTGCACTGGTGTGCAGCGTGCTTTCATGCTCTCTCAGCCCTCGTAATGTTGATTTAAACCCACTCCATTATTACCGTCGGCCCGTTCTCTGTTTACACACAGGCTGTGCATGTTAAGTGCCTGTGATCCACAAAATTTAGCCCTGGGGACTTGCCATTGCATCGTCATAATCAGTGTCAACAAGTCAGCAGAAAGGATAGTGTGAGTTGAACAACACTTTCAAATGGACTCTTTTTGTTGAAAAGCGTGCATATGCAGCAGGTTGTATGTCGTGGCCAAAATGTGGATTCACCACACAAGGGTGTGAAACACTTCCAGCAGTAAGCACAGAGGCAGCTGAGGCTTGAGCCATAACCTAAGATGAGGCGGGAATGACACTGAAAGAAATGGGCAGAGAAGGCTGAGCCTGTGCAGCGTTTGAAGCTGTGCAGCAAATGCTGCAGCGGCTTTTTAGAGGACTGACAATGTAGTTTTAGTTCCTGAGAATAGTCATGTCGATAAACTAAAGACTTAAAACTAAATCATGAGTTGCTTCTTGCTCTGCGCAACCCACACTGGTTATCCCCGCAGTGCAGCCGTCCATGCTCAGCAGAGATTCTGTCCGAGCACGGACTGTGGCAGATCCGTTCACAAAGACAAAGCAAAGAGGCAGGATAAGATGACAGGGTTCACATCATGAGCTGCGTTTATTGCACATACCATCTTAGTACCGCATATTCGCAGCTTAAGTAGTAAACACTAAGCAGTACTGCAGAGCTTGAGATGGTTTGACTCGCCACATAGTACCACCATGTGTGGGCATGGCTGTGGCGTAGTGACTGAGACCCCAGCACTCTCAGTGTGCCGAGATCCCCAAGAAACTCCTTGTTGTCCTTTCCTTCGCTTCCCGTGAGACTGCCTGTGGTGGTGTGGAACCACAAGCAAACAGGAACGTTCGCAGGCAGGTTGCGGAAAGGAACCAGAAACCATGCAACATGTTGCAACTGGGTGCAGAGGTATCACGCCAGTCCTCGGTGAGGTGTAAAAGTAAATTGGAAGCGAATAAAGTTAGTAAGAGAAGGTTACAATGTTGGAGTAAAGAAGCAGCGGAGAAATCGGAAGAAACCTTCACATAATTCAAGCTTGCCTAGAAGTACAATAAAGTGTAAGCAGTTTTTTCTTAAATTTAAGAAGGCAGTGGGAATGTGCAGTGGAGTTGCTAGTAAGCCAACCATCATTATCATGACCGGTTTTGGCCGAGGCACTATCCTCGCCAAATTGGGGATGAGGTGTGTCTGCGTTGTATGTGCCCAAAAGCATCACCGTGCCTCCTTGCGGGAAAGCCAGTCATGAAGCAGCGCGTTGCATGACAAGTGGGAAAGCTAGCTAACAGAAGTTCATGGGAGTGTCGAGATCCCCACCATTCTTACCCATTCCATGGAAAGAGCGATGTTGCCAAATCTTTCCCTGACACTGTCCGTCTCAGGCTTCTTCGAGCTGTGATGGCACGGTTCGTGTGTGGCGGCTGGCCGACCAGGCCTGCGTCAAGACGTGGCATGCTGTTCATGCCAAGAGCAACGACTTCCGGTACGTTCCTCTACATCCCCCTAGTACGCTGGGGCGCATCGCACCTCAGTTGATTGCATTCAACAATGGCCATGGGCGCTGCCTTTAAAGGGGCCATGCAGACAAAATGCAACTGTTTTATTCGAAAGATTTAGTGCTTTATAGTGCCCCCAGCACTTGTCCAGCAGCAAACGATGCTGTATTCACTGAGAAATTAACCCTTTGAGGGTCGAATTTTTTCGTTTTATTGCTGATTTAAATTCTTCGGATGAATCTATTTCGAGAAATAATTATCGTAATTTTTTTAGGGGGACCATAAAGTGACAAAAAAATTGTGTTACATAAATGTGGTTTATTCATGAGTGACAAAAGAAAAATAATAAATAAAAACGAGAGAGTAACAAGCCGGCACCTTTTGAGTGAGTCGAAATCGGATAGACATCAGTTTCGCTACAGTGCCTAGAATATACTGGCTAGTGTGCCGACCGCGGCCTCCCGGGTGGCACCGTGAGCGATGAATGCCGGCGGCCGCCGCATGGAGCGCTGCGAGGCGAGAGGGTGCGGGCGGGGCTGTCCTTATCTGCACGCCTAGCAGCGATAACTTTTAAAATTGTCCGCACGCCTAGTGACCAAGTGCTTGGTTTCTATATTTTTTTTTTGCCTTGCGCTGTGTGTTGCAGTTTTGGACACTATAATTGCAACATACAGCACAAGGAAAAAAGGATAATAAAATATAGAAACTGGCCACTTGGTCACTCGGCGCTGCAAGCGAGCTCGAAGAGTGCTAGGCGTTATCCGCGCGATGCGTGCGGATAGGGCGTGCAAATGCTTCGTTGCCATTCCGCAAGCCGCGTAGCATGCCGCGTAGCATGCATCTGCGAAGATATTGTTTGGCCGGTAACCGCTTTTTACACAACGGCGCAATTATCATATTGTTGATGTGTGCCATACCTTTGCAATTTTCAGCTTATTTTAAAATTACACAAAGTACTTTTAGTGAACCACAGTGGGCGATTTGGCGTGGCACGGATGCGCGCGCGCCTGCAGAACCGATGCAATACCAAACCGAAACTGCTGGGGAATGGCTCGAATGTGCAAGCACCCACACAGAACAATAAACGGCGAATCTTGGCGAAGAAAAAATACGTCCACAAGCACTTTAATCACGGAAGCACCAGGCCACTTTACCGCTTTCCGAAGCGAAAAAAAAACTGTATCGTCTGCTGAGGTAGCACCCTCCCGTCAAGCGGCGACATCTGACGGCATCGGTGGGCTTTCATTGCAAACGGCGCCACCTTTCCCCATAGCGAAGCGCTCCGGTCGGCACAATAGCCAGTATATTCTAGGCACTGTAGTTTCGCGGGCGCAAAAAGTGGGAACCGCCCGGAGGACGAAACGCGGCTTGATGCGGGAGCCATAGACGGCCCACTTCTCATAAAATACAAATTAAAGGAGAAAAGAGCCTCATTAGTTTCGCAGGCGCCCTTGCTCTGTGGCAGGTGCAAGAAACGAGAGGCGCCCGGACGCCTGGTGGGCAATACCCAGTGCGCCCCCTCGTTAGCGGATGCGCAAGCGATAGCTGGCGTGCCGCTGAAGTAAATCATAAAAAAATAAAAAGAAGAGCCATCAGCGCAAGAAAAAAATTTCACGTATTTCCGAAGTGTGGCAGCACATGCCAAACAAGAAAAAGTTGGCGATAAAGGCTCGCTTTTTAAACATACAAGCGATGCCATACGTGTACGTCATTGACCATTTTGAAGGTGTTTGCAGAGGACGTACATGTACGGCCGTGACCCTCAAAGGGTTAAATATTTCAAGTTGAAATTTCAATTCTCCCACTAAATCGTGTGTTTTCGTGATGTCGACAATTCCATATCTAGAGCAGAGCCTTAATACTAAAGATAGCCTGCCAAGCAGAGCTGCTACCATCTCACAGACGGCCATTTGGTTACCTTGTTATCACCCACTTTCATAGATGGCACTGCTGTACTGCTGAAGTGTCACTGTTTGCACTTCACTTCTGGCCAGACTTCTATACCTGCCGTACTTTGATTACGGTTCATACTAATCGTTTCCTAAAACTTAAGCTATGAATCGACAAAGATGGTGACTGTGTCGCCTGCGTCAGTTGGTCAGTGTTGTTTCAGAGAAGTCCAGTGCGTCAAACGCCTGCGTTAGCGGTCAGCCGGGAAAGGGCCGCACAACTGGTTCGGTGTTTACATGTTCGTTCGTAATGTTTTCATTTTCACCCCACAATTCTTACTGCTGTAAAAAGAATGTGCCCTACATTTCGTGTAGCTTGTTCGGCAAATAGCTCATTCAGCAAGCTTATAAGCCCTGCCTAATTTGTGTTTGCTTTTGCCGGCGTCAGCCAATCGCACAGTTGGGCTTATGACATCATAGGTTCCGTTGCGGGAAATAAGCTGGTGGTGCGCATGGCTATTCCCTTCTTTCCTAATTACATAGTTTATGCAAGCGAAATTTACGTTAGAAGTGTGATGTCAGTATGATTGTAACGAGGCAATCTTTTGAATGAACCAAACTTGCATTTTGTCTTCATGGCCCCTTTAAGGGCGCTACTTTGGAGATTATTATTTATGTCGGACAGTGACAGTGTTTGCCTAGATTGTGAAATTGTAAATTGGTTGGATTCATTTGCATAATGTAACACAGCACTCATTTCACGGCACACCAGTTGTGCTTGTTAATGACGTGAGATGCTGATTGGCACCGCTGTTGTCTCTACAATGTATAAGCTTCTGTGTAGATTTAACTGAGACACAGGGTTATAAAAAACATAGCAGGGAGATGTGAGCTGCACCAAACGTGCCCTCTGCTTCAGCTCAGGATGGTGAGACGGTGCGTCCTGTTGCTCATAGAGTTTCATACTAATATACACTAGAGGGAAATGTGGCGCCACCGTCTAGGGGAGCCGCGCTTCGGTGAGCGTGCCGTCATGTACCGGGCAGGCACGTTCCACTTGTCCTTGGCATGGCTCACGAACAGGCTGAAAAGTTGGCTTTGGCTGCAAAAATGCAATAATATTACTGCAGAAAATTAATCGAATTTGTTCTCTTCTTAAAAAATAAAAGCTCCATAAAGATTGATTTGCCAGGGATTATTTAGAAGCTTCATGGAAAATGAACAGAAAAACAATGTTACCTCTTTTGGCTTCAAGACGAAAAAGAAGTCATGTGGCTAACCAAGCCAAGGAGGCGAGGAACGTCGCTAGCTGCAATGGCGCCGCCCACGGCGGCACGCGAATGCAGCGCCAGATTTCCCTCTAGTATATGTTAGTATGAAACTCTATGCTGTTGCTATCCTTCCTGCAGGACCTCCAAGGTTCTCGGGCGCCTGTCCTGGTCTCCATCAGGAAGAAAGGTGAGGGGGACTGGGGGCACTTCGAGGGGACACTGCCCAGTGGTGGGGTGGTTGCATGCCCCACGGGGCCGTGCAGTCCCAACGTTCAATGTCCGTGCGGATAGCATGCTGTGGGGGGAAAAGAGAAGTGCATGAAGGAATGTTCACCTAACCTTTTACTGGGTACCCATTACATTTTTGCCTCTGAGCTGTCCCCGATATGGTGTGCCGGCTTAGGCCAAGGCATTAAGTGGGGTCTGAGCACGAGGTCGCGCGTTCGATTCCCGGCCGCGGTGGTGGCTTTTCTGATGGAGGCGAAAAGCAAAAACACCCGTGTGTATGAGTTTTCAGCGCACTTTAAAGACCCCCAGGTGGTCAAAATTAATCCGGAGCCCTCCACTACAGCGCGCTTCATCGCCTGCATTGCGTCGTCGCATTAAACCCTACGATCAATCTATTAAGTGGGGTCTGAAGAGTGGGCTCCGCATACTGTTTCACCATCCTTGGTCACACAAGGGAAAGCAAGTAACTGTGTGGAACGAAAGGATCGACCTGTGTAGCTTGTGAAAGTAAAGATGCCCACAGGATTCTTGCAGTGAAGGTACCACAGCTTTAACGGTTGGTTTTTGTCCCAAGGTTGGTTCAATCTGGAAAAGAAAACTTGGTGCAAAGAAGATGCAGATTCCCTCTTTATATACAGTAAAAGCTTGTTAATTCGAACTCGAAGGGGGCCCATAAACTTGTTCGAATTAAGTGGAGTTCGAATTGGCGGGCGGGCACTAGAACGAATGGGCATCGCGCCATACTGTGCGGGCGGAACACAAAGAAGCCACCTCTGGACTAGGCACTACTACACGTTTGTGGCAGGGGATTTCATAAAAAGTGTTCATGGAGCTCGAACAGTGAACGAAATTAATTGATCGGTCAGTTGTTTTTCTGTTTCATTGTTCTGCATCACTAGTGAAATTGGTTTGGTTTGGATATGCAACACATTGTAATCGCTCTGGACCGACTTCTCCCGCAAAGAGTGATGGAAGCCATGGGATCCCAGTTTGAATTAACCGTTGTGGATACCGACGCGTTCGAATTATTGGGAATTTTCCCCCCACTGAAATATACAGGGCTGTGCCAGGAATGGGGTGTCAGTTTGAATTAACCGAGTTCGAGTTAACGAGCTTTTACTATATTAGTACGAAACACTATGCCCGTGCCCTACCATCCATCGTGTGAACCAGCATGCTCTACCCAGCAAGCCTGAGCAAAGCAGCAGGGCCGTTGCGTTTCAGCTGGCTCTGCCCGTGGGAGCACAAGTGCGGCTGGCCTCGCGTGGTTCCTGGGACCAGGCCGACACCCTGGCGCATGCTTCTGTCCTTGAGGTGAGTGGCCAAGGAGGAGGAAAAACAGCTGAAAACTGTTTCAAAAGTTTCAAACCGCTATTTGGTTTGCCCGTGGGCAAACCCTTCCAATTAGAAGCTTGAATTTCAGTCTCATTAGCAGATGTGCCTACACTGTGAGGCTAAATTTTGACCAAGGGGTGGAATTTTCAGCTGTATACAAGCCCGTTGTGTTTCTGTGCCTTGATTGCCTCTTATACCCATGACTATTTCCCTCGTTGTCCTGGATAACGAACAGTGCTCTCATTGCATTTAATATTTGATGCTCACCGGCCCTCTTCTCATCATTAGTAGTTCTAGTGCGTGCACAAGTTTTGATTGAAGTCATATACTAATTTGTTTGGGTCTAAACGCTAGATTTTGGATGATTACCTCTGTTTATTTAATTCTGGTTGGCATCAAACCTGCCCTAGCTTTGCTGGAGTGGGACTGCACTTATTTTTTTCCTTTTTGTGGAGTGGGTAATGTGAAAAACGGAAAAGGGTTGAGATGACGGTACTGGTATGCCCGCAGGACCTGTCCCTGGTAGCCTTCAGCGGCTGTGGCGAGCTCTTGGCAGCTGCCTCGCGACAGGGGAAGCTGTTCCTCTGGGACTGGGCCGCAGGACAGCTGCTGCACACGTGAGCACCCCCTCCATCTCTCCTGCAGGGCTGCATAGGAGCTTGTGCTGGAGAGCATCACCAGGCAGTGCCCCCATAGGCGTTGGCATTTTTAAATTGCCCTAAGCACATTTGCTGTCAGCGATGCAAGATCAGGCTGATGGGGCTGAATGAGGAAAGAAGACGGACGAGTACTTGTGAGGCCATATTGTTTCCTTGCCCTTTGTTCAGCACTTTTAGTATCACTATGCAGTACATTTGCCGCGAAAGTGGCAGTTCAGTTGCGATTGTGGTTGGGGGGTGGGGCAAAGGCTCAAGAAGTGTTTGCTTCCCAAGCTCTTGAACTGCTCTAGCATGAATGATGTGGGAACAGCAGCACTACTGGGCATTAGAGCTGGGTGTGGCTGATGCCTGTTTCACGCTTGCCTAGGCTGTCCTGTGGAGAGGGTGTGTGCAGCCTCTGCTGGAACCCCAGTCGCAAGGAGCTGGTCTACTGCAATGCCCAGGTGGGTGTTAGGGGAACCACCTTGTGTGGCCAGGATTTTATGGATCCAGTGCTGGCACAGAGCAGCAGTCTTTTCAAATGCTTCTCTCTCGTGTTGGGAACAAAGCAGCGGCGTCGTTTCTCTGCAATGGTGTGCAAGGGCATGGTATCACAGAGGCCCTGGCTCTTGCGCCAGTTTCTGCTCTGTTTGGGGTGCTATTGCGTTCCGAGATAGGTACAAGCTAGGCACTTCTGTTGCGATGCTGAACATTGATCAAACTTGTTGACATGCCACGCCCCACCTCCAAACCAACCTGAAAGGTTGCTTTGGAGGCGGGGCGTGGCATGTCAACCTTAGCCAGCCTTATTAACAAAAACGATGCATACACTTGTGCTCAGAGAACATTTTACACTTTGGAAAAATCATAGGTCTTGCAAAATGCTTCCCATTGCTGGGGATTGAACCCATGTCATTTACTCCAAAACCCACGGTTCTACCCATTAGGCTACTGAATCGGGGGAGCGGGACCCTTTTGGTAGCTGCGCAGTGCAACAGAGGCCCGCAGGGGAACATAATCTCACCTGTTTGATAGTAAGGGTGAATAAGTAAAAATTGTTGTGCCCCCCCCTCTTTTTATTCTATGTCGCCTTTGAGCTATATGTTTGGGGGAGCTTTGTGGGGGGGAGTGAAACCAGTGAGGGCCGCAGTGCAAATGTACGTGTCGGCTTGTATGCCAGCCTGTCGTTGGCGTGTGCATAGGTCAGTGGCTTGCGCGAGTGTTGGTAAGCCTTGCCGAGGTAGGCGAGTTCAAAAGAACAGCAGAATTCCCCGCATGCCCTGTGCCTATGAATGCAGCTTGACATCAGAGTGACTGCGGATAGGATGCAAGTAACTGAGTAAATAAATGCTCGCAGATGACTTTCATAGCTGTGGTGAACAAGTGCTTACAGCTGATGAGTAAACAAGTAATGCTTGGGCCGACAATTTCGACAATAGCCAATTTTAGTGACAGTGGTGTGCTGGTGTATAGTGGTCTTTTAACCTGCGTAGAGGTCTAATTGAAGTGCATTTTGCAGTATTTGCTGTCTTTGCAGTGGGCCACCTGCCTGATTTTGAAGCCTTTGTCCACATGGCTCATTGCATTGAGTAACCGTTTGAGCCTGTACTATCCCCTTTTCCCACGTGCTTGATGAGATGTGACGTTGCACCAGAACTCTTCGTTGTAGGCAGTTGGGAAACTCCGCCTCAAAAAATGGTCTTCCTCTGGACCCACCCGCTTTGGATCGTGCGTATGGTGGCGCCACCACGGCCACCGCAAGCACGGTCCAAAAAACACAGTAATTATTAAAACTGACAATTTAACGGTCAACTTTAGTTTAAAGGTGCATAATATTTTTTGTACTTTCCTTAGTTATTCATTGCTTTCTTAACTGTGGTTTCTTGTTGAGATTGTTTCTGTGTATGCGCAACTGCCTCGATCGATTGGCACTTGTGCGAACACTCCGGCACAACATAGGTCCCATAGAGTTTCTTAGTAAGTATACTAGAGAGGAAACTGCGCCTCGTAAGCCATGTCGTCGTGGGGGTTCATGGGAAGACATCCTTTTTGGCTTGGGCTTGACATGACAACTGGATTCTTAAGCGGTTTTTGGGATTTGCTTTCTTCACTGTGCATTCACTTGTTTATGAGCTACAAGGAAGCTGAAATCGTCCCCTTTCTGTGGTAGCCGTGTTCAGTGAAACAGCAGGCAATGCGTGATTGCACCTTATGTTGCTCATGCCGCAGTCGAAGGACGTATGACTGAGCGGGTAATATGCCGCCGCGAAATTTGTAGCCGACGAAAAGAAACAAAACGTACTTCGGCGAAGACAAGATACGGCAGATACGGGCGCTTGTATGCGTCCTATCTTGTCATTGTCCACGACTGTTTAACGCCACGTTTTCATTTTTCTTGTTAAACTATCTGGCGGTCGCTGTGCACCGGTTCACCACGAAGGCAACGTTTTCATAGGCACGCTCAAAAAACTTTCGAAACTCTTCAAACGGCTTATTTTTTGAAATAATGGTAAAATTAATAAAATCACAGTCTCCAATGAGTTACCCCTCAAATAATAACATTGTTTGTAACTACAACCTTGGCCTGCGGAATAGCAGGCACAACCGTTCCGGCAAAAATACGCTTTACTTCTTTTTTCTTTAGTTTTAAAACAGCCTGTTTTTATTTTCCACTTACATAATTGCACAATATTTTTCGCGTTTTTGTGGCAGTTTGTTTAAAGTTGCGGTCAATAAACTTTTCAATCCAAGCCAATGATGAAACTAAGGCGAGCGCGATGTATAATGGCGGTCCATAACGACACAGACGATCTTGATGTGAGCCGCATAGACGCTAGCGCCAGATTCCTCTCTAGTGTATACTGTAAGAAACTCTATGATAGGTCCTACCTGACGTACTAAATTTCCAGTTGTCGGTCAGCCTACACCACACTGTATGCCAAAACTAATCCAGTAGCTGATCAAGTGACTAAATAATCTTTTCAAGCTTGCGTAAAGCCTTCGAAGCACATTTTTAACTCTTTTTTTGCCACTGGAAGACATGCCGCGCAGCAGACAACACTGCGCAAGCGACAACGCATCTTGTTGAACACACGGTCGCATTTTTTTACTACTCGGTTCAGATGTATATAAAACACTTGCGTGACCCAAATACCATTTTTCGCCCAGCTCGCCGAGCGGCAAACCACGTTGTATGGTTTATTTTGTCACCAACAGATGGCGCCACTGTACAGGAAAAAATCCAAAACAGTGGACCAATCGAGGGGCCACTTTTTGGTGCATGGGGCCTATGGGGAGTTTCGCAACTCCTACATCAAGTAACTCTGCGTTGCACGACTGACATGCTTGGCTGCACTAATTGGGCAAACAAAGTGCAGTTGTCATGCCTGTGGTTCTTGACCATAGGCGTTATAAAGAATCCCGTGGCCTGCCTGTTCCTTGCAGGGGGAGCTGGCTGCCGTGGAGGGCATCGAGGGACCGGCCCGTCCAAAGGTGTGTGCGTGTGTTTAATGGGGAAGAGAGGAGGGGAACAAAACGCCTGGTTGAGCCAGTTACGTACCCGGCTGGGTACCACTCACTAGGGCACTGGTGCAACTAGTGCTTGTCTCCACCTGCTTGCTTCTGTCCACCACAGGTCTTGCCCGTAGACTTGAGTAGACGCCACGTTGTTCTAATACCCCTGTCACTCTGATTTCATCACATGCAAATCTAAAGTGATTCAAATATAAATGACATTCGGTTTGGCTATGCGGGATTACACAGTGAGGTAAATGTAATTTGGGGATGATAGCAGTGATGCAGGATTTCAGGATGATAATGTATATAGGCCTGTAATGTTTGTAGACCTTTTGTTTTTCTTCAACCAAAACAAATTTCCTTTTTAAGTGACAACAGTGCAGCTCTGTTCTAGGTGAAATTCACATCAGAAGTCGAGACAAGTAAGTAACAAATCCGTATCTGGATAGCAGCAAACACAGCAGAGCTTTGCGAAGGTTTTTTTTTTTCTTTATATATATAGAACTACATGGAGGGGAAAATTTTGGTTTACTAGTGTGTTTTAGACACAGTGCTCAACCGTGTTGATGGACCACTGCTGTTGAGGTTAGGTACTCATTCTGTTCAGAAGCCACTGTGGATGTTTTCTCTGAACTCATTCGATCACACAGCATTCACAAGTGGCATTTGCAACTTATGTCGTTCGCTCTAAATATTGTTAGATTTGCTGTGTGACAGAGTGAGCCTCAGTCTGTTGGCTTTCTGCTCTCTTCTGTGCTCAACAACTCCTGGTTTCAAGGGGGAGACCTTAAACAGTTGACTCGGGCTGTTCCTGGGGGGGCTGCAGTTTTATTTTTAACCAGTGGAAATATGCTTACGTGGGTAGTGTTTATGTGGCTACTGTGCCTGGCCCTTTATTGGTGTTGTGCAGCTATCTTATGCACACCATGTCCAAACTAGCACCTCGATTCATTACCACACTTGTGGGATATACGGTGGGGTTCCTCGGGGGCCTCAGCCAGTCCTGGCGTAAGCCACCACGCTAGCTCCCGGCGTGTCAACCACGCGGGCTCCCATGGCTACGGCAGCCCAGCGAGGTTCGCCGATACGAGAACACAGTAGACAGTAGTGCCGAAGCACAGCCGTTATATATTTGGGGAATCCCAAAGCATGCGAGCACAAGGCTCGACGGCGTTCACGAATCACGCCGTCCGGGTCGTGATCGCGAACGGGAGGTAGGCACTCACGGCGCGCGACAAACAAAGCTCCCACCTGAGACACAAGTATCCATCACCGCCGCGTTCCGCCGATCTCGCCCCGACCGGGTCTCCGCCGAGACTCCTTCGTCTCGTGCGCGCACGCTCGCGCCGCCCGCGCGCCTAACCCCGCACACATTGGTGGCGCCATCTCTCGGGGGACGCCGACGAACCAGCGGAGCGCCGGACCGGTTCCAGCGCACAAGCGTCTCTCCCGAAGCGCGCGCTGGCTCGGGATCGCAGGTCGCGGTTCTCCACGATTCCCACACACTCAAGCTCACAACAATAAAGCATCTGGAACAGCATGGTCACTTTACGGAACCTCGGATTTTAAGTTGATGGCCAGTTTATACTGCCATTGCATAGGTCTCGTGGCTCCTTGAGGCTATCGCGATCACTCTCGGAACACTCCGAGTTTATTGGTGGGGGAGGTTTGACACTTAACGTGGACCCCAATATGTCCTAGGCAATCTGCTTCTCCCCCTCCTCCCATAGCCTTTAGTTCTTGTTTCTTCCCTGACAATATTTAGAACAGTATTTAGAAATCTGGAACAAACTGCAGAAGGGTTAGCTGGTAGGCTAGGCTTGTTGGTGCATTGTGCTTCAGAGGAAAACGGTGTAAAAGGTGGTACGGAAGAAGAAAGGCGTTCACACAACACTGTTGCATGTATCCCTTTTTTTTTTTTGTCTACTCCATCTTTTGTGCTGTTTTCCTTCATTGCAATGAACCAAGCGTAAGGGTGGAAGCCACGAGGTGTGGTGCTGAATGTGGACCAAGTCACAGACAATATACAATAGTTTAGGAACGTGATGATGATGATGATGATTGTAGGGTTTAACGCGCCGACGCAATGCAGGCGATGAGGCGCGCCGTAGTGGAGGGCTCCGGATTAATTTTGACCACCTGGGGATCTTTATCGTGCGCCGAAATCTCGTACACACGGGCGTTTTTGCTTTTCGCCTCCATCTGAAAAGCAGCCGCCGCGGCCGGGAATCGAACCCGCGACCTTGTGCTCAGCAGCGCAACGCCTTAGCCACTGAGCCACCGCGGCGGGTAGTTTAGGAACGCATTTGGAGCACTGACAGTACACCATTGCTGCATGGGCTAAGTGTTTCAGTGCCTGGCCGGGCATGCCTGCCACGCCGTTCCTACAGCTGCTGTCCACATTTGTTGGGTTATAGTCGCAGTTGCTGCAACGCTCTTGCGCATGTCGGTAGAAAGACGGGTGCTCTGTACATGTGTTACACCATCTGCTAAACTTTAGTTAAAGGGCATTTCGACAATGTCTTAGAGGAACCGGAGACGCACCTCAACACAGCTGGAATGCATGGCATGACGCTTTGATGACCCATGATGAACTGAACTTGTCAAGAGGATTAAATTTCCTTTCCTGTACATTGGTACCATGAATGGACCAGTCTTTGGCAAAAAGCTGTTAAGGAATGGCAACCCAGGCTGTGACAGAAAACTTGCTGCTGCTTCTGTGCTGCCATGTCATGATCTGCCATGTTGAAAATTCGTGTGTTGTGAGGCACACCTTCACATCCACCTTGGTGCCAACGCATGTGCATCACCACTGCTCTGAGTGATCCCACCATGGCCGAAGCCATAGTGACACAGCATCGTGTGATGAGAGTGAATGTTTATGAACCCTTTTTTTTTTTTTTTTGCCAAGTTTGCTTTTGGTGCTTACTGTAGATTAAAGCAGGTGGGGACCATCTCACCCATTCGAAAGAAGTCAAGGCAGCCAAGCAGTTTTGTGCTCTCAGCATAGTTTGTGTTTGGCCCCACAGAACGAGGTGATGTTGGGAGTGGTAGTGAACGGTTGTTCTCTTCTGGGCAAGCGTTTATGCACCTCAGGAATGTTATAGCAGGCCAGGAGAGCACGGGCCGAGTTTAATCTTGCGCTCAGCTTGGCGTTCAAGCAAGGGTGTCATCTTCCCCACTTTCATTGGCCCATCCCTTCACCTGCCTGTCTTCCTTGTTTTAGCGGACCCCGTCTTCAAGTGCACTGTAACCGACACTCTCCTCCTGACATTGTGGTTTGGTTCCTTCGTTACGTACAAACCTGCGTCGTGGCGCGTTAAAATCGCCAACAAATTATTCTGCCACAGTAGAGGCACCTTGTGAGAACTCTTGTTGCTCCCATCTTGTCTTTCCAGACCCCGCCTCCCCCCAAGGTACCGGACTGGGAAGATGACGACGAGGACGTAGGTGAGCATCGGGCGGTGCGCGCGTTTCCGGGCACCTGGCACAGGGTACCGCCATAACCTGAGGCCTTGCACGGAGCCCCAACCTGCTGGAGACTATTCGGGCTTTGAGTGTGCACCAATTTTTCGCTACTGTTCAGCAGAAGGATCCTAGAGGCTTGTCAGTGCACCTCGGTTCAGCTTTATGGCTCGAAACTGTGAGCAGGGTTGTGGTTTTGGGGAGAGGCATGCAGTGATGCTACTGCTGCGCCAAACTGCGCCCAAGTGCTCTGGCTGCTACATCCTGCTACATTTCCTCTAAATTTGGCGATTATGCGCCCAACCTGTGCCTAAGGGTGTACGCCGACTTGAAGAAAGGAAACTAGCTACTTGAGGTTCCCCATTGGAAGTGGTTTTTTTGCCCTGGCTTGAACCCTTGATAGTATACACAAACAGCTTAACGGCCGTTACGACAACAGCAGTTGGCCTTAAGGGGGGACACTGGTCTTAAAATAACTTCTTTTAATTTTCAAGTAAGCTCTGTGAAACTTGAAAGTCTTGCTGCTTTTTCGCACTGATTTCGAATATTGCACGATTTTCTCAGTTGGTCAATTAGTTCCCAAGATAACTAGAGATAACTAGTCATTTTTGGAGGAACAATAGACAAAACAGTGTTGGTCATAAAGCTGTAATCTTTGTTTCCCAATACAATGAAGCCTGGTGAATGCAATAATCAAAGCAGTTTTTTGATGCATCGCTTGAAACTAATTTTACAGGTCATTAAACTTTGGTGTTTGAAATGGGCATTCCAAATGGTTCCTTGCCACTGGTGCCAACAAAGTTTACTGAGCTGTAAAATCAGTTCCAAGCGAGACATCAAAAAAACTGCTTCGATTATTGTATTCAGCAGGCTTCATAGTATTGGAAAATGTAAAGATTACAGTTTTATGACCAACACTGTTTTGTCTATTGTTCCTCCAAAAATGACTAAACATCTCTAATTTTCTTGGGAATTAATTGACCAACTGAAAAAATCATGGAATATTTGAAATCAGTGGGAAAAAGCAGCAAGACTTTCAAGTTTCACATAGCTTACTTGGAAATTAAAAGAAGTTATTTTAAGACCAGTGTCCCCCCTTAAAGGCAGTTAGGCGGAGTTACATGGCAGCGCGAGCGCTGTTGGAAATCCAACGGCTATCATCGCGACAACGGAGGTCATCAGTCTCTGTTCTGTCGTCAGATAGGCAAGATGGCTGCGCCCAGCAACGTGTCCCCATTGCAGGCGGGCGCGCTGCCACAAAAACGCTTTGTGTGGACACCGTCGCTGACGCATTTGCAAATTAACTTGTGGTAAGACAGCGATGCTGCGGTTACTTCGATGGATTGTGAATTAGGACACTTCACCACGTCGGAACTGCAACAAGCGCAGCCATTTGCAACGCCATGAATCAAATTGGATCGGTTAAATGTTCTGCAGTTACGGCCGTTTGAAACTTCAAACGGTCGTAACTTATGCAACAGACAAGATAGAATGATAACCTTAGCCTTATTGCACTGCTTGATTTGTGCACAGTTCACTGTTCCTTGTTCAACTGCATCATTCCAGCAGTTCTTTCACAAAGGCTGTCAAAAAATTGAATACTATAAAAAATCCAAATAAATTTGAATGTAGTCTTTTTACACAAAAACAAATCTTATATCTGCAATCAGAATGAGAAACTCAATAACTCCTATAATTTTCATCATCATAACTATAAACAAACATTTTTGGTTTAAGACCAGTGTGCCCTTTTAAAAGTCCTGCCTGCCGAGAATGGTCATTGGGTCCTGACTACAGATTTTTTTTTTTGGATATGTTTTAGATGCTGAATGAGTACTAATACATCATGCAAAGATATTCCTATTCAAAAATATTCTATTCGACGTGCAGTCAGTTTTTACTATTGCTTTTGATTTGCAGTCCCAAATTTGATATTCGCACAACTCCAGCATATGCCTTGGACTATGTGAAGTGCCATTGAGATGGACGGCCCCCTGCACTCTGCCACGCACTGCGCTTTGTGGCACTGCTGCCTTTTGTTTTGCACCACCGAAGTAGCACACAATTACAGGCACAAGCATGGCGCACTTGTTTGCGCAGGGCTGCCATATCACAGTGTGGGGGGATGACCGTGTAAGTGCGCCTTTCGATTCATTACATCACAGAGGGTATGCTGTCATCGGTTGCCAGAAATTCCATGTTTATCTTGCCCTTCCCCTCGCGTTCATTTATTTCAACCCCATTATGATGACAACTTTCTTCTTTTTCTTCTAGTGTCCACGTTTTTCTTGTGCCTTAAAACCCTGTGACCATTATGATGAGTGATCTGCTATAAGAGGTTGAAGCTTGGGCTTCTTGGTACATGATTTCAAAAGAAATAGCTTAATTAAGGGAGAGCCTGTTTCAAATCTTGTTACCTCAATATTGTTGTGAATAGAATTCAGCTTGGTGTCCACACTCACCTTGTTTTTTATTATTTTATTTTATTTTATTTTTGTGTGTGTGTGTACCGTGTCTGTCAGTCGCACCATTTTGTATTTTCTGACGCCATTGTGTGCTGCTGATGAAGGTGCCTAATGTTGATTCTGGTCATCAACTTGGCTGCATTGTAGAGCAGCTGCAGGTGTTGGTTCTGTAGCAAAGCGTCCTGACACTGTGCGCGTGCCTGTACGCCTGCTCCTTCCCCTCGGCTGCAGACCTGGGCCGCATCAAGGCCCGCTACGAGCCGCTCATCTTCAACGACTCTGACGATGCGGAGGGCGATCCGACTGTGGCTCCCACGACAGAGCCGGCGGAAGCCACCGTGCAACGGTCCTCTCTGCCGGAGTACCGCCCGCAGCTGATGCAAGAGGCCTTCCAGCCGGGGTCCACGCCCATCCACCTGCAGCACCGCTTCATGGTCAGGCTCTCCCCCTGTTCTTGGTTTTTAGACACTGCGGGTCAAAGTTTTGACCGAAGCAGGAAGGGATGCAATAACACTAGGAGATGGCACAAGGAACAAAAGAGAACACAGACGATGAATATATGAGAAACATTTTATAGTGCCCTGAATTCCCATTACCCGCTGCAGTGGTTCAGTGATTAAAGCGTTGTGCTGCTGAGCTCAAGTACAAATTCGATCCTGGTTGCAGTGGCTGCTTTTTAGATGGGGGCGAAAGCGAAAACATCCGTTTGTTGAAATTTTGGAGCACGTTAAAGATCCTCTGGAAGTTGAAGCCACTCTGGAACCATTCACTACAGCACACCCCATAGCCCAGGAGTAGGATAGGTGCAGTAAACTGCAAGAGTTTTAGTCTGAATTTTTCCCATTAAATAACATCAAAACGACATAATAGGTTATCGAGTAAGAACATGACACTCAAATACACCTGCAAAATTTTTGCTTTGAAAACATCAAGGGGATTTCAGATGTGGTAGGCATGACCCTAGAAATGTCTGTTGTTTGCAGAGACTCTAATTGAGACTGATTTGTGAAAGTAAGAAATAGTAATGAAAGGAATGCTGTGGCTAGTACTGCACAGCTGCCATTGCACAGTGCTGCCTGCATGGGTGTGTTTTGGTATGTAAAAGCAAGAGCCTGTTTGGGAGATTCTCACGCAGATAAAGGGTCGCATAGAAATGTAGGAAGGACACCAAAATGCAAAGTGTTATGTCCTGTTAGGACAGAATTCAAGCAAAACTAAGTTGGTCAAGCCGGCAATGGTTGGTTCATTTTGAACGACGAGGAGACCAGGCAAGTACCCAACACTACCACTAAAGAAGTGTGTAGCTGGGTCAGTACTTGAGAATGAAGGTAGTAGCATGAAGGTTAGTAATGTCGTGTGTTTCTTGCCTTGTCCTTGTGTTCACGTTCTTACCCTAAGCGCACAACTACAACTAACAGCTTCACTGTACAGAAAAAAATTCTGTGCAAAGACAAGGTGGAAAAAAAAATAGTTTTGCAGTTTTGCATCTTCCTTTCCTTTAGTGCTTCTTGTCCTTGCTTCGCCCTCTAAATGAAGCAGGATTTGCCCCACTGTGGGGTCCCTGAACTGTGGCCTGACCTGTTAACATTGGAGCTATGGCTGTGCCATGTGTACATCCAGAGTTACTCAATACACACCAGTTGTGAAACTCCCCGTCGGTCCCATGTACCAAAAACCTGTCCACAAATAGCCCCCTGCTCTGGGGGCACACACAGGGGCAAGCGTGGGGTAAGTTGACTAGCCTGCCATCTGCCGACAGAAAGTTGAAGTGGTACTAAGCGCTTGCAGCTGCTGCCATTAGGTGATAAAGAAAAACCCATGGAAACACAAGTAAACTTTACCAGATTTAGTGTTTACTAATTTGAAAAACAAGCCTTGTTTTATTGAGTTGTGCTATAGCCAAGTTCAATTCTTGTCCCCTAGTTGTGTCGCGCCCATACACCTGCCCCCCTCAGCTTCAACAAAGCACAGGTGCTCGCACGACCCAGGTTCCGAAGAAGAGTTTCACAAATGGAGCGCTATTCTTGTAACTGTCCCTTTTGAAAACGTCCCTTTTGAGTCCCTTTCATCGTGACGTACTTCCGGTTAAGCAGTGGGCATTGGAAGTAGGTTTGTTGCGCTTGCGTTACGTCACTTCCGGTTGTTTGCATTTAGCCAATCAGGGCTCGCCAAAAGGGACACTTTTGAAAGGGACGCAAAAAGGACAAAACTCGAGAGTACCACCCCTGGTGTATTTTGAAGAGCTGTGGTGTACATCGACTGCCAGTTGTGAGTGTAACGTAATGTGTGCAACATTTGCATCCCAGTGTTGGCAGTGTCGGGTGTCAGAGGAGAGCTGTGTGTATCCACAAGGGGCGTCAGCTGAGTGGTGTCTTGCGTGCGCAGGTGTGGAACTCGGTGGGCATCGTGCGGGCGCACAGCACGGCGGAGGAGAGCAGCGTGGACGTGGAGTTCCACGACGCGTCGGTGCACCACACGCTGCACCGGGGCAACCCCCAGGGCCACACCATGGCCGCCCTGAGCAGCCGGGCGCTGCTGCTGGCGGCGCCCCAGCAGCTGCTGTGCTTCCACTTCGCCTCGTGGGACGCCCACAAGGAGTGGTCTGTGGACGTGCCCCCTACCGACTCCATAGAGGTGCGGCTTCCTCCCTCCCTCTCCTTTCGGGAGGGTCAGCGGGGCCATTTTGAGCTTAAGGAAAAACAGCGCTAAGAACAGGGCGCAGTGTAACATCGCATCTATCCGTAATTCACATTCTAGTAAAATGTAAGGTACACAACACAACAGAGACACTTCTTGGAGCTCTACAGGCAACATATTCAACCACATCCACCATACTTTTCAACTGATAATCCCATGTTTTCCATTAAGCGTGTTTTGGAGTATTTATTAGAAGTTAAATTTGAAAAGCTCCTTTCATATGCATAATCATGCTGGCCCTGCACACCAGCCATCTTCATTGCCTTCTTCACTTCACTATTATTTTTACTGACATAATTTAACATTTACGTTTACATCACTGTATTTTAATAACTTTACTGGTGGGGGGGGGGTGCTCTTTGTCCCAGTTGGCCTTGCGCCATTAAACATGAACTATCATCATCATCATCACAGCGTAACGTCTTAAGGGGGGACGCGGCTTTCAACTTCGGAAAAATGACCAAAACATCGTTTTTTTGAAACCCACATATTCGGCTTCTATGTTTCCTATTCTATGCGTCTGCAAAGTTTTTAGGCTGAAAAGCGTCGCAAAGTGGCATAAAAAAATACTTTTGTCAGGCGCGGTGACAAACTATCAGCGCAAAAGGGCGAAAAAACGGCAATTTTCGGAGCGCTCTATCTCCGCAACGGTGCCACCGGGCGCGGCCATTTTGATATGGTTAGATCGGCCGAGCGATCGTCTTCCCGGTTCCGCTCGTCTCTTTTGTCTTCGTTCATTCACAAACGCACAAACGGCAGAAAAGAAACGACGCACAAACGAAGCTAGAAATAGATGCTGAAGCGCTATTGGTCCCCGGTCGGGGCACAGAGCAACGACCCTCCTGATTGGATGTTGCGGGCGCAACGCAAGATGGTGGCCGCCTGAGCTGCGTAGCGAGCGGTTCGAGTTCATTTTCACCGCTTCGCTCGGCCGATTTTCTGTTCAATTTATGGTATTCAACACGGACGTTATCGCGGTGGGAATGCCGGAGATAGCGAGCCAGATTACGGGAAGTTGTGTGGCTTGAAAGGAGAAGGTCATCGAACGCTTCGTGGTGCGCGTGACTCTACCGTCGCCAGACCCCGGAGGGTGACGCGGTGTGCGCGCTTGCGATACCGGTTCGTGAAGTGAACTTTTAGTCGGGTTTGCGATGTTTACACGCTTAGTTATTGCTGTGTTTTGACTGTGGGCTCGCTAGCCTTGAGAAAGAAACGGTCGACGCGTCAAACGCTGCGGCGCGCACGGCATAGCCGACGCGCATTGGAGCAGCACATGACTGGGCAACCGGTTACGATTGAACGCCAGTAGTTGTAATTAATGCCTGCGACATTAGATTTAATCTTAAAAGCGACCTGATCAGCCATATCAGGTATAATCAAAGTTCGATATGTCGCGGTAAGCGTGCGCTGCAATGCGCGCGAGCCATATTGCCTTTCTTGCGCAACGTTTCCCGTGCACTTGTAATTTTCATGCAAACAGGTTTGAGTTAGTAATATAGGAATAAAAATATGTTCTCTGCATTAAAAATGTACGTTTGTCGCAGCATTTAACAGTGATTTTTTAGTGAAATTATTGATTCCATTGCTCAGGGCATACTGGCTTTGCTGCGAGAAATATTGGATGCCTTGAATGTCAAAAGTAGTAAAAAAATATGCTCTTGCATTGAAGTTGGGAGTTATGCAGAATACTCTACCAAGCTTCAAAGTAGCTCATTTTCATCCTTGTGGTATGCAAACTTTTGGCCATGAACACCTGCACGTATGAGTACTAAGTTGCTGTGCCAGGCAAGATGATAAAACATAAAAAAAAGCCAAAAATGTTCAAATTTAAGTAAAAAAATGCTTAACTTGTTGCCATGGTGACAACACTGCAAAAGGAGGCTGTTCAGTGCGATACAGCCAACCAGCTAACCTACTTTGCATTGAAAGCCCATTGAAACCCATCTCCCCCTTTGTTTGGTCTGAAAAGTGGGGTATGTACTCTTCACAGAGGAGCTGAAAATGATGTTTTCTGGAAAGAGAAAGGCTGTAAAAGGCACTCCAATTTCAAGGAAAGGCATTCCAGAAGCCCCATGTTCAAAAGGACATGAAAGGCTACAATCGTGACGACTTTTGATAAGTGAAACCTATGTTGCAACTTCGGAAGCCGTTTTCTCAAAACAGTTTTTTTTGCCACCTGTGTCGCTTGTACCAGGGATTTATTTGTGACCGCTGGGTCTATTTTGATTCCGTTTCTTGCATTACATTCCTTGATGAACAGTTCAGGTCGTGACACTTTTGGTTTTCCAGATTTGTTTTTTGTGATTTTTTTATTCAAATAATCGTTCACAGTCGACATGCCTATTGCACATTAACCTCTAAAAAAATGAAAACTAAAAAACATTGTGTTGTAAAAAAAAAATTCTAAAACTGTCACGACCTCGTCCATTCATTTGGGAATGCAAAGCACTTCGAACAAGTTTTCTATCATGTTTTATAAGGCGCTCAAGCTCAGTACAAGCGGAACAGAAAGAAAATTTAATACATAAAAAAGTTTTCAAAATATTAGTTTGAAATTTTTATGGTGTTATCATGGAAACATTTCCAGTTGCTGTGCCAATTTTCATCAAAATCCACAAAGAAATAAAAAAGTTTATTTTGAAAGCCACGTCCCCCCTTAATGGTCGTGAAGGCTGCGTACAGCTACCCCACCTTCAACTCTTACTCATTAGTGTGAGCTTCCTTCACTTTTTCCTGTTGTTGTTTCCCCCTCCCCCCACCCCAGCCCTGGAGGCTGTTCCCCTTTGTCTGCTCCCAATCAAGGTCTCCTTCCTCTTGTTGCACAGGCGGTGGCCCTGGGTGGCGACTGGCTGGCGGCCTGCTGCACGTCGGGCCTGTTGCGCCTGTGGTCGCTGGGGGGCCTGCAGCGGGGCGCGTGCCGTGTTCCGGGGCCCCCCATTGCCATGTGCACCACACCCCCGCACTCTATGGCACTCTTCTTTCACCAGGGTGCCGGTAAGTGGGAGGAGGGGCACGCCTGAAACCGTCATCCTCGCTGGCTTCTTAAAAAGAATTGTTTTAAAATTTTGAAGAGAGAAACAGCGCTAAAGACAGGACAAAGAGGAGACTAGACACACGCAGCCCTGACTGCCAACTGAAGTTTTATTGAAAAGAAGGGGTTTTTAAGCACGTTTATCAGAAAGAACATATACAAAAAGATAATAAATACATAATAAAATATATTTATAGCTTGGCAATCTGTTCCGTGCTGTGAATAACAGAGAAAGAAGAGTCAGTTGCAACATTAAGCATGCCAAACGTTGCGTCAACTGCAGTGTAGGTGTGGTGTATGAAATTAAACTGTCATGTGGCCGATCCTATATCGGCCAGACGGGGCGGTGCATCAATGATCACCTAAGGGAGCGTGCGTACTGCCTAAAGCAGGGCACGGGCAGCAACCTTGCTGTACACTGTTCAAAGTGTAGCGGGTGAACTCCGGCCTTTGAAAAAGTCGCCATATTGAAAAACCACTTCAATTATTGCACTCACCAGGGTTCATAGTATTGGAATATATAAACAGAACAGTTTTATGACCAACACTGTTTTATCTATTGTTCCTCCAAAGATGGCTAATTACCTCTAATTATCTTGGTAACTAGCTGACCAACTCAAAAAATAATGGTATATTTGAAATCAGTGGGAAAAAAGCAGCAGACCGGCAAGTTTCACAGGGTTTACTTAAAAATTAAAGGAAGCTGTTTTAAGAGCAGTGTCCCCCTTAAGCCCCGTAGGGAGTCCAGTGACAATGCCATGTGCGTGTGTGCAGGTGTGTCTTCCGAGCGGCAGTTCGTGGCGGTGCAGCAGTACAGCATGTCCGGTGGGCGAGGGGCGCATACAGTGGAGGCCCCCATCCCTGTTCCTCTGGGAGACAAGCAGAGGCTGGCCTGGGCTGGGTGAGTGGCCCTCCTGCTGTATCCCCGCAGGATTACGCGCTATCACCATCACCATTGTGTAAATAACTGTGTCATTAAAGGGGCCATGAAGACAAAGTGCAAGTTTGGTTTATTCAAAACATTGCCTCGTTGGAATCATGCTGACGTTCACTGCGTCGGCTTCTGGAAACCCGTTTTGAGGCCGAAGTGTGTGTGGCTGTAGTGGCCCGTCGTATTTTTGTGACGGCCTCCCTTCTTGGCAGTTCTTCAATATCCACCGGTTGCGAAACTCCACTTCAGAATCGGGGATTTTGCTGAACGTCTACTTAACAACACAACCTAATAAGACACAGCTTGCTTTTCAAATTGGGAGACATTAGTTTCGGTAGTGTTTACTTATGCTCGCACAGTTTTCCTCTCATGACTTACAGCAGCAGCCGCAAGTCAACCTGCCCTGTGCTTGCCCCTTAATGTGAATTGTAGATGACGAAGCTCTTGTCACATACCACCACACTATCATCATAATTGTACATCGGTCTGTCATTGCCATTAAACCGTTCCATCAGGGGTCCCACGGCTTCGCTCCCTGGTAGCTAGACCGCAACGAGGCGGTCGGTCCGCAACACCCCTGTTTGCCCCTCAACGCAGGGGGGCCAACTGCAGGCCCGTTTTTGATACATGGGGCCTATGGGGAGTTTTGCAACGTGTGTGTATTGAGAACCTGCTTCTCAGAAATGGTCAGGCATTTCGCAGCCACATCGCTGTTTGCCTGCTGGCTGGCTTGCACCCGTGATGAACGCTGCAGTTGTGACCGTGGGAAATGGCGTTGCTACCCTGCTGCTGCTTAACTGCCATGGCACTTGACATGGTGTCATCAGTTGAAGGGACCACAGAGACTGTGCACCCTTGTTCTGCCTGCAAAAAACTCATTCTGGTCCCAAAAGAAATTTTAAGGAAAAGGAAAAAAAGACTGAACTTTTGAATTTCCTGCTTACACAGCACCTGCTTTGGCATTACCGAGGAAAAACAAAAAACCAGTAATCGGTTTGTTAGCTTCATGCTGACGTTGCATCAGAACAATAAAATGGAACCAGAGGAACCAGAGGGATCACCACAATCTTAAGGCATGTTTTTTGGAGGTAGCTTTTGTTGGCAGCCATTGGCATGGAGTGTGCAGCAACAGTGGGTGATGTTTGCGCAGGTACACGGATGAGGGTTCCCTCTGCTACGTGGACTCGGACGGGATGGTGTGCATCCTGAGCCCCTCCGGTGGCTGGCTTCCCGTTTGCAACACGCGGGACAACGTATGCGCTCGCACCACCCTACCTTTTGGGGGCTGGCCTCTCTCTTGCAACTGTTAGCTTGGACACGCGTAGCAAATGCTGTAGCTGTAGAAACTTTATAGGGGTCATCATTGCTGTACCGATGAGATAGATTATCATCATCGGTGCCTGTCATCACGCGGGAGCAGCTCTCGCTCAAGCTGCTTCGTCCTTCATCGCCATCTTGTAAATAGAAGCACCATCGTATCGCCGGGACGTCGCGGCTATTGGTCTCTCCTTATTTTACAGTAGCTCTATTCTACCGCTTAAAGGGACCCTGCAACACTTTCCATAAGTGCTTTCACTCTTTCCTTCGCATCTGGAACCACTGCGAAAGCTATAGTTACCGTCAGCACAGAGCAGCACTGCGTGGCTTGCTCGTCGCACCAGATAAGCGTTCTGTTCCTGTTTTGTTTTTGTGGCTTTCTTTTTTTAAATTGCTATCGAAAAGCGTTCATTGCTGCAACTGAAGGAAAACCAACCAACAACCGCTATATGGCCTCAGTGACGTAATTCGAGCCGTTGGAGAACGTCAAGACCGGGGAAGAGAGAAAAATCTTTTGAGCGAGTCTGATGGGCATAAAGGTACTTGGCTGAGGTACTTCGGGACCCCCTAATCTAAGTACTGGGTGTGTTGGGTGACTACGTTCCGTAAGCATTTAAGATTTCAAAGAAAGTTGAAAAAAGGGTTGCAGGGTCTCTTTCGCCGTTGCAAGGTCAAGAGTGCAGGCTTAGCTTTCACCCTTGAGCACTGTCTGGGTGCGGTCGTCTGCTCCTTTAGTGGTGCACACCAAGGGTAACCTGCAGCTAGTCGACTTTAGCTGCACGCCCATACGCCTCCCTTTAGGCAAGTAGGCGCATGAGCGACTTAGCTTGCAGCTAAAGCCGCCTGTATGCCTACCCTGAGCCCACCTTTTGTGTGTCTAGCTTTTCCACGTAGCTGCATCCTTGTGCAAAAAGCCAACTTCAAGGGATAGAGCTGGAAGTTCGGCTGGACACATAGTAGAGATACTTGACAGCCAATGGAACTCCAGTTTAAGGCATCATATGTAGATGAGTAAAACGTGCGTGGCATGCAGCAAAGCAGCTTTATTTATTTTATTTGTTTATTCAAAAATACCCCTAAAGGCCCTCACTAGGAAGGTATTACATACGGGGCAGGATACATTGAAAATGAACAAAGCAGACAAGACTGACAGCATATTAATAGACAAAAGAAGTAAATACAAAAGGGTGCGAGGCAAAAAAAATGTACAGAAAAAAAAGGCTGGAAAGAACTCTTACACAAACCTACAGAAGCATTTTAATGAAGTTAACATACAGTGTGAGTGCATAGAAGTTCTTGGAATTTGGTCGTATCGGTTACAGTTGCAACGTGAAATGGTAGAGCATTACAATCAAAAATTGTGTGAGGTATGAATGATTGTATGAATGAGTGATTGAAAAAGGGTATGAATGATTGTGTTCTGCTGCCGCTAAAATGGTGTAGAGAGGTTCGTGGAGGGATTTGCGAACCCCCTGAAATGCCCTTGCAGATCCTTATTTAAGAATCACAGTGCAGTAAGATCAGATGTATCACAATATGGATCGCTATATCAATGAGGGTAGCCTGGGCAAGTTCGGCCGGAAGTGCGGTGTGGCTTGGCTAGCAATGGCTTTGTGGCTGCACAAATTGCGTTTATGTTAAAAAAAAATTGCTGCCAAAAGTGCCACCGTTAATGATTTTTACATTGTATGAAAATACTGTGTTATAGTGCTTAGGCTGAGAAATCAATTTTTGCGGTTAGAAAGAAGAAAAGGCAGGCATTTCGCGCTTGGCTCACGCCGCCAGATAGAGCAGGCCATCCCTGATATATTTATAAATTATTACATACTCCAGACCAGATGCTGTTTTCTTTGTTCTTTTGTGAATATTTA
This sequence comes from Haemaphysalis longicornis, assembly GCF_048455015.1. Taxonomy (NCBI): domain Eukaryota; kingdom Metazoa; phylum Arthropoda; class Arachnida; order Ixodida; family Ixodidae; genus Haemaphysalis; species Haemaphysalis longicornis. The sequence goes on from NW_027526445.1 coordinate 187,379,943, forward strand.
CCTGAAAATAGAATATTTAGATTGTCTTAAACTGTGCTGTGTGCTTGCTTCCTGTCAATACTGTATTATTATCTTCTGCTACGCACTTTGGCAGGCGAAGTGGATGCAACAGCTAGAGATGCAAGAGGGATGTCTTTGCGTTGTATTAATTTCCTTTGCCCAAACAGACATAAATAAATCTAGAGGTGAGGCCTATTACTGCAAGTAAGCCTTCAAGCACACGTGCAAAGCATTATGAAATTGCGTGAATGCTTTAAATAGCAAATAAGTCCCAGCTTGCCGAGTCGCCGTCTATGTTGCTTTGTTGCGCCCGTCAGCGGCAGTGCATGCTTCAAGGGGTAACCAGATGCAGCGACAGGGACGTGAAAATCGTAACTCCATGGGTACGGCAAACGGATAGTGTGGAAGGCAGCAGCGACAAGCGAACACATTTATACACCGGTTGCCGGGGCCGTCGCCATCGCTCGACCTTTGCCGGCGAGGAGCACCCCACAAGCGAGCAGCAGCGACGAGCAACGACAACGGAGGGCATCGGCGGCAGTGTATTCATTTTTTTGCTTGTCGCTGGAGTCTCCCATACTAATCGTTTGCTGCACCCACTGAGTTACGTTTTTCGTGACGCCTGTCGCCCTCTCTTCATGTGGCCACCCCTTCACCTTAAAGGAGTACTGACACGAAATTTCTCGCTTTCAGTTTTTATGCTGTAAAGAATTCCTATTGGCCCAGTAATTACGAAAATCGAACCGAAAGCCGTCAGCCGCCAACACAGAATTAATTATAGCACGTTTATTGCAACCAATTTCAAATTTGGTCGCCGCGCGGGAAAATGGCCGTTCGAAGGCCAGCCTGCAAGCGGGCCAGCCTTACGTCACGGTCTCACCCGTGACGTCAGGGACGTTTTTCTTTCCTCCATGCGTTCGCCGCATCGTCTGCTACGATTGCACATGGTCCACCCTCGCCCGCGCAGTCGACATATCGTCTGAATCGTCAGACTCGGATGAGTCGCTGCCACCCAACAGACAGAACAACTTTATTTGGCCAGGCGATTAGGCCGGCGATGTCTTCGCCGTCGTCCGTTTTTTAATATCACTGCGGCTCGAACCGGCGCAGACCGTGATAGCAACAGTTTGTCGCCACTCTTCTAATCAATCTGATCGCGAACAAGAAGTTCCACATGCGAGAAAGTAGATGTTAGTGTGTTGAAAAATTGTGCTAGGGGTTGTTATCAGCGCTGAATTTAAAAGTGGCGTTCAGATATTTGCCGCGATGGTAAGCATATGCTGACCGGCACCGGAGGTTCGGCGCTCCGACCCAGCACTGCCGGCACAGCGGTGCGGCGAGCGGCCGAAAGATGGCGCCACCTGCGCGTTAGAATCAAAACAGGCCGCGGCAGATGTCTTGGTCACCGATCGCCGAAACGGAGATTATTGCCGAAATAAAGCTCTATATGCGAAAAAGAGGATGATATTGTGGTGAAAAGTTGTGTAAGGGATTGTCATTCGCAGTTGTACAGATACCAGCGATCAAATAGTCGCCACGATACCAACGATACCAAGCCTAAAGTTCCCAACACCCAAGGTGACCCGTGCAACCCCGAGCCCACTGGCTTGGGCGACAGTTCTAGCGGCCGCCGCGGCGCACGAACTCAGTCCACGTTTAGCGCTACATGTCGTCGCGTGGAAAGTAATGCATCTTGGCGTCGTCGTCGATTTGCTCGGGCAGGCTTCCACGAGCAGTATTTCGCATACCGCGAGCTTGCCATACCGCAACCAGGGTGTGCTGGGCGACGCGCACCGCCACGTCGCCGCGGTGCCCGTCGACATGCGCAGTTTTTGGCACCAGTGCAAGGGAATACCATGCGCCGGCCACGAACTGAAGAGCAAAGACATCGAACACGCAACGTTTACAAGCATTGCTCACACAGCTACGCCCACGTCTCCTGCCCAAACGAATACCACCGACAACAGCAGCGCAGGATATCGTTTCCGGTTCCGAAAACGACTATATGACGTCACCCTGAACCGGCCAGACACGCAGGCCGATGTTTCGTCACGCCGAAAGCGATTTCGCTAGTGCTGCCGATTTGTGGAAGCCCGCGGCCTGGGCAATCAAAATCTATTTTAGATGTGATTCCGGCCTCGGATCGCTGCGAAAATTTCTGTGAGGCATCTGTACAAACTACTGAAGCCAATGATATCATTTTTTAGGCGTCAAAATTTGGTGTCAGTACTCTTTTAAGAAACTCCCCTCTGTTGCGAGAACATGCGTTAAGTGCTAATCATGGTGTTATTTAGACATGTCTGTGATAGCCATTGAATGCCAGAAAGTGGCATGCCGAAAACAGGACTAACAAAAACTTCGGAACCGACAAGTCCAATCCGTAGCACTTTGCACTAGCCACTTGCCGCCGGTCCGATTCTCGCAGCACCCACAGTTCCCACGGCGGCGTGCGATTGCAGCGACAGTTTCCACTCTAGGCAATACTGAGAACCTCTATAGGGATAAAGTCACTGTGTGTGCGTGTCTAACCCGGCTGCGTTTGACTCCTCCCTCACACTCCTGTGGGTGGCTGTGTGCAGGTGAAGGGCCAGTCGGACCACTACTTTGTGGTGGGCGTAAGCGAGTACCGGCAGCAAGTGCGGTGAGCCTGTCTTCCTCTGCCTCCTCCTCCCTTCCCCAGGAGCAGTGAGTATGACCTCCTCCTCCTCCCCATCCTCCACGTTTCAGGGCACTGCTGTGCAAGGGGTCGCGCTACCCGCCCACCCTGCCACGACCGGTGATTGCCATCCTCAACTTCTCCCTTCCCTACCTGGGAATGGACAGCGAGAAAGGGCGCCTCGAGGTGCGTGTGTGCCTTCTACAGCAGTGGCAACAGTTGTGCGGGGGTGAAAGGGGGCCATTGCGTCCACAGCACGGACATGGAACGGTCGAGTGGGCATTTCATTATCCGCAGTAGGTGGATTCCAGGAGCAGTTTTGTGATTGATGTCCAATTTTCGTGACTCCAAGGGAACAGTGATTCTTGCACAATTTGTAGGAAGTTGGGCACCCACACAGTGAGGCCTGATCTTGCGGGCTGCCTTGTCGCCTTTTTTTTTTTTTTTGACATTTGCACTATCTCTGTGAGACTGAAAATTAATCGTGACTGCACGCAGCACTTGAAGCTACATAGTTCATAGCTCCATAAGAAGATACACAGTAGTACGCAATTAGAGTGCTTTGTTGTGTACTCTCCCGTGTTTTATTGTCTTGTACTGTGAATCATGAAGCCCTTTCCAAGTAGCTCAGTTTTCCGCTTCAGAATCTGGTCTGTGCAAGCGCCCCCTGCTTTGTTGCAGCTGAGGAGGCAAATGTAGCGGCACAGCATCTAGAGGACAAAAACTTGACTTTGCCAAACGTTTACCTAATAACCCAGCTTGATGAAACAAGTCTTGGTTTTCAGGGTAGAGGAAAAAAAATTACGTAATGTTTGCTAATGTTCCCACAGTTTTCCCATGCGACATACACCGGCAGCAGCAAGCGCCTGAGTACCACTTCAACTTTCTGTTGACAGATGGCAGGCTGGTCAGCTTGCCCCTGTTTGCCCCCAGCAGGGGGGCCAACTGCAGACCGGTTTTTGATACCTGGGGCCCAAGGGGGGTTTCGCGACTGGTGCATGTTGAGCAACTCTGGTTCTAACGGACCCCCGCACCCTCTCTTCTCCCACAGGAGGAGCTTGGCCGGGCCTGGTGCCTGGAGGAGGCCCTGGGAGCAGCAGCCCAGGACGACCAGCTGCTGGCAGAGGCACGCAGCAAGAGACAGCTCCTGCTGCTCAAGCTGTTTGCGGTGGGCTCCCTCTTTCTCTCTTTCGCTATTTCCTGCCCTGTGGTGTTCCTCTCAGCAGCATTTGCAACACAAGACAACAGCAACGGCAGTCACGGCAAAGGGAGGCAGGGGAAGTCAAGGGCATACACGGCAAGGAAAGAAGGCCTCGGAAGAAAGTCATTAAGTTACCTACGTTTGACACAAAACAGATGGCGGAACGGCCATGGCACCTCTTGGGTGGGGGCAAATTGGCCAGTGGGGGCGATACTGGTCCACATGTAGGAGTGGTGCGTTCTAAGTGAGCTAATCTATTGGTGACATTTTCCACAGTCTGGTCAACCCTTAGTTAACAGCTTTATGGCTAGCGTAGATTCACATTTTGATGGTGAAAACAATCTGCCTACCTTGGTGGCAAGACTGCACATTCTTCAGGTCGGGTAAATGAGCGGTGTGTTTCGAGTCGGTTTCTCGTATAAGAAGCTTGTGGTCACCTTTGAAGTGGAGCGTCAGCTTGGTGGCCGGGGGAAAATTTTGAGGAAACGGGCTTGTCTTGCCCTCAGAGATTTATTAAGGAACAGAATAAAGAAAACGGGATGTAAATCTGACAAGCAGTTCTTGAGATATCACTGGAATAAGCGGTCACAAAGGGGAAAAAGTTCATTTTGAGAGAATGGCCTTCAAAATTTGTGTACACATTTTCAGTTGTAAAAGGACCCCGCAGCATAGCTAGAGGGGTCTTTGCGCACTGTCTTCCTCCTCTGTCGCTTTACCACTGGAAAGGAAACTGCACTGGGGAATTCATGCCGTCGTGGAGGGTTATGGGAAGACCCCTGCTGTTGGCTTGGGCTTGGCATGACAATCGGATTCTTCAGCAGTTTTTCGGATTTGCTTTCTTTACTATGCATTGACACGTCTACGAGCTACCGGGAAACGTGGCATGCTTAGTAAAGCGACTGTGTTGGCCGTGCAGCTTGCGGCCAAGGCGGAGCGGGAGTTCCGTGCGCTGGATGTGGCTGGCCTGATGGACTCGGAGCGCCTGATCCAGGGCGCCGTGGAGTACGCCTCCAAGAGCCGTAGGCTGGCCCTGGCACAGCGCGTGGAGCAGCTGCTTGCTCTGCGGGATAACGATGACGACGATGACGACGACGAGAGTCCTCCATTGCCTGCCCCCCGCCAACGAGCTGCCCAGTAAGATGGTCCGCCAGCTCAATACAGTGGAACCTCATTTATACGCTTTTCCTCAAGGAAAAAAACGTAGCAGCAAACAAAACGGACCAGAGAGGGAACAGTTTAAAAATCAATGAAGTCAAGTCTAGTTTCTAGTCTACATTCCTTATTTACAAATTTTTGATCCTCAAGACCAGTGTCTCCCCTTAATAGAAGGCTATCTTTTGAGGCCGGAGTGGAGTTGAGTGGTTGCCAAAGGCCACATTTTTCAAACTAATCACAATGGTACTTCGTCTTCTTCGTTTCCCCTTTAGCAAGTGTGGTTTGAGTGAATGTGCAAGGTTGTAACAGGAGCAAACTGCTGGTAAGTGAACCCACCACCTTGTTGTGGAACACATTACAGCGCAAAGGTAAACAATGTATGAGATTTTGGCACACATTGAAGATCCCCAGGTGGTTAAAATTAATAAGGAGCCCTCCACTGCAGTGCGCCTCATCGCCTGCGTTGCGTCGGCGCGTTAAACCCTACAATCAATTAATAAATCAAGCAAAGCTAGAGAAAGACTAAGAGAGAACACAGGACAAGCTCTGTCCCAGGCAAGCTCCTGTACAAGAGGACAGGTGACAAGCTCTTAGACGTCGTCTACCTTTGCGCTGTAATGGGTTCCAGAGCTGAGTGTCAACTTTCCCAACGACATGTTCTTCTGCCACAACCTTGTGCTGAGCACTAGCGCAAGGGTTCCCCACTGGGAGGCCACCGTTGGGGGGGGGTTCAGCAGCGGGGTGTGTGCCTGCGGGTGGCGGCCTGAGCCCACTCCTGTTCCCCCCATGGGTGCAGGCCGGAGCGGAGAGAGGAGCCCGTGCTGAAGCCCAAGCCCCTGCTCTTGCCAAGGAGCCGGCCAGTCGAGGAGGCACGCAGCCAAGGTGGGTGTGGGGCAGGGGGGGAAGCAGCGCTTCCTAGGGCAGCCAGATAGCATCACAAGCACCTGGCCCAGCTTAAAGGAGTACCGACACGAAAATTTTATGTTCCACTTTTATTGCTTTTATCGATGCTTAATGGTCTGCCAAACCCGAAACAGCACTTTAAATACTTCAGCGCGCGATAATTAATTGCATTGAACAGCCTGAAAATCGTTTGTTTCAAATCCCTGCGCTTTCATCCCGAAAGGCGCATACGACAGAATCCCGGCATGACCTCGCCGCTTTGTGCGGACGTCAAAACACTGTGGAGGCCAGTGGGGCATTGTTTCGACCGCGCCGCCGCCAGAGTTGAACGCGCTCACCGCTCACGGGGCAGCGCGCGTGAAGTGAAGTCACGAGTTTTTGACGAGCCCTGTCGCGTCACTTCTTTTGGCTGTCATGGGATGATGTCGCGCTGATGTCCATTTCCTGAGTGCCGCTCCGCGCGCTGTTCCGTCGGCGCGATAAATGAGGTCCAATTGGAGTATGTTCTTTGTGTCGCAGGCCGCTCATATTTCACCCAGGGTATTCTGTTGAGTAAAGGAAGTGAACTGTGCAATAATATTAACGCCGAAAATTGGTGTCAGTACTCTTTTAAGCTAGGGGCATCTGCCACAGGGGAGGCAATTGCACAACCCCAGAACGAATTGTGGCTGCTACCCTCTCCTTTGCTGTTGCAGCTACAAAGCTTCGTGGTCTGCGTTGGTTTTCATTGCGACATTACCTGGTCACTAGCCTGTGCCCGCCACAATGGGCCGTTTCGCCTCCTATATATATTCCTGTTCTGTGGTGTGGGGTGTCTTCGTGGCACCAGCCACCTGCCACCACAGGGAGCGATGTTGTTGCTCTCAGACACGCTCTCACCAAGCAGCCCAAAGGAGTGTCCCAACTTGCTTGCTGGTTGATGTCGGAACATTGTACATACGTTGGCCGCATGCTGGTCGGTTTGGAGAGAGTGCCGTTATTTGGGGTGAATTTTTGCTGGTCAGTCAGCCAGAGGGGCTCTTGGTTCTGCCAGGGGTCAACAAAATCCGGCACGCGTAAATCGACTGCTTATGACTACAGCAAGAGAGAGAGAGGGTGAAGTCACGGCAGCCCATAGTACAACAGTCTTGGCAGGTGTTTTTCTGCAGACTTTCTCCGCAGAGATTTTTTCCATGTACACATGCACATGCACGTACACCAAGTTAAAAAAAAAAAGGAAACCCTGGCTACAATAAAGGAAGAATAACTATTTACGTCAGAATTTATGTCAGACTGACTTCTTTGCCAGGAATGTACATCATGTGGCGTCCAAAACCCCCTCATCTTCCTTCTATCACCCCATGGCTGCCCCCAAGCTCGTTGTCTTCGTCTTGGCTATTTCCTAATGTCCACCACAACAAAAATGTACTACACCAGCCTTTGGTGTCTATCAATACTGCACCATTATTGTTTAGGTGGTGTAGATAAAAGGAAGGAGTGTTACTTTGTTGTCTCTAAGCATTCGAAGCCTCGGCACATATTGACTATTTTTCAAGGTCAATTTGTTAAAAATTTTACGTAGAATTTTTTTTTTTTTTCCCTCACTTTTAGCTACAGCCAAATTATTCCTGATCCCTTCCATAAGTGCACGCCTCAGAGAAGAAGTTGTAGCAGCATCCACAACAGCACCATTCATAGCGTTGTGCTGTCTGATGAGACAAGAAAACGAAGCTGGCTCCGAGGCTCGAACACCACCACTGTGTCTTAGCCGCCTTTCTTTTTTCTGATGGAGGCCAAAAGCGAAAACGGCCGTGTGTGCGAGATTTCGTCGCACGTTAAAGATCCCCTGCAGGTGGTCAAAATTAAATCCGGAGCCCTCCACCACGGCGCGCCTCATTGCCTGTGTAGCGCCGGCGCATTAAACGTCGTGATCAATCAATCAGTCGCCTTTCTTTGTGGACCTGGCCTGTCGGCCACTAACACGGTACAGCTATTGTGGCCTGCTTCTTTACACAACGTCCAGCCCTGCCTACAAAGTTTTAGTCTCCTCCTATTGTCACTTCATTGCGGACTGCCGAGTAAGCATGTAAAGTGTGAAAGATGTCCCTCCTTTGATGTTCCTGGCTTGAGGCAAACATTTGTCCGCTTCAGGGTGAATGAGTTACTTTTGATATGAAAGATCACTCTCTCTGCCATCGGGTATACATGCGAGCGCTACAGGGACAGAGTGCCATCTGCTTTACCTTGCCACCTTCAGCTTGCATTACCTCAGCTGCTTGCCCTTGTAGCTGTTTTTCTCAGGCTTCCAGGCCCCTCTAAGGTAGCTGCACTGGCTGCTTTAAAATTAGGGGGGGTTGGTGCTATTTCAGAAAGTGGTGGCGGGATGATGCTCCGTCTTGGATCTGCCACTTCTGTGACCGCCCTCTTACACAATCCCAGTTTTGGGTTGTGGTAGGCAGTTATTGTGCTCGCAAGCAATGATCCATGCTCTCTTCTTTATTGGGTACAAAATGGACGACTGTAACACGTGGGCATTAGCACTGCATGTCATCCAATAGGTTCCAGAAAAGAAAGTGTACGTAAAGAATTAGTACGCATATGATGGGGTGTTAGTCCAGTCGCTTATCCTGCTGAAAGTGCTGCAGTCGGTTCTGTGGCACCTAGTAGGCAGTGATCCCATCTGCACTTCCCCCGCTCCCCAGCTGCATTGCATGGTGAGTGCACTAGTGGCACCTGCTGCAGTGGTTCAGTGGTTAAGGCGTTGTTGTGCTGCTGAGTCGAAGGATGCGGGTTCGATTCCAGGCCGCTGCGGGCACTTTTCATATGAAGGCGAAAAGCGAGAACGCCCATGTGTCGGCATTCGGGCGCACGTTAAAGGAGCCATGAAGAGAAAATGCAAGTTGGTTTTATTCGAAAGATTTCATGTTTTATAGTGCCCCCAGTGCTTGTCCGGATACAAACGGCGCTTTATTCATGAGAAATTAAACAATGTAGGTTAAAATTTTGATTTTCCCGCTCAATCGTGCGTTTTCGTGGTCCCAAATGACATCACAGGAACCGACCGCTCTGCAGCCTAGAGTACCTTCATTCACGCGTCCGCCGTACAGGGTAGAGACACGTATACGCTGGCGCCGCCATTTTCGGTTGCTCGCTCGCCGCCAAAGCAAGTCATTGTGTCAAAACCGCGCTAAAATTATCGCCGCAACGCAGTTTACTGAAGAAGTTTGAATCATGTTGTCTGTTTCGCGTTGCTAGGTCTCGTGGGAAACGAAAAGAATACCGCGTTGAGCCCGTTGGCGCAATTGCGGCGGCACGGGACCGTTCAAAGGTTGTCTCCACCCTGTACAGCGGTGTTGGTTTGTTCCCGCGTTTCTTTACGTTCCGTAACCTAGATGGCGCCACCATACCATGGCAAGCGTTTGGTTTGTTTTTGCCCGCATTTAAACCTGGCTTGTTTTTGTTCTGGGAGAAAATATTCGTTCCCTGAAACAGTGCTCGCACGACAAATGGGGTCACGTAAGACACCGTTGCTTGCGTCAATCGGCCAGTGTCGTCTGAGACAACCCCAAGCCCCGTAGTGCTGTGCAGCTAAACCAAGCATGCTGTGCGCAGTACGAACAGCAGAACGCATCAGTACTTCTATGTTTACATGTGCTTTCGTAACTTCCATTGTTTGTCCCATCGTTCTTATTGCTTTGTAAAGAATGTGCCCTAAATTTAAGCGCAAATCGCTCGTTCTAGTTTGTAAGCTCTACCTAATTTGCGTCTGCTTCTGCCAGCCTCCGCCAATCGCAGAGCTTAGCTCATGTGACATCATAGGTTGTGTTGCGGGAAATGAGCTGGTGGGTCGCATGACCATTCCCGTTTTTCCTAATTATGTAGCTTATTTGAGCGAAGTTTACGTTAAAAGTGGTGTCAGTATGATTCTAACGAGACAATCTTTTGAATGAACCAAACTTGTGTTTTCTCTTCATGGCTCCTTTAAAGGGGCCATGCAGACAAAATACAAGTTTGTTTTATTCAAAGTATTTCGTGTTTTATAGTGCCCCCAGCACTTGTCTGGAAACAAATGATGCCGTATTCATTCAGAAATGAAGCAATTTAGGCCAGAATTTTGATTCTCCCGCCAAATCACGTGCTTTTGTGATGTCTGCTGTGAACTCACAAGGGCGGGTATTCAAACTATCTTCTATTTCGTCATTAGGCTCTGCAGCCTTGCTTACTGCCAGTCCTCCCAGATGGAGCTACCATACTCAGTCGCGAACCGTTGTCCACAGTTGCTTTGTTTTTGACCGTATTTGCACCTGGCTTGATTTTGGTACGGTAGAAAGTAATCGTTTCGTGAAACATGGGGTATGCTCGACAAACAGGGTCACGTAAGATGACGTCGCATACGCCAATTGCCAGTGTCGTGTAAGCCAACTCCAAAGTGGCGGACTGCTGTGCAGCTATAACAAGCATAGTGCGCCCAGTACCAACAGCAGTGTGCATTGGTACTTCTGTGCTTACATGTATTTTCATAACTTTCATTGTTTACCGCACCATTCTTACTGCTGTAAAATGAATATGCATTACATTTAAGTGAAAACGGCTCGTTCTGCAAGCTTATAAGCTCTGCCTAATTTGCGTTTGCCTTTACTGGCCTCAGCCAATTGCAGAGCTGGCATGTATGACATCATAGGTTCTGTTGCAGGAACTGAGCTATTGGATTGCATGGCCATTCCCTTTTTTTTTCTTAATTATACAGCTTATGTGAGCAAAGTTTACGTTGAGAACGGTGTCAGTGTGATTCTGAGGAGGCAACCTTTCGAATGACCCAATTTTGTGTTTTGTCTGCATGGCCGCTTCGAAGATCCCCAGGTGGTCAGCACGCCTCACAGCCCAGGTGTGGCTTCATTGCTCAAGACTTAAGTGCACTGGCCGTGGCAAGAGTGCAGGAGTGTCTCTGGCTGCAGTCCAATACGCAGACAGCTTGATAGGCAGCTTACAAAGCAGTCTAATTAGACATCTAAGGGAACAACAATCAGAATGGCACAACGGTCCCCAGCGCAGACGAAAACCTCATAGCAGATGTGTTGACGAACACAAGCCACAGGTTTCGTGAAAAAAATATTACTGTGATCAATATAAACATTAAGCGATTTAAAAAATAAACAGTAGCATCTTCATCAGTAGCACATTATACAAAACCTTTAAATGAAAGAACAAAGTTTGTGACAACGCTAATGGCTAAAAAAATTCCCCCGCACCTCCCCGAGGGGGATTGTGAGGATGCAGAAATGCATTGGGTGCACCGATGAGTGTGATGCGATTAATGGCGAAGAGAGAGGCGAGAGTGTGAGCGTAATCATCTATTTTTTTTTCTTTTCCCACACCCGTCATTTCCGCTTCGTTATAGAGAAGCGTCTTCGAGACTGCGTTGAGCGCAACCGCCAACTGCACTGCAGAGGATCGTTCACGTCAAAGTCGTCGGGAATCGTTTCGAACTCACCGTCAGCATCATCGACGTCGTCTTCCTGCGGTTCCTCTCGTTCGCCGCCGTCATCGAAGTGATCGAGCCGACTCCAATCGACCCGAACGTTGATGGCGCGATACAGCGGGGTGTGTTCCAGGTGCTTGAGCCAAGCCAGGATGTTGCCGCGCTTCACCAACCCGCGCTTGTACGTTGCCGGACTCATCAGCCTCCGCTTGATGTGAACGTCGAACGCAACATCCTCGGGTACCATGCGAGGAAGGCACCGCACAACCTTCGATACGTCGATGGGCACGTTCACCGCCTGTCCCTTGATTCCAAACTGCCCGTTGCCTCGAGTCAGCCGCCTGATGCTCATGAAGGGGAGTCGAGGCGCGATGAGCCGCTCTTCGACTGGGTTCAGATCGGGAAGATGCACCGGCCGAGGAGGATAACGGTAGCCAAAACTCGCGCAGCCCTCCTCTTCGCAGCTTTGTATTCTTCTCCTTCTTCTTCTTCAGCGGTTCCCCTACAGGAAGATGACGATGGTGGTTGACGCGAAGCTATCTCGTGATGGATTGTTTGGTTGGCCAATCCCTAGGGGCATCATGCCACAATCGTCATCAGACGCACTGCGGACGCCGGCCAAGGGACGCACGACAACCCCCGACTATAATGCATTTCTGCATAAAAGGTGGCGTCGTTTTCTAGTTTACAGAGGAAGGTAGCCTGCATCGCTGTGTACTTCAAGGCTGTCTCCGGGAAGCAGTCCTTGTTGCTGGCTTTGTTCGATTTGGAATGGCGCTTAACATGATGGACTGTCTCTGAAAACGGCAACGAAGCCCTGTAAGGGTACATTGGAACGTGCACCCTCTTCTGCCCTGTTGCAGTTTCCCGCCCACTGGACGAGGAGCCCACCCGCCCTGCCCCCGCGCCACCCGTCGCTCGCGGCAACCCCTTCAAAGTCACCAAGGTGAGCACGGGCAGCTTAAAAGTCAACGAGAGGGAACATTTGGGACAGACTGTTCCCAGTGCCCCAGTCGTGAACCAATCAAACAGGGTCTCTTTTATGGGGATCCTCAGTTTCATGAGCAGCTCTGTACCTTCCTTGACTTCCCCGTGCTATTTACTGTATTCACTCGCATAATGGTCGCACTCGTGTAACGATCACACCCCTTAAGTACGTCGTCCACGTTCGATTTTTTTTTTATTTCCTGCACAATGAACACACCCTGAACTATCCTCAGCAATATGTCCTATGTGTGCAAAGTCTTGCTGATGATGGTAGTGCGTACCTCTGTTTCCTTCCCTTTCAAAGAGGACGTGGATACGTTATTGTGGCAGACTTAGCGATATAACGATATCGGCGAGCATGCGTTCAATATTGATGAGAAAGAAACTCTCACTGAATGCACATAAGGTACTCACAAGGCAAAGAAAAAAACTCGCTCAGGTTGCCGAGTCAGCCACCATGTCTGTTTTGATGTCCCACACTGTAAGAGTGGTATCCACTTGTTGGTGGAACTGTTGTCAGCTCGCAGCAAACTTGTACCGGCGCGTTCCGTAATTCGTGAAAAGACTGCATTTTGCGTCACTTTCCAAAGCGGCTGGCGGTGGTGTGCAGAGTTTCTATTATGTTTCTATTTATTATTTGTGTTGTGTTCATGAGAACTATCGTGAAAATTTTTACCCACGACTTCTTTGCATTTTCTGTGCTGAAAAATGTTTCGAGAAACATTTATCCCGCATAATGAACGCACATCTAAATTTGCATCGAATTAAAAAAAAAAAGTGCTGTCATTGCGCGAGTAAATACGGTAAACAGGACACCCTTTAAGTTTCCACCTGAGGTGGTGGGTGGCATGATATGCGTCGGCTGCCGTGCCGGATTTAGCCTAGCCTGCGGCCAAATTCATGTCGCCTCCTCTTGCTTTCACAACGGAGAGGGAGTTGTACAAGTGGGATCAAGGAAATGTGACAGTCCATGTCAGGGAAGCGTGGGACATCTTGCAGCAAGTGCGGGCTAGCTTGCAGGTCTCAGGGAAACAACCTTGACCATCTCATACAAGCCATGTGACGGTGTCCAAGGACTCGTGCTCAGCCTTGAGTACTCACACATGGTAGGCAGGCTTCAGTGCTTTGGCAGTGAGGGTGGAGAGGTACAGGCAGTATGCAGTACAACAGCACGACTGTCGCTCGCACCATACAAGGCTTGACCGCGTTTGCAAACAAGTCATTGGCGCATACCAACATGCCATACCCACAGGCCCAAGCGAGCACTTTTGGGACGTGCTTGTGCGGTAACGCACGCTTCTGTGTGGAACCATCTCCTACCGGGATTGCTAACTAGAAATCGTTTGCTGGAAAGTCACCAACCTCGGATCTACTATGGCATTGCATGGACATGGCTTTGTGCTGTTCATTCGACCCTGTTTTCGGACGCGAGATTCCGTTCCCTTGTGGGTGCAAGCTTGGCATTTCCTGTGTGCACCCGGCGCCCTCTACTGGTTCGCACACTCTGGAGTAACTGCTCAAAGAGCTTCGCTGTTTGGCCTCGGTAGAATCGTGGGTTTTGGGGCGAATGTCCCGAGTTGAAACCCAGCATGGTGACATTTTTTCCACCGGTAATTTTTTACTGTGAGATGTTCCTTAGCTGAATTCCATGCTTTCTTGTCATATATGAAGATGGTTGGTAACCTTTAGGTCAGTTTAGAGGTGGGGTGTGGCATATATCAGCACATCTAATGCATCTGGCAGCACGTAGAAAAATAGCAAGATTAAAATTTCCTCATAAGCAATTTAGGTGGCAAGACAGGAATTAATAAAAGCATCTACTTAAGCCTCATTACGTTATTTCGAGACAGGATAACCCAAGAAAAATTAGACCATATCAGCGCCGAATTAATGTCTTTAAATATTTGTTTTTTCCTAACACAATAAAAAATTGGAATACTCTCCCCAGTGATGTGGTCACAGCAAATAATTTTTAGACTGCCATTGAGGACTTCGTTTACTAGCCTGTAATAGCAACTCATCCACAACTGTGATGTTTCGTAACTTGCTGTTTCACTGTGATGCCAGTTTTTTGTAATTGTATGACTCATTTTCATTTGTGAACAATAATGCCATAATGGCACTGTAGGTATTTGCTATAAATGAACAAATAAATGAATGAATAAATAATTAAATAAATAAAATGGTCTGCATCGCTCTGGATGTGCCGGGCTTCTGTTTATGTGGAACGGAGTGTTGCTTTCATGACATGTGCTGCTCCCTTCCTACTCCCATGTGTAGCACCCCGTTGCCTTTCTTTATCCGTGCTGCCTCGTGAGAAGAAATTTCTGCACCCTAGGCGAGCACTGGGAGTGTTCCTCACGCGCACCCGACGACTCGGCCCACACGCTGACGGGCGTGTGTCTGTCTGCAGACGCAGCCCTCGGCAAACTCGGTGGCCACTGGCCGCAGCGGTGCCACAGCCGATGACAGCGCCAAGCCTCGAGCGGGCAATGCACCCGGTGGTGGTGTGCGGCAGCTGAAGCTGTTTGCGGCTGCCCGGCCGGGAGGGCCCGCTGGGGGCAAGTCCGGGGTGCAGCTGTACCTGGACTCCATTCGGGCCGAGCTGCTGCAGGAAGAGGCCGGCCTGACGGAGGACCAGCTAGTCAGCCGGGCCGTGGCGCGCTTCAAGGCCCTGGCTGCCGAGGAACGGGCGGTGAGCTGGCCTCTTCACGTACATGCTCCCACTGTTGTAGGCCGAGGTCTTCCGCAGTTGTTGGCTGAGGTGTGCCGCCGTTGTAGGCTCGCTGTTGTAGGCCGAGTCTCCCGCTGTTGTGGGCTGAGGCGAGCTGGTGCATGGCACTCTTGTTAAAGGAGGACTGACGTGAAATTTCCATGTTGCGCTTTCTTCGCTGCTGTGGGTGCCTACCAGCCCAGTAATTGTAGAATGGCACATTAGACGGTCGGTCACCGCGTAAATAATTATTTACAGCCTTGTTTATTCGTGTCAGTTTCGGTTTCGGCAGAATGAACACCGAAGAGGCTGCCATGACAGGAGGGTGCTCGTGACATCACTGTTTCTGTCGCACCACTGCCGGTCTGGAGGCGTGCGCGAGTGCACCCAGACCGGCCGTGGTCTCCACTATTTTCATGCACCCAGGCAGCACGACATCAGTCCCAACAACCGTGACGCGATATACACACGGTGTAGCAGCGTGCGCCAACCACAGCCAGCGCGTCGGCCACATCATGGGAGCCCCGACGTCGGCAATTTGGGGCCAGGAGCAGATGGCGTCATGCTGTCCCACTCGGGGCTTTCTCATGCGCGGAAAGATTGAAATGGATTTAAAATACAGTAGACTCTTGGTAAACGGAACTTCAAGGGGCCGAAAAAATTAGTTCCGTTTAACAGGAGTTCCGTTTACTGAGATGTGTAAAAGTGCACATTTGTGTGCGTACGCACTCTTCATACCATTTCATGAAACTCTAAGCACTAGGAGGTGAATGTAGCCGATAGGTTTTTAGAAAGCAAGAAAACTAAAAAACGGTTTAGGCACAGCATTCACAAAGTTGATTTGGCAACAATTAGTCACTGTGCACTACAAAATGCATCAGTTATCTTTGTTTGAGTCCTTGAAACTGCGTCTTCACAGAGGTTAGAGGCCTCAACTTCACGAGTATTATGAGCCACCGAATGTAGAATACGGCAACGCGGTAATAAAGCGCGAATAGCACCACGATGGCACGAACAAGGCAGAAGGAGCTGAGCCCTGTAACCTGAGCGTCTTGAATCGAGACCAAACGACTGGAACAAGAACTGCAATGTTGCATTCGCTGCGCAAACACGGCTGACCACTAATGAGACAAGGCTTACGAGGCCAACGAGGTCAAAAAAACATGGAGGAAGAAAAACAAAAACCAAACAGCCGGAAGCGTAAAAAGCCGATTCTCATCTCTATGGGTTTCACAAGAAGTTCCATTTCTAGTTCAGTTTACACGGTGGCGCGGAAATTTTAGTTCCCATTACTGAGAGTTTTTTTGCGTTATCTGAATACAAAACCAACCAACTTACAGGCGACTGTTCCGTTTAAGCGGCAATTCCATTTAAGCGATTTCCATTTATCGAGATTCTACTGTATGTTACACTGAATGGTTACTGTTGAAACTTGCTTGGAGATATCGCCTGATATGAAGAAAGCCGTTTACGTAGTTATCTCAGCTTTGAAATTTTGTGTCGGTACTCCTTTAAAGGGACAGCCAACTGCTTTTTGTGGAGTGTAGGAATCAATCTAGTCTCGAGGAACAAAGAGCCCCATGCAGATAGGGGCGACCGTGAAGATCGCAAGCTTTAATGGCAACTGAGGAGGACGAAGCAGCTTGAAGGAGCCACCCTGTGGTGATTGGCACCAATGATGACGATGACGTCATCGGTCCACCAGCAAAGATGACACGAAAGTTTCTACGCGGAGTGGTGCATGTGAAAGGCGGTGTTTTCTATGCTGAGGTAAGCTCAAGGAATCTCTGAATAAGTTGGTGGAAATGATTTTAATTTGGCACTACATTTTCTGAAATCTGAAGTGTCTAAACATGACGCTACCATACACATACAAACAGCTACGTGTCGGCTTCAACGTGCGATTCAAAAGCTCCATTGCGGAATGGGAAAGACCCCTTTGTTATTGTTTTAGGTGGGGACGAGATTTTAAATACAGTTAAACCTGGATGTAACGAATCTCTATGTAAAGAATTTCTGGATTTAACGAAGTTTTTCAATTCCCCATTGCCAGCCCCTTTGAAACCAGTGTGTGTGCAACCTCTGTATAACAAAGGCTTGCGACGATTAACCGTGATGTAATGAATTTGCTGCACTGATGAGCCCTTTTTTGCACTTCTGAAAAATCGGCTGGAGAAATGCACTAATTTAGCTAACCTTGTCTGCACCACAAACGACCGTGTGTTTCCCGTTTGAGTGCGGTGTCATTTAGGTGCTAGACCTGCCTTTTGGCGTGTAGTCGTGCCTCTCCACTGCTATCTGTGGTGTCGGTTTGTCGGTGATGAGTTCTGGTGCCGGAAAACGAAATGCTTTGTATTTTCAACACAAGCTCGCAATTTTAAATGCTGTCTCCACCGGCGAGAAAGAAGAAATGTTGCCGCCCAGCAGCACAGTATCCAGCTATCACACTTGAAGCAATTTTCGGTGCAACCAAGAGCCCCAAGGTCGAAAAGGCGCCCTTTCAGCATACATTTGGTCCTTGAAATGGGATGAAGCAACGAAAAGATTCAAAAGGCAAAAGTGACACTTGTAGGTTACGTTTGTGAATACGGGGTAAGTGACCTTGCTTCTTTTGTGGTGCCATGTAGTGACTAAGTTTGTGGGAAAGCAGCCGGCGCAAATCACAGTTTTTCGCCGGGCTGTGCCTAGAGTGCCGTCCGACGGTTATACTCCACTCCACTCCACTCCACTATATATCGTCGTCCGCCGGCGTTTTGTAACAAAATTGCCGCGTCTGGCCCTACATCGCTCTAGATAACGTAAAGCTAGGCAACCTGACCTAAACATAACATAACATGACCTAACGCACACAAAGAAATCACTTAATTAAAACACTAAAAATCACCTAAGTCATAAAAATTATAGTTCAATGTAAAGATGAAAAAAAAAAAGAATAACTGAGGCAAAAGCAGGTCTCGAACCACCGTTCTTGTGATCAGGAAGCTAAAACGTGTCCTCTACACTACAACGACAGATGCTTCGGCTTGCAATAGCCTAGTCTTAAGTATTCGAACGTCGTCGGACGGCACTCTAGCCATGCCTGCAGCGATCAGCTAGAGTGCCGTCGGACGGCACTCTAGACACTGCGTTTTCACTGCGAAACAAATCCTTTAAGGGCGAGTTCATTATTAGTGATGTCTAGCATTTTGGTTTCGTTTCTGCGCCATTCACGCGAGCCTCAACTCAAAACCCGCATGTAACGAAAAATTGCTATTTGTCAACTTTGTTAAATCCAGGTTTAACTTTTTTTTTTTTTTTTTTTTTTTTGTACCTCTTCTCATCTCTTGTAACTGTACCTCTTCTCATCTCACACACAGTTAAAAGTATTTTGCCACATGGCTGACTGTCATGGTCGCCAGCATTCGCTCTGGCAGCGTATGTAAAGCTGGTTGGTGTAAAAATTCCGCTTTCAAATTCTCTCTGGGCCTATCAGGAAAACCGTTTTGGTTCAAGGTGTTTCAAAGATGCCTTTTTCATTTGGGATAGACAGCACAAAGATCAGTTGGCTGGCGTCCCTTTAAGATCCGCTCTTCAATTCGTGTCACACGGGGCAGACTGCCTAGGCGCAAATCAAGCATGCTCCTTGGGGAGCAATGCCTGGGGAGCAAAGGAGCTTTTTAGCTCCTTGGAGAGCAAGAAGAAATGACATTTGATGTATAATTTTGTGAATGCGGGTTACGGACAAGTGTGTCGAATGTTTTTATATAAATCCTTCGGTTAGACGGCTTGGCTGTGCCAATTATGGAATACTGAGCGCAAGCAGCGTACATTGTTCCTTTTAAACAAGGGTGCATCTGCAAAATGTTTGTGGAAGTCACTTTAGTGGAGTGTTATAGTACTGTCGGATGGCACTCTAGACAGTCATTTTGTAAAGCCATTGTGAAATTCGAACAAAAAGTTAGTTCCCCTGTTTGTTCCCTTTGTTGCTGGCTGCTGCAAGGAGGCAGGCACATTGCAAGCCAGGCCAAGTAAAAATAGAACACTGTCAGCCATTATGGTGGCACGCGAGCGCGGTGACAGATTTCTAGAACGAAACTAGAGGAGCCATTCGTGGCCGCAGGGTGTTGCTGGGCTGGAAGAATGTCTGTGACTACGATAGCAGTCCACGTGGGTCGGAATGCGGTGGCATTTACAAGAGTGGAGCTAGAACACGAGGTCGTATACCGCATTTTTACGCGTATAACCCACACCAAAAATGCGAAAATTTTAGTGGCAAAGTAGGGGTGCAGATAATATGCAGGGTTTTTCCTCTAGAGCGCTTCACAGCAATGCGCATTGTGCCGTGAAGCTCCTACGCAGTAGCACTGGCGAAGCCTTCCATGGCAGCGATTGCGCAACACACACCAGGTCAAGGAAGAAAAAACAAGGACGAGTGCAGTGACACTGAGTGAATTGCGACCTTTGTCTTGCAGTCAGTGTATTCTACTAGTTAAATGCACGCTTTTTCTGTCTACATAGTATGTGCTGTGTTGCTTGAGCAGTAGCTTCGGCGCACCCTTTCCTGTATCAAATGTGCGGGCAATACGCAAGGATTTTTTTTTTTTCCCCTCTCTCCTCTTTTCTGGTGGCGGAAAGTGGGGGTGCAGATTATATGCAGGGGCAGATTATGCACGCGAAAATACAGTAATCGCAAACAGAACACAGCAATGTTTGTTCCGAGACAAAGCTGGCTACTTCCGGTACGATGCAGAACATTAAAAGCCCGTGCCCCGCCCCTAAACTGACCTAAAAAATGCCAAGCCACCCTTATTTACGAAAACAATACATAGAACTGAAAAAGAATATTTTGCAGTAAATAACAAACGCAGGTCTTGAAATAAATTCCACTCCGCTGGGACTTTAACCCAGGCTGCTCACGCCAAAAAAAAAAAAAAAAAAAGAGAGCAAAAAAAAAAAAAAAAGAAACAGAGTTCTCTATCCACTTAGGCCACTCAGGCTGTACAGTGGGTGTGTACAGAAAGTGGTGAGCTTCGTGCAAACACGGCAGAGATCACTGCAAAGTTCGCTGCTGCTTCAGTCTAGACGTCGAATGGGCGGAAAAGCGGGTGTCAGAAAACCACCCACACCCACAAAGTGTAGCTCTTCAGCAAGCTGGCCAGTCCATATCTTGGGAGCGGGTGCTTGGCTGTGTGCGGTCACCAAGGTAGCAGACAGAGCCCAACAAGACAACAAGAAGGAAGCTTTTATTTACACACTGATAGACCCGGCCCTACATTTTGAGCCGCTTCCTTTCACACGAAGGAGCCCTTGGGCAGCGCTGCCTTGGACCGCTTTCATGAAATTTGACCGCGATGGCACAATGGCAGCTAAACGGGCTTTTTACGTCGTTCTTGCTCGCACTAGTCTCCGAGACGTGTACACTGGGTCCTAGCAGATAAGATAACCAGTGTGCTGTGTAAAAAAGGGACAGCCACGTTTAAGTCCGGCAACAGGTTCGTGTATGGGGGTGTCTCAGATAACATGCACCAACTTCAAAATGCTGAACGAAAGTACCACAAACAGCCTTACTGTAAAAGGAATGGAGCTCCACCTCAGTGGTTAGGCGTTAAGGGGTCTTTGACCAAAAACTGTTTTTACAAGTATGATGATAAAAATTGGGAGGCATGTGTAGTTTTTTCATGCTGATTGTAGATATAAAGTTTGTTTTTGTGTAAAACGACTACATTCAAGTTTATTCGGATTTTTATATTTGATCTTTTGACAGCTTTTGTAAAAAAACTGCTGGAGTGATGCATGCAGCTGGAAAAGGTACCATTGAACTGTGCACAAATCAAGGAGTGCATTAAGACTAACAGTATCATTCTATCTGGTCTGTAGCAGAAGTTGCAACCGTTTGAAGTTTCGGCTTGGAAGGTGGGAACCAGAAAACTGGTTTTGCCGCCAACCAAGCCCAAACTTCAAACGGTCGCAACTTCTGCTTAACACTCCTTGATTTGTGCACAGTTCACACGTACCTTCTTGTTCAGATGCATCAGTCCAGCAGTTTTTTACAAAAGCTGTGTCAAAAAATCAAATATAAATATCCAAATAATTATATCTACAATTAGCATGAAAAACTACATATGTCCTACAATTTTTATCATCATAACTGTAAAAATAAACATTTTTGGTTTAAGACCAGTGTGCCTTCTAAGTGCACCACCAGTGACTAGAGATTTTTTCTCATTGTGTAGAGTAACAACACAGTATGAAAATGTTGTACGCTATTTATCCAACCACGAAGCCTGCCTCGATTCTTCCACATGGCATCGGTACCTTTTGTGTGTTGAGGCAGGACAAAAGTGTTAGGTCACAGTTAAGCAGTGGTGTCTTAGCTCAGTGGTGTCTTAGCTTTAAAGCAATACTGTATCGGTTAATTAACTCCCTCTCGCAAGTAAACGCTTAGCAGCTTTGATGCAGAGGTGCATGTTAGCTGGGACACTGTCAAGCACACTCATCCTGGTGGTGGGTGCGTATATAAAATATCCCCATGAATCGAGCATCATGTCAGCCGCCTCCGAAGCCACGTGGAAAGGTACAAAACGACCCCCGGGACACTGTGCTCGAATCGACTAGCTCTCGCAGCATGTTGTGTTGACTGCGTAGAAGGCCGCTGCTTTGATCCCACCATCAAATGGTGGACTCTCACACGCCTCCTGCGTTTACTGGAAATTAGATTGCATAGATGGTCGCAGCCGCATCGTAAATTTGAAAAATAAGAACGAAGCCGTAGTCAAGGTATCGAAAAATATCACCCTGGTGCCAATCATGCTGCTTTGTCGGGAGAAAATTTATGCGAGGTACACGCCCCGCTCCAATAAAGCGTCCGACTTGCAGGCTGGCTGCTGTAGACATTGAAAAAAAGGGGTGGGGGGATTCGTTAAGGGGCCGAATCAGGTCGGGCTCGAACAAGAGCCCCTGCAGCCGATGCGAAAGCAATTTTGGCGTTGCTGGAAGCCCGTCGTTGTCTTGTTGTCTGCTGTTTCAGGAGTGGAACCAGCGGGCCAAGCGGCGGAGCCCAAGCCCTGTGCGGAGCGCCAAGCGGCCCCGGCCAGAGGTCAGCTAGTGGAGGGCGGCAGCCCGTGTTCGTCGGCCGTGTCCAGCAGGCTGCACACGATGGCAGACTCCACCTGCGGGCAGAGCAAGCGGTGCACGCGATGCTTAGGCCCCGTCCCGGCTCGGGAGGGCCGCCGTCTCTCTCACCCCAAGGATGTACTCGCACGTCTGCGGCTCCAGCAGGTAGAGGGACACGCTGTCTGGGTGGCCCTTCACTTGGCGGCACCTGCATTGGTGGTAGGGCAGGGCACAGGTCCTGAGAGAGGTGGCTTCTCCACAAAGTGAAGGGGGGAACATCCTTTGACAAACAACCAAAGCAGGGTAGTACCGGTATTGGATGCCTACGCAACTGTGGGTATCAAACATTACGACTGAGATCTTAAAATTTGCAAAAGGTGTTATCTGACCACAGCTGTGCAGAACCATCAATGTACGTTTTCAACTTTTACCAGAGCTGCAGCAGACAGCGTGGCACAGGTGCCAAATTTCCCGGCTGTACATATATCACTCAGGTTACAAAGTTTTTCATATAAGTGCCGCACAGCTCTATGGTTTACTGCTGCATATATATAAATCTGACAGGTGGCACTTTGTTTTTGCTCATCTGTATGTTTTTTTTTTCTCCTCTCGACCTTTATTAATGAAAAAATGAAAATGAATTGCTGGCATGGGCAGTTGAAATTTGACAAAGCCGTGGTTTCCACACCAGATTCCACTAAATCCTGTAGCAAACACCTGGAAGGCAATGCCAAGTGTGCGCAAGGAAAGCGTGCGAGAAGCAAGATTCCACAAGAACCTGCCTAGATAAAGCAACAAACCCCCTTGTATAGTGCAAATAAATGTGTTCTTTCCACATGACCCGCTCGTCTGCCTTGAAAGCTTGTTATTCAAGCTGAACCATCCTGAAATGAGTATAGTGAGCTCTGCAGTAGTGACAGGGTTATAATACAGCGAAATCTGCCGTTCGACCTTATTTGGACATGTACTACAAACCTCGTGCACTAAAGTGCCGTGAGTGACTCATCCTGGGGTAGTCCCGAATAAGATCGTCCCTTCCTCTTTTAAGGGGGACGCGGGGATCAGATGGCGAAAAGTGACCAAAAATCGTTTTTTCGGAAGTCACATTTTCGGATTGCACGTTTTATATTCTATGCGTCTGCAAAGTTTCCCCGTCGAAAACGATCGCGAAGTGCCAAAGAAAAATATTTACGTCAGCTGAGGTGACAAATTATTTCCGCAAAATGACGAAAAAACGGCAATTTTCGCAGCGCTGTATCTCCGGAACGACGGCACCGGGCGCCGCCATCTTGGTCGCGTTAGATTGGCAGAGTCTTCAACTTCCGATTTCCTGTCGCTGCTTTCATTGTCGCTCATTCACAAACGCACAAACGGCGGAGAATGAGAGACGGTGAAACGAAGCAACCGATAGAATCTAACACGCGATTGGCTCTCCGGCCGCGTTAGCTAAGACGGCTCTCCGGATTGGGTGCCGCCATGGCCACAACAAGATGGCCGCCGGGCGTTTCGGCTGACGCGCAGTTCGCACGCACTCCGTGTCGCTCGGTTTCGCGGTCGGCTCGGTTCCCGTTCAGTGGTTTCATGCATTGCGATTCCGTACAGTGACGCTATCGTTATCGCGGCGATAATGCTTGAGATCATGCGCCAGATAGGGAAGTGCGCGGCTCGAAAGACGCATCGAAAACGTGCCCGCGACATCGCCGTGGGGCGTCCTTGAGTGGGAAACTCGGTGCGTCCGTGTACAATTGGTGTTCGTGAAGTGAACTTTTGGACGCATTGCCGTGTTATAAAACGCTTAGTTATTGCTGTGCTTTACAGCGAGCTCGCGAGCTTCAGGAATGGAATGACCGGCTCGCCAGAAGTTGCGGCGCGCGCTGCATTGGCGCGACGTGTTCGGGCAGCGGCCGATAGCGGGATCGGTTGCTATTGCGCGCGAGTAGTAATAATTGATGTACGCAAAGTGTAATTTAATGGCAAAAGTAAAGTTGCTAAACATAGTAAGGTTACCTAAATTACGATCGTGGTGAACGTGCGCGTCGGGGATTGTAGGGAAGAAGGGGGGGGGGGGGGGTGCAATGAACCACGTTACCCGGCTTATTGAGAAACTTTTTCCGTGGCTCTAAACTAGTTCGTACAACCAAGTCTGGGATTACACAATTATATTTTCAGTATTAAATTAATTAGAGAAGATGCCGTAATGTTACAGCGTTTAAAAAAATTTTAATGTCACTATTTTTTTCTATTTTTGCAATGTTTGCAATTATAATGTCCATTTTGCAATGCTTTTTTCGCCTGAAGAAGAGCATGGCATTCTTATAATATTAATGTTGTAATTATGTAAAACAAATGTATATTCTGCCTTCAAATAGCTCATCTTATGCGTGTGATGCCCTGATATAATTTTTGACACTGAACAGCCTCATGTACTAAGCTGTAGCTTCATCAAGGTTATGACACCCAGAAATAAGCTGAAAGTCTGCTGGCACATTAATAAAAAAAAACCATGCCTTACTCTTCATTTTGGAGACAGCTATGCATTAGGCATACATGAAGTAAAATATAGGTACCCTAGTAGCCCATAGTAAACTTTTTGGTACACTCTGCGTAAAACTGGTGCTTCTGCCATCTAAAGGCCTACACATAGAAACCTCCAATGAGCCAGGAAGGCATCCCAGATGCACCAAATCAAAGGGCAAAGGTATGCGAGGTTGTCCCCAAGCAACGACAGCAAGGACTATGCTGCTGGTGCAGTTTGAAAATTGTGACATCATCGTAAACTTTAAGAGCCGTTTTCTCAAAAGTGCATTTTACGAGTTCTTCGTTGCTCGTGGAAAGGATAGCGTGGCCATCACTGGGCAGATTTTGACCCTGTCTGTTTTATTTCGATCCTTGAAGAGTTCTGCAGGGCGAGACAGTCTTGGATTTTCATTTTAGGGCCTCGTTATTTTTTAATGTGGAATTTATGGCTAGGTCAATTATGTCCTATAGGTTACAAGTGAAATTATTCTTTTCTGTAAAAAAAATGAAGGGTGTAAAAAAAATTTGAAGACTGTCTTGCCCTGTAGTGTTCTTTTGACTATAATTGAGAAGTATTCAGAACTTCCTAGCATGTGTCAATACCTTGCTAGGCTTTTCACGAGCAGGCAACATGTAAACCTCTGTAACACAAGAACTACTGAAGGTATCATCATGAAATTTTAAATTTCACCATTTGGAGTGCTTTCCAATGTGCTTGCCAAATTTCATCACTCTACGCCAAAAAACAAAAAAGTTCACTCCGATCCCCACGTCCCCCCTTAAACTGTGTATGCCACTGCACTCACAACTCATCTTTCAGACAGGCTTAGCTACAAAGTCTGCGTTGGTTCATAGTTGCATCATCCGTGAAAGCATGGTGGCTTTCTCTGCTGCCCATGTCAGTTTACAGTGTCTTCGCCGTCCTCGTGCTTGCCAAAGTAACTGCCATGGATGGGTCTCAAACTGCCCTTTTGACTCTTTCAAAGGCTCGTCCTTTTTTAAGCATCCTTTCACAACAAGTGCAAGAGCGCTGTTAATATTAATCCTTGATGATGATCTGATTGTAGGGTTTAACTCGCCGATGCAACGCAGGCGATGAGGCGCACCGTAGTGAAGGGCTCCGGATTAATTTTGACCACCTGGGGATCTTTAACGTGCGCCGAAATCTCGTACACACGGGCGTTTTTGCTTTTCGCCTCCATCAGAAAAGCGGCCGCCGCGGCCGGGAATCGAACCCGCGACCTCGTGCTCAGCAGCGCAACGCCTTAGCCACTGAGCCACCGCGGCGGGTCAATATATATTAATCCTTGGCCATCTTCGTGGCCACTTTTGTCACGGCTGCCTTCCTGCGTAATTGTCCGCTTTCGCCCTCTCGCTTCTCTTTAGACTCACTCATGCGCCTAGGGGCCCCTGAAAAACAGTATCACAACAACTGAGAAGAAAAGAAAAAAAATGCGGCTCTCTCGCTGTGATTTCATTATAGTGTGTCATCAGCTGTAGGTGGGCGTACGCGTCAAGCATTGCTGGAGTGCTGTGAGCACCAAATACAGTTGCCACATTGTGCACTGCAAGCTGTCATGAAGTTGGCTTGTAGTGTTCATTTCCAAAAGAGGATCGTTTTCTTTTTTTTTTTTTTTTTTATATAAAACCTATGACAAAGGTACTGAGTACATACGTTTTACAGAGAGCTTTTAAGGACAATTACGTTTCTTATTCTCATTACCCCAGGGAACAAGGTTTAACTGTACTGGTTTCATTGACTTGCACTTGGTAGAAGTACCACTGCATGAGTCCAACCAAAGAAGCGTGCTCAGGCCTTCTGGAAATCTGCCACATGGGCTTGAAGCGACGTCAACCATGTCCTCGTAATGTGGCCAGTGCAACCGCCACAAGGCTGTTTAGAAAAGGGGCCGCCAGAAAGGGAAAGTTTCAGAAAAGGGAAAGCCATCGCTTCCGGCCAAATTCATGCAGGTGTTACACAAGCCAGCATCTGCCAATTCACCCCACAGGGTTTGACCCCTGCACACCACTGCAACCGCAACGCTCTGGTTCGACCACACTTCCCGCTCGAAGGTGCCGGGAAAACAGTCCCCCCTGCTGCACTGGGTGCACAACTGGAGCTGCACTCACTTGAGGCGCACTTCCACGCTGCGTGGCTTCCCCGTCACGTCACAGGGGTCCCCAGATGCATAAAAGTGCGACAGGTACCTGCAACCACCAGGCACACCGCAATTGGTCAGTGTCCTCGCAAAGCATTCCTTCCACTCGGCAGTCACAGGTAATGGCTAAGAAACGAGTACACCACTTGCATGCGCATTAAAGATCCAGAGTACATAAGCTGAATCGCTTCAAATGAATCTACGACTGAAGAATGCCTCACTTCCTGTGTTCGAAAGTGCAGAAACATGACGAACGGCATCTTGGTACAATTTCCCGGGTGCCATTCGCAGCCACCTAAGGGCGTAAATATTTGGCTAGCAAGGCAAACGACACCATAGGGCCCAGTATTGCTGCCCTCAAAGTGGCTAGTATCTCATTGGCTAAGGCTGTGACCACCCGCCTCGGCACACATCTGGCCAAATGAAAGCAAACCGTACACACGCAATGTCCTGGTTGCAAAGCAAGACCAATTGTCGGATGGGTGCCTGCATTTGGTAACCAATATATATTTGAGGGAAACCTGTCGCTGCAATCGTGTGCCGTCATGAGTGCAGCCATAACCGCTAGCAAGGTTTCTCGCCTACTTGGCTAGCAACACAGCTTCTTTTCCCTCTTGATGCAAAAATAAAAAAATAAAAAGGGGTAGCATTTTTATATTGTTCATCTTAAGGGGGCAACACTGGTCTTAGAACCTGTTTTTTTGCTTTCTGACCAATTTTGACAAAACTTCACGGGCTTGTTCATTTTTTTTTTTTTGAGCTAATTTCAAATATCTAATTAGTTCTGATGTAAGGTAACTAGTTTCCGAGTTAATTAAAAATTTTCCTTCATCGTTCTTGAGAACAATAGGAAAAAAAAACTATTCAACAAAAGATTACGAGCAAGACATGAATATATACCAGAAGTTGTTGACAATAAAATGTGGAAAGCAGTTTTTTTTGTTTTGCAATCACATACACGTTTACATCAATTCTAACTTCAAAGTTTGAACTACTACTGCTAACCAATTAAAAATAACACTCATTAAACAACTACTGAAACATAAAATGCAAAATCTGCTTCCCATATCCCATGGTTTGAACATTCAGCTTTACCCTGCAAAAGAAATGAACCTCCTAGCTGCAATACATGCTGGGATGCACCTATTGAAAATTTTGTATCGCTGCGATACCACTCGAGGCGAAAAAGTGGGGAATTATGGGAAAATAATTATTTCTTTGTTGAAACCGGGCCTCTATGGCTTTTATGAGTACCTGGTACTGTTCCACGTACAGAATTTTTTTGGGAAAAACTGTGCAAATCAAGAGCAAAGTTGTATGTACAAAAAAATGCTTCTTTTGTGCAATTTTTTTGGTCCCAAAGACCCATGTGCCCCCTTAAATGAAGCTTCCAAAGTATCCCTAACAAGTACACCTTTTGGAGCTCCTCCTATGTTAACAAAACAACTTTAAATAATCATTTACAATAATGTTATCCTTGCAGCGACGGGCAACTCTTCAGCCTGTTCATCAGCCAACTATGGCAAAGGCAACTGGAACCTTCCTACCCAGTGTATGACGGCACACTCGCTGAAGTGCAGCTCGCATAGATACTATCAAAAGATTCCTCTCCAGTGTACAGTGAAACCTTGCTTTAAACCGTACCCGACGGGGACGTGAAGAAAGTGCATACGAACCGGCACTACGGTTTATCCGAATGCATTAGGTTAAAGGGAAACCGAGTCGGGGATTCGGCTTGACTACGTATAAAACGAAACTACGCCTTGTGCGGGTACACTTTAACAAGATTCCACTGTACATTAGTTTGAATCTTATGTGCTACACCAGCCTGGACAGGCAGGTCACACGGCAGCCGACAGGGATGTTCAGGAATCTGGATTGATCGTGGGCTTTAATACGCTAACATACTCCTGGGCTATGAGATGCGCCGTACTTGACGGCTCCGGATTATTTAACCTACACTGAAATCTCGACACGCGGGCATTTTTCACCTCCATCAGAGAAGTAGTCACTGCAGCCGGAATCAAACCCGCAGCCATAGGTCGGCGTACTCACTCGTGAGTACACTCATTTGTACTCATTTGTACTCAAACTCACGAGTGAGTACGATGATGAGTGATCACACACCCAGAAAAAAAAAACAGTGAGTACGATGACGAGTGAGTACAGGGGTAAGTCCACTACTCGTGAGTACAGTACTCATGAGTACACTACTCATGAGTATGAGTACTCATGCGTACAGTATTCATGAGTATGAGTACTCATGAGTTTGAGTACTAATGAATATCAGTACTCATGAGTACACAGTACTCATGAGTACACAGCACTCATGAGTACACAGCACTCGTGAGTACAATACTCGTGATTACTGTTTTTGCGAGTGCTTGCACTCTTGAGTATATGCACTCCTGAGTACAGTAGTGCAAACAAGAAAACGGACGACAAAAGCTGCCACCCGAAGACACACAGAAAAACGCAGTTTACGGCCACGGCTGCACCGACAACCCCCGAGCTCCCCTGAGCCCGACCCGGCCTGAGAACAAGAGGAGACACCAGACGCAACACGAGTGCTTACGTTCCGTTTCGCTTTCTCACATGTACTTGCCTTCGCGCAGTAAGTCGCTCAACGACAGTGCACCGCGTCAGACGTTTTCTTCCTCTGTTCTGATTTATATGTAACCTGTGTTTTTTTAATCAATTAAACAATTTATTTTTTCTACTTAGTCTTTCATTCGAGCTACGACCTAGCTAACAGTGCAGATAAGTTGATTATTCGTGAGTAATACAAATTGAGTACTCATGAGTACAGATTGAGTACTCATGAGTGCAGAATGAGTAGTACTCATGAGTAGTACTCACGAGCAGTAGTACTCATTGAGTACTCATGAGTACAGAGTGAGTACTCATGAGTACAGATTGAGTACGAATACTCGTGAGGACAAATGAGTTTGAGTACAAGTGAGTACAATTACAAATGAGTATTTGATGAGTGAGTACGAGTGATTTTGTAAACAGACGAAGTTTTTGAGTCTGAGTTTGATTGAGTACAGCGTGAATGAAAAAAATTGTGATTGAGTTTGAGTGAGTTCTTTCTGTTTTGCCGACCTATGCCCGCAGCCTTGGGCTCAGCGACACAACGGCTTAGCTAACACTGAGCCACCGTGGTGGACCGATGTTTGGGGTACACAAGAAGAGGCGGTAGGTACTTGGGCCGTGTTCCCTTCTTGGGCTTGCGCTCGGGGCGGTCCTGGAGCCACTTGATGTGCCTCTGGCGGTCCCAGGTGCCCAGCAGGATGGTGGTGCGCTCCCGGCCCTTCTCCTCGTGGAACTGGCTCACCCGGTTGCCGTAGCAGAACTCGTACTTCCACCACCCGGCACCCTGCAACACAGACCGACCGAGGAGTGTACCAGCGTCGTTTCTAGTCCCTGTTTGGACTTTTGCACGAGTTGCAAATGAAAGCGTCGACGGAAATATGCAACTGAGCACGTGAAAAAAACTTCACAGATACTTTATAATCCGGAGTCCAAGCCGCATGAGCATTTCTGCAAACTGAACATTGCTGAACGCTTACTAAGTAACACAACTTGATGAAAATACAGCTTGCTTTTCAAATTAGAAGCCACTACATTTGGTAACGTTTACATATGTGTTCCCGTGGTTTTTTTTTCTCATGACTTGCGGAAGCCTCTGAGTACTACGTCAACTTTCTGCCGACAGATGGCAGGCCAGTCAACTTGCCCCATACTTGACCCTGTTTGCCTTTGACACAGAGACCAACCGTGGACCAGTTTTAAGTGCAGAGCACTTTAGGGGCTCGCCTTGTCGAAGCGGTTTATATAGTCATAACCGCTCGAAGCTCGTGAACCGCTGGCACTTACACCTCCCCGTTGTTTAGCACAAAGAAAACTGCAGAGGCAAAATATACGTAATTAACCGCCAGCGCCCGCGTTCATTTAGTTAGGAATGCTGCTCATTGGGTTGGTTTTTACGATAGTAGGCAAAAAAAAAAAAAAAAAAAAGCAGTGCAACGCTGGCACGTGTGGGAGGAAAAGCAAGCACACAAAAAAAAACAGAACTCCCTCTGGCACAGTTTCAGGCAGGGGGCGCGAGCACTGCGAAGGCGGGAAATTTGAATTGCATTGTGTGGTAGCACTGAGCGGATAACGGCACTGAGCCCATTATGGCAAATCGCTGCTTTGAACTTCCGGCAGCATTCATATTGAGTGGAACAGCTTTAATTTTTGATACGTGAACCAAATGGGAGTTTTTACAACTGGTGTGTATTCTGTAACTGAGATTCTCAATGCAGGAAATAGTGATAAAGGAGGAATGCACAATTTAATATATTGGTAACTAAATTGCACTTCAAATGCATGGTGTTTATGCTGACAAAGTCACCAGGACCTGCAAATTATGTCGTTAAATTGGGCTTTTTGCAAAATATTGTTTTTTCGAAAGCTGAGGTACAACTTTAGTCGCATCAAGTACTGTTGGACAATTCATTACTGAGACATGAAAAATGGCATCGTAACCCTTCAAAAAAGGCAGCCATGGGTGTTGAGGTTGCAGGGTAACAAATCCTAATCCACTACAACCCTTCAGGTTAAAAAGCTCAACTTGGAATCAATTTTGGTGAGCAGATACTGTTACAGTGGCTCAACGCATTCATGGAAACTCAAACTAGTTTTCACAATCGGTACGCACATGATAGTGAATAATTTCAAAGTGGAATCTTAATCTCTTGTAAACGTCACATACACCTGGCTCATCCAAAAACAAGTGTGTAGGTGTCTGTCACATGGCCATCAACAGCAGGGGAAGTTATAAAATGTTTCAGTAACATACATGCCGAGTTCGGTAAGAGGGCTACAGCATACATAGGTGATCGGTCTGCAGCTTGCCTGATGTCTTTAAAGGGACCCTGCAGCACTTACCACTGACTGCTCGAAATGTATTTCGGGGTAACGTATAGTGTCCCAGCAATCTCCTCCCGCAAGAATTACAAAAATCCATTCACTATCACCGAAACTATGCGCAATGAGAAATTGCGCATAATTGTTCTGTCTCAAACAACGCAACGAAAGCTGTGCGCTCTCTCCTGGAGAGGGGGGCGGCTCGCGGCGTTCTCTTTGGCAGCCTTTGATATACCACAGGCCGGGGAGTTTTCTCCTTTTCTCTGCAATGTGGACGGGTCTATTTCCAGTCTGGTGCCACAAAAAAGCAGGCACGGTTGCCTATTACCAAGCGCACGCTCATGCTGGTAGGGCATTTTTGAAGCAGTAAGCGTTTGTTGTCGAGCGGACTCGTTGAAAGGGGAGTACTGAGTTCGTCCTTGGAAGTCCATACGCACTCAAAACACAAAAGAAAAGCCAAAACTGTGCGTACAGGTACAGGCTAAGAAGAGGTTGGTACACAGCACCGACGACGGGGGATGGTCACAGGAAATGCGAGAAATAAGCCGCGAAGTTGACCAGCAACAGCCAATAGACAGCCATTGCCGCAACAACATCTTTTAGGCCATGCCAGGGGTGCATAATGAGGAACACCGAAGAGGGCGCGGTTGGTTTTTCTATGTCTTTCACAGCAATTTGCACGCTCACCGCTTCACATGCACGTGTAATATTTGGCTTAGGAATTACTGGCATTGTAATCTAAACGTCGCGCAGGTTTACTTGCACCGCTCAAAGAGTGCTGCAGGGTCCCTTTAATCACAGGGGCTCATTGATTATCAGTCTCCAACTCACTACGGGCATCTTTTTTTCACAGTCCGAATCTGGCATTCGTTTTTTACATTTCTAAGGTGTGGGGAATCCTTGGGCCACCCCTGGACTATCTGCGGTGAGAGAAACACTGTAAATCGAAGAGCTCCGCCGTCACGACACATCATTGTATGAACAAACACTTCACACAGTGGACCAGCCAATCCCCCAAGGACCATAATGCAACACTTTGTTGACACTTGTCCCTCTGGCGGTGCTGTCGTGGGAGGCTCACCCCAGTGAGGCAGTGGCTGCCCGCCAGGAAGTCCTGCACCAGCTGAGAGGCCTTGTCAACCGGTGGCTCTGGCACGGGGAACTTCACCTCTTCCTCCTCGACGTCGAGGCCCTTGGGCCGTGTGGGGGCACCGCCCTGGGCCACACACTGGATGCGGTTCTCCGGGAAGCCGTCCAGTCTGCAAACAAGAACAGGGACAGGGGGAGGGGGATTGGGGTACTGGTGCATACACCAGTAAAGCTTTGCACCGAACAAGAGGTGGTGAAATCAGCTAGGATACATGACCACTGCCTCAAAGTGTCCCAGTACTATCTCTGTCACTGTTACACAACCTGCACTGCTACCAGAGTGACTCACAACTGAATGTCACAACTGGTTCTAGGTGCAGTGTCTGGTGGGGAGGAGCACATAGGTTGTAGCCAGCCACTGGCCTTTTGCCTACAGGCCCCTTACCAGTTCCCCACATTCACTGCAGGCAAGCTTGATTCCCAAGGTCACCACCGAGCAATTTCAGAAACTTAAACCTTCAAATTGCGCTATTCTCAAACAGGATCTTCGCTGTCACATAGCAGTTACGGGCTGTGGCATGCACCACTTGGCTAAGCTTGTTGCATGGGCCTGTACTTTGCACGGCTCCTCACTGCAGTTCGTGAAGAGTAAGTGTGGGGATTAACGTAAACTGTGGGAGCACAAGCCAGTTTTTTCACCACTGACATAGAGATAAACAGTGAGCAGTACCTGTAGTCCGGGTGCGCGCACAGGTAGGGCGTCAGCACGACGGCCTGGTACTCGCAGGTGGAGAGCTCGTCGATGCTGAGCACCTCGTTGCGCGCCTCCTGGTTGCACACGTAGAGGACGCGCGTGTTTCGCTGCGCGCCTCCGCCCAGCTCGCACGCTGTGCCGCCCGTCATGTTGACTGCGAAGTACGGCAGGTCCACGCCCCCTTCCAGCCGAATGCGTCGAGGCGGCTGATGCTGCGAGCCACCAACACCGCTGCGAACCTCTAGCGGCCGCCCACACCGCCAATCTCAACCCGCACTTACCTTTTCCACCAAGTAGTTGGCCTCTGAAACAGACAGCACACGCTTGCTCACACTGTTGCCCTCTAGGGCGCATGACTGACAAACCTAGCTGCCTGGAAGCACCCCAACTAGCATCATCTACATCTACTAGTTCGTTTGGAACATTCTGTTCTTGTGAGCAACCGCTAAACAAATTTCGCTACGTGGGTTTTCATGCTGGCCTGGGTTCGAATCCCGGCGAGTCTGATCTTTTGTGGGGGGGGGAGGGGGGGGAGGAGGGGATAAACCAGATTTTTTTGCTGCAACATGTTCTCTGAGGTAGTTGTACGCATTGTCGTTGAACATAACAATATTTTGGTATCTTTTAGGTCGGTTTAGCCTACCAACATGATTATTAGTTCGATTCTTCTAGTAGGGCCCCCCTAAAAAAGGCGAACCTGGAGTGCATCTAGGCGGCTAGGATTTGTCAAATGCGCCTCCCGATCACTGCGTCAGAGGAGCCATACCGTCGCGTTCCATCTTCTTGGTGT
The DNA here is from genome assembly GCF_048455015.1 of Haemaphysalis longicornis. Lineage (NCBI taxonomy): Eukaryota > Metazoa > Arthropoda > Arachnida > Ixodida > Ixodidae > Haemaphysalis > Haemaphysalis longicornis. The sequence continues at coordinate 187,414,331 of NW_027526445.1, forward strand.
CGTACTTGCCGAGGTAGTACTCCTGGACGGCCACCTGCGGCGTATACGACGTTCGATGAACTGCGGCCACGTATGTATATACTCGCTCGCGCGTCGCGTACCTTGTTGGCGACGCTCTCCTCATGGTACTGGCGGATGCTCTTGCCGTGGCACAGCTCGTACGTCCAGTACTGCTCCAGCTACGAGAGAAGGCGTCGTAGTCGATCGACGCACGCGCATCGAAAGCGGCTGCTGGCTTACGCGATAGGAGCAGAAGAGCCGCGTGAAGAGCGGCTTCAGCAGGGCCAGCGGCGACGGCCCCGTGTACGGAGTGGCCGCGCTCATCTCCTGCGATCGGCGGGGCAACGGGCCGTGTACAGAAGTCAGGAAACAGCGCGCAGCAGCAGCGGATTACCTCTCGGGTCAGCGGCTTGGTCGGCAGCAGGCACTGATAGCGCTCCTTGTCAGCCGAGACGATCCACAGCGAGTCCATGTTCTGCGACGACGGTCGTGTGGGTGCACTGGTAACGTCTTCTCGGCACGTCTTACCTCGGCGGGAGCCAGATCCCGGGGCGTCGGCGATGGGCCCGGCCAGTCGATGCTGAAGAGCAGAGAGTCGTCGACGAGGTTGCCACGAGCCGGGCAGCAGAGCAGCCAGGCGGCCAGCGCTGCTCCGCAGAGCAGCCGGCCCACAGAGAATGTCATGGTTTTCACGCCTCGGGCAGCGGTCTTACCCCCTTCGCACTCCGAGGCCTGTGGAAGCGCATCGGCTGCAGTGTTTTTAAATAACACGTATTACATATCTACTTCCCCTCGTAACCCGCTGTTCTGCTCCACAGCTGGCCGCGATGCGCGCGACACCTGGCGACTCCTTGAGCCGTCCTGTCTCTGTGCTTCATGCTGTGCTTGACCTCTTTATTTCATGGCAGCGTCTTCTGCCACGCGCGTGGCAGCAGCCACGCCCCCCTGGCAACGGCTGCTGCCACGCGTGACGTCAGAATGACGTCATAACATTATTAATTGTCATTATTTTGTGTAGTGTAGTCCGAAATACACATTTTTTTTATTTGCAGTACAAAATAACGCACCATTGAACTGCTAAAACTTTTCTAAACAAATAATTTTTGTTCTTGCGGGAGCAGCCGGCGATGCTGCTGCTGCTGCCAGCTGCCGTATCGCGTACATGGAGTCGCCTATCCGAAAGCGGGACGAAGCTCCGATTTTCTCGGGCCGACAACGTAGATAAACCGGAGTTCATATTGTTGGAAGCACTATCTGAAAACGTGAGAAAGTTGCTTGTGATTATGTATTGCGTGGGGACCCAGCCAGCCTTTCCAGACCGCAGCAAAATAGCCGCTCTCGAGTAATGTTGACCTGTGACCGCTTGGTTATGCTTGGTGTACGCCGATGGTACTACCTGCGTAGTTTCAGCGTACGTCGCACAGCCGACTGGCCCCGTTCGAACAAGCTAAGTTCCACACAAGAAAAGACACCGTCCGAGCGTAATTCTGTGAACCTTGCGACGCATGTCGGCGCGGCGGCATCTGCTATCAACTGTTTGCACCACGGCAAGTTCAGAATGCTTAAATGGGCGACCTGAAAGCGCGGTGTGTGTTCTCGAAATGAAGACAACTTAGCAGCTCCAAAAGATAATCAGAATGTACAGTGCCGAGAACGAAGGGTAGTGGCGGCAACTGTTTTTTACAAGGCACATGTGCGCATTACAATTAGAGACAATTGCGTCAAGAATAGGAAAGGTAATATTTGGTGTCCCCACACATGTACCACGTACGTACGTACCACTACAGTAGATCTCCTCTTCTGAAATATTAGCAAGGAAAACTTCCGAAAATCGGGAAGTTCTTATTTTCTAGTTTGCGAAATTGTAGCTTAAATTTTGTTTTACACCCACGATACGTTTTATGAGCAGAAAAGTCTTGTGAGCATGCGCCACAAGCATCATAATTGCGTGATATTCAGCGCTTAAAAAGATTTCCTAGTAGAAACCAAAGATTTCGTAGTAGAATACATGATTCTACGACAGTTTAGGACCTGCGACCTTCAAAAGGTAGACTAGCTAGACGCTTTATCTCATAGCTACTGCACTGGTATAACTTTCACGTCTCACTGTACCGTGGTGTACGCTATGTTGGCCAGACTTGACTGAGTGCCTCATGCAAAGGAAGTTAATACAGGACACCCAGACGATAGGGTCAGAGAAGAGGCTGTACAGACGGTAATAGGAAGGGTGTACGCTTGGCCGGCCATCATGTCTAATACACCTACATGCACTCCAGCATATGAAAACCTATGGGTTCTGCAGAGGCTCAATAAGCAACGTCAAAGAGAATCTTAAGATGTGCCTGGAACGTGAAAGCATCTGCGGATTGTTTGTGTAAACAGGTATAAGCAGCGAGCATGCTGCAAATGTAATTGATAGGCAAACGTCAAGGCTGTCATGGGGCGAATTTAACAAAAAGAAATGGTGAAAAAGATCCCAATTTCAAACTACATTGATGTTATATGTGCATGCACTATAAACACAGTCATCAATATGTTAACTGTACGTAAACACTAAAGTGATATGATCAAACGGAACTAGAGGCCCCACTACAATCGCCCAGTTATGTTTCTTTGCAGTGGAATAGGTCGGTATCTTAGTCGCACAAACAAGATTCTCTGATGGCATGGAGAAATAGCTGGAAAGTGGCTATGGAGCTCCAGCTGCTTTACACATTTTCTGTAATACCAGTTATTTGTTTGAAGTTTGCAATAAAATTGATGTCATTTGTTAGTCTTTTTAATGAACGAAACTTTTCGTGGCCACAAAACAGTGGTCGATAAACAAATGCTCACTTTCTTTGGTGGCCTGTAACGATTCACTAGAATTTCACACGGCCAACCCAAGGAATCCATGGCTCGTACACTGCAGGGTAGTGCTAGTCTCCAAAAACATTTGACAGGACGACTGGAAACTAGCGCGGCCCACACGCTCCATAGGTGGAAACCAGTAGCCCACCCACACAGTGCCATAAAATAGCTAATGAACGGAGTGTCTCTGCTAAATATTAAGCAGGTTCAAAGGGTAGGTTCGCATTGATAGATTTTATGCCATCGTTCACTGTGCGTAGATTAACTATTTAACGGGCACAATAGTCATTTTTGTTATTTCGGACAGTTCTTGAAGGGTTGCCTAAATGTTCTTTAACAAAACAAGAAGTGAAAGCTCTCAGTTAGGGATTTTAAAAACATTGCTTAGCCTCTCCAGCAATTGTCCCAGCCTGAAGGAACTCGGCTGATAGTTGGTGCCGACTGTCGTCCTCGCTTGCTAGCTCCCTGACCAAACACATGAATGCAATGACTAAGAAAGATGGTGACCAAAGTGAGAAGAGAAGGTGGATCCCGTACAACAGCCCTTGATCATCTAAACACCATAAAAAAGCACCGATGATTCACAGGCCACGACTAGGGCATTAAAATACCTTTTGACATACATTTACAGGGCATTTACAACCTTTTATAAAAAAAAATCTTATAATTACACACAGTCCCTCCATAGAAGGGGTTTGTTTCGGACAAGGTCGTTGAAATTTGTTATTAGTAACAACATAAACTCATCATTGGTCCCTTTCATTCTGCACACTTACGGGCTTCGTTTTAAAAACCCTGCTGTTTCTATTTCACGTATAAATGAACTGCTTATGCAATATTCTCTTATTTACCTATGTTCGAAGTAAACTGTGTTATACCGTAAAATGTGATGTGCCGAGTGCATGCAGGTGTAACATTCTTCAATGGGGGACATGCAGAACATGAAGCTCAGTGCTGATAAACTTAAATCAGGGAAAATAAAGCTTCCCATGTTGCTTCTTTATTTTTGTAACTATTCTCTCTACCAAATACCTTGGTGGTAACTCAACTAAGCTCACCTTTACCCTAGGCCTTTATAATTATTTTGCTCTGCAATTATACATTCTCAGCTGGAGCATGCCTGCTGAATTCAGGCCCCAACCACGCTTTGCTATTTCACTTTTGCAGCTGTATGAAATGTTGCTCTTTAGGTTTTGCCAATGATTTCCAACAGGCCACTTAACTAGTGTAAAAACCATTTTATACATTTAATTGCTATTTATAGCAAACAGTATTATATCATTTTTCATAACACATTTTGTTGTAACCTCATTCAATGATTTTGTTACCCCGCCAGCCTGGTTTATAAATCTTTGCATGAACATGCTTGTCTTGCAGCTAATCTGCAGTAACAGACACCACACATTTTGGCTTTTCAGCGTAGCTTTGGTGTCCGCAAAAAGGAATCTTTTTCTTGGCTCGTCTGCAGCGCTTTGTAGAAAAAGATCACTTGCTGGTTTGGCTTTCCCGCAGGACTTTAGTATAGTGCAAGAGAGTATCGCTTGCTTATTCCTTTTTTGTTGAGGTTGTAATGCTGTGCATCTTCCAGAAGAACCCTGACATTTTGTTTAGAAATGGAGCTTCACACCACAAACAGTGCACAGAAAGTAGAGCTACTCACTTTTTGAATAGACACGGAAGTTTGGCAGATCACTTGTCATTGACAAGCAAGTGTTTGATTTCTGGCTTAAGATGCAACGCTGGGATAGTTTACTAGTTGGGGGGAGAAAACGCAGCACTGATAAACGGTACTGAAGTACTAGGAAAGGTGCCGTGATCAACATGGTTTCTATGTGTTGGCAGCTTTTTGGACCAGTGTTTTTCATGAATATTTGCCAGGGGGCCTTAACATGGCCTGATTTTGTATAACAAAAATGTCAACAGTGAAGCACTTATCAATGCTCACATGCTGCTCATTGATACCAGAGCCAAAGTACGTGCAGCAGTCATTTTATTGTTAAAGCCACCCATGATCCATACACCTTCCAGCTGTACTGAAACTTTCGCAAACACCGACAGGCATTCACATCCACGCACGTGGCCTTGGCTCCAGTTCTTGCACAAGGTATTAAGAAGTACTCTCGGTAGTGGGCAATGTCACGCTCGACACCAACCATTACCCCGAAGTTGTACTTGATAAACTATCTTTTAAGCCTGTTGGCTTAAAGGATTGTTTAAGTGCCCGTTTTGTGGAAGAAAAAGAAACAGCTAATGGACACACAACACACAACCCGTGAATGTGTTTTCTAGCAGCTGGCTTCTGACGAGACTTGCATCATTGTGAACGAAATGTGGGACATTTTATAATGCCCCTTACCACTAAGTAAATTCACTTGAGCAATTTTACAAAACAGTTTACACAGTGCGGAGTTAAAAAGCAATAGAATGTGAAACGTCCCCTCACAATTGGAAACTCTTCCTGTTCACTACCCCAAAGGCTTGGACAGTAGACGCTTAAGCACGCTTCATCAGTTGCGAATACAAGCATTAGTGTCAAGTTGGACTCCGCAGAGTGCTTGAGATGAACATATAGATGTCACAGCCACTTGGAATTTGTGCATAGACTGCAAGCCACCGAGAAAAGCTCTCATCATCATTAGCCCATCCTGCTGAGAGTGAATGGAAGTATTGTGGCTGGTTATGTTCAATTCCAACCAAGCCAAACACAAGAGTAAAGAGGGAACGAGCCTATCAAAATACATACTCAAAGCAGATGCAGGAGGCAGTTTTGTTGCCTAACCACGTTAGAGGAGGCGAAAGGTACTGGAGCAAAGGAAAGGGAAATAAAAGCCAAGCAGCAATTTTAAGCCTTGCCTATCATTTCATTAAGACTTCCTAAGTTGAAAGCACAATGGTACTCTAAGCAACAAATCTGAGCATAGATGAACAATAACTGAACTGTCACTTGATAACCTAGCGCACACCAGACTTTTAAAGGACTATTAGCAGAAGTTCCAAACTTGGCTCACACGGCGATCTTATCGGCTGCACTTCTCCCATGCTTGCACAGTTGGAGCTTGAGCCTCCTTGCACAAGAAGCCAGCCAGTCAGCGAATGGTTTCAGTGGTATCTTCAGTAGATATATCTTTGGACGGGCAGTTGGGCTCTACCCACGGAAGTGAAGCTGCGCTCCCTGCACGGATTCTGCAGCGCCGCGTGCACAGATCGTTTCTGCGGAATAGTCAGGATACATTTCTCGGCGATAGTACAACTGCCCCGGGGGAAAAATTGCAGAAGCTACATGCGAGGTCGGATTGCGTTCGATGATGCCGTGCGCTACCTGACGACACTCGATTCGTGCACACGCTGACACTACGTCGCTCGCGTTGGCATGTCATCAAAGACAGCTACCTCGTTAGACACGGCGCGACGCGATGGAAAATACTGATCCCCACGTTTTATAATTGAGCCACCACTCTAGAATTACAACACAAGGCTTGGCATGGAAGAAGCGAGGCACAAGTAGACAACGAATGCAGGCGCTTAAAGCCGATAGCACGCGAACTGCAAGACAACGTGAAGCTTACAAAATATTAATCGACAACACTACAGTTCTAGGAGCATGTAAAAAGCGGGGCGAAGGAGCGTGCAGAAAACAATGCGTTAGGCTTACCAAGACGTGCAACAGCAAGTTCGCAAAAAATACCCAATCTAAATAATTACAAGCACACCTCCCAACAAGAAAAAAGCGCCCCGCGGCAGCCGCTGTACAGGGAGATAAGGACGTAACAATGCGTCAGGCCTGCCATTCGGACCACGGGCGGAGAACATCGGGACACAAGACGTGAACACCCGGCTGCCGTCGTCGTTAACACAAAAAAAGCGGCATGATCAAATATCAAATGACGTAAACGTTTGTGACGTCACGGGAAGTCACGTGATTAGTTTAGCTTGACGTCACTTCTGCGTGGCAGCAGCCGTTACCAGGGGGGCGCAGCTCGTGCCACGCGCGTGGCAGGAGACTCAACCTTATTTCATCGCCAAAGCTCACTTGGCTCACTCCGTCCGCGCCGTCCGCGCTGACTGAAAACAGTTTAACCATGAGGCGATGGTTTAACTTACAAACTGGGGCGGCCAGCGGCCACGTGCTTCTGTGTTTCATTGGTTTCATCCATAGAGGTTTCATCAGCTTCATTGGTTCCATGGCCCAAATCGACTGTGGCCGAAAGTACACTTGTCATGTTCTCAGCAGTCATTCAGCTCTTCATGCATTTTTATACGTTATGGTATTGTCTAAGGCTGCAAAGCGTCATGTTTATGATGAAAAACCGTAGTTCATAACCATTTCATAGCTCCGCCAATTGGGATGATGATAATGATGCAAAGATACGTTGATTTTGAGCGCTAAATTCGAACAACTTCAAGAAAGTTGGGGGGGGAGGGGGGGGGGGGAGTACCCTATTTGCCCGAGATTAGTTCTAAAAGGTATACGTTTTGGACGATCCCCCTCCCCCACCCCAGCCATCAGCCAGGATTATTTTCTTGGATCCTCGCGGCGGCTTTAGCCATCCGGACTGCTGTGAGTTGTATAGCCGAGCAAGTTCTTGGTTGTGGCTCCGGAGTGGAGCTCAGCAGAATAGTCTCCCAATCTTACATAGTCTTGAGACTGCACTTTCCTAGTGTAGAGCTTGTATCTTCGTTGCGATCTTTGGCGGTTGCGCCTTTTTGCAGCTCATGGCGTGACCATGAAGGTCTGCTTTGTTGTTGCACAATTAATAGTTCAGAGCTTTGAATAGAGACCTGGGTATTTGCATGCCCTGAACAGTTCTTTCTAGTTCCTGGGCAGTCCGAAAATGATCTCGCAATAGAAACTTGATGAGCCAATAAAATACATAACTGCTTTGGAGCAGTTCCGAGGAGTCCAAAATTCCGCCGAGTCCCTTTAGCAGAACGAACAGGAAAATTGCTGTATCACAAAAAATTCCAGACCTGCGGCCAGATATGCAGGGGTTTATGCAGAATTTACATTGGGGGGGGGGGGGTCGGTGGGATGTTTTTTTTTTTTTTTTTTGGGGGGGGGGGGGGGTGTATAAATCCCTGGCGATATGCCGTTGTCGAGTGCCGTGAAGAACTTTCCACCGACAAGCACGTGCAGTTCGGTCGTTGCGTGTGACTTGCCCACGTAATACAAAGCCTCACCGTGTTGTCAGCCTTCTGCATGGTTATGTGACCCAGTCGCTATGGCTCCAAGACTCCTCGCTCTTGCAATGGGCATAGTCTTTGCTCAGCGTGGTCTTTCAATGCGTCTGGATATATATATCGAAATGCTCTCGCCCTGCATAATGCTGGGCTGCAGACTCTCTCTCTTTCAACAAAACTTGCGCTTGACAGCCTTTGCCCAGGTCTATACCACCGTTGAAAGCACGTGCATCACTGTACACTTTCGAAGTTCCTTTCTTTTTGTTTTACTCAACTTCATCTTCGCCAGCCAACCTCAATCCAAAAGGCATGTGTGCGCTAGCGGTGATCCCGTATTTCTGATTACATGTTCTGATTTCTGATTACATCCCGTATTTCTGATTACATGCAAACTGTCGGGCGTGATCTATCTTAACGCTGCGCCGTTGCCACGGAATCCTGGTTGCTAGGCCGCAAATATGTGCACAGTAATATAAACTGAGAAAAAAAAATCACGAATGAAAGCATTATGGCGTTGTTACTGTCACTTTTTTGTTAATATATATTTAGTCGTATTGAAGACATTAAATTGCAAGGTGCGCGCGGGTTTGGAGAATATCTCCTATATGGTATATATGCCCTTGTCTGGGACAGCCCCCATGGCGCTGTCTTGACTCTCGAGACTACGCCCGAGCGAAACACAGAGGAGAGAGAGAGAGAAAGAGATAATAAATTTTTATTCGTATAGCAGAGGCCGGAGTTATGGGCCGCTCCGCATCGAAAGGCATCCATAGTCATTCCTTGACTTCGACCGGCTGTCCTTGCTCGGGTCACCAGGTTGAGCTAGGTATCGGGATCTGGGCTGACCAGGGAAGCCCTCCACTGCTCCAAGGTGGGGTGTGGGGGCAAATCTGGATTGCGTTGGTCTAGGGTGCCAGGCTGGGGACAGTGAGCACGGGGGAAGGTTGTTGGATGAGGAAGAGGAGGTAGAGGCGTGTAGGATGGGAATAGGTATTTGTCTGGAGCAGCCGCGACGTTGTAGCTTCCTCTCGGGAGAGGCGCCGGTGTGGCGGAAAGAATATTTTTCGCATCCACCTATGGATGTGAGAACTGCCTCGTGCGCTGATCGCTGATCCCAAAGCAGCCCAGTCACCGTTTCCTCTGCGATGAACATTTATCGGAAGATTAGGGCGCAGGGATGCCACTTGCGACAGAAGTTGCTCAATGGAGTAGAATATGCCAAACGCCTGAAAACAGGTATCGCCGCCCTGTATGCTTTCTTACACCACGATTTGTGATGTTTTGTTGGGAACAGACCTGCTAAACATGTGTTTCAAACGCAACGAACGTAAGTTATTTTCCTACAACCGGTACAACTGCTACGATTCCAGTAAATTCATAGTCGTAAGTACCACAAAAAGACTCACGCCACACGAATAAAACTGCCCTGTTTAAAACTGCCGCCATGCTGAGAACCGGGCAAGTAGTTCCTACTGCGTCTCGTAGGTAGCAACACTAGAGTGTACTTTGATAGATTACTACAGTATGGGATTACAAATAAAAGAGGCCAGTTAGACAATTAACTTTCTCGCAAATAAAGATAATTCTTTATCTTTTTGCGCCGCTGAGAACTTTCCCAAATCAGCTTCGTATTTTCCTTGCTCACAGATTAATAGCCTTTCTATTGTAGTGAGAGGTTTATTTTCCCGACGTGTGACAAAATATTCTGCGTCACATAAAAATGGAAACCAAAGGAGAGAAATACCAAGCATTGCTCGCTGCTGAAAAGAAAACGAAGGAATGATAGTTTCGATATCGCTTACGAGTGCAGCGCCGCTTCTGCTGACAAATAGTGTAGTATGGTTTGTTTTGCTAAAAAAACCACTCTCAGTGCAGTTCCAGGGCTCCACGAGTGTGCAGAAAAAGAATAATTTTTTTTTTCGCGTACGTGCGTTCGGAATGGGGCACCGGAGCGGACGCTGGTAGACGGACGGAGCAGCGCAGCAAATCGCGGTACGGAGCATGCAGCGTGCAGTGCGTGACAGGCGGCAACAGTTGAGGTGAATGAGCTTGATTGTTGTGCTGGAGTAGGCACACACCTCGGCGCAGCCTGTCATGTGTGCGGCCGATGATCATCTACGGTGGACGAGGACATAAGCATTGCAAAACAAGATTGCTGTGTGCGTACCTGTTCGCCGACGAGCCCAGGGAAGGGGCCGGTGTCCGTTGCTGACGTGTGTGCGTGCTGCGGTGTGCATGTGCTGGATGTGTCAGCTTTAAAAGCGTCGTCGCCCGGTCTACAAGTGAGGATACTGACGACAGCGCTGATGCACTGTGTCAAGCGGTCGGCTGATGCTTCGGCTTGCAACGAGACCGCCTGCAGTCGCGTCAGGTAACCGCCTCCTTCGCAGGGCTGGCTACCGTCCCGTCGGTTAATGGAGCGGCTATTTACGAGCGATCTCGATGAGTGCGCACTCGTCCGCAAAAGCGCAATGCGGACAAGAACGGGGAGCAGGTACGGTTTAATTGTCACGGATCACGAATCGGAAGTTGCTCCCACCCCCCCATCGTTGCTATTGTGTTCGATCGCATCAATCATCGGCGGCGGGTTCTTTGGCAGTCCTCTACTGAGTTTCGTTGTGGTCCGCCGTTTAACTCCTCAAGTATATGCGTGGCTGCAGAAACAGTAACCCGTTCTGAATGTCAGTGAACGCCTGCAGTTTTAAATCGGACTGCGACCCCCTCCTTCCCCAAACCTTTTTTTTTTTTTGTGCGTGCATTTGTTCCGGGGGTAGTAAATAAACCCGAAACATTGCACGCTAAATGCAGTTAGCACGAGCGCACCGCGTCGTGCACGGAGCTGCTGCTGACGGATGGCCCGAGCCGAGGAAGGCTGAGCCGGAGACCTCATGGACGAGACCTCGGGGGCGCCGCGGTTGGTGCGGGCCCCGGCCCTCAAGCGTGGCCGTGGGGACGCAACGCCACTCTCCGAGCGGGTAAGCGCTCCCACCACCTGTTGACGTTCCCAACTTCGTCCGTGTCCGATACATCCTTCTTCCAAAATATACCACGACATCGCCAGAGTGCAGAAAAGTACGTAGCCGAATGCTTGTCGTGGTTGCTGTCAAAAAAGCCGTCAGGTGCGGCGGAGTGTACAACTCAATTACGAGTGATCGGCGCATTGCCTTAAAGGGGATCGCGCTTAATTGCGAAACACCGTCAGGTAGAGGGACTACACTTGCACGCGAACGGGTTAATTTCGTAACGAATCTTCTCTGACCTGATTAAGTCGCGGTGGTGTCGGTGGTATTGCGCGAAAGCACGCTTCTTGGCGACAGTTGATTTCGAGCATGCGGAGACGTCGTCTTGTGCGGCGCGACCTCGATCGTCGCCGCGGCTGAAGTGAGAGGCAGTTCGAAGGGCGGGCGGAGTTCGGCGTTGGCGTTCGCGTGGGCGGGGCGGCGGCGTAGCAGCCATGCGGCTTGACGCGGTCTTCGAGCCGCTGCTGCCGAGCACGCCCGAGGAAGAGTCGCGGCTCGAGACTGCAGCCCTTCGACGCCTTCTGCAGGTCAAGTTGGAACGCGTGTTGGGCCTGACCGTCACCAGCAGCGCGGCCCTCGACTGCGACCCCTGCTCGGGCCTGGTCGCCTATCCCGCCGGGTGAGCCGCTACCGCTGCTTGCGAGGCGACGCTTGTCGTTACCGCTTTTCGGATTAGCGATCAAACAGTGGCAAAAGAAACGAACCTTTGGAGCCGGGGACTCGGCGGTTTGTTTCTTTTTCAACTTCTATACATTTGTTGATCTGCGTTGACTGACGAAAGTGAAATCAGTGTTCCGGTGTAAAAACAACTTTGGAAGACTGTGTGGACTGGTTATTACTAATTATGGTTGTAAAAAGGTGTATTTACAGTTGGCAGGTGCCAACAACTACAAAGCCAACTAATTGAACTTGGTGAATTTAAGTTTCGTATCGCTACATCTAGTTTAATTAAAACATTTCCAGATATGTCAGGTAGTTCGTCTTTAATTCCACATTCTATCAGTACTTCAAATAGGTCAGAATTCGTAAGAATATATGCTAGGATGGGGGTATGTCCGACATACCCCAATCCTAGAGGCTAAAGTTTTGTTGAACGGGCTCCACACTCGACTGGCTAGACCGGTTCCGCTCACAATCACTAGCCAGAGGTGTTGTCAATGGTTACACGCTATTAATAATTACATATTACTAGACATAACTCTGGCAGTGGCTGCATTGGCCGTGGCTTCAGTGAGCGGTAATGGTTTTGCTGGTTGGGTAAAAAACATGGCTTACTGCTTGCATCATGTGCTGTGAGGAGGGCATGAGGTATAGCTATCACAGAATTGATTTCGATGTACACTAAATCCCCAGGTGGTCGAAATTAATCCGGGAGCCCTCCAATACGGTGCGCCTCATCACCTGTGTAGCATCGGTGCGTTAAACCCTAAAATCAATTCAATCAAGCTATCACAGAATGCTGGCCATGGAGAGAAAAAATACACACACGCAAAAGGAGAGAAGATCGAATTCGAGACCATAGTGATAAGTGGATATGTAGCCACTACTCCACAGTGGGCGATTTGAGCAGCAGTATTTTCCAGTTTGGCAAAACTCTAGATGCTTTGTTAGATAACAATAAACCTGACTGATCAGTGGGCGGAAGCAGTTTGGCTGGTTCTGGTTGGGTAAAAGTCAAGACAGAGTAAAGTAGACAAGGAACGTGGAGCGCCTGTGAACAGTTCGGAATATGTCAGTGGGTATGTCCAACTAACGCCGCCTGTATGACATTGCCTGTGGTGTCAGCTGCTTCCCAATGAGAGCAGTGGGAATGTCTGAGGCACGTCCACTGGTGGGCACTACACGACGTATCAGCGGAGAAACTAGGCATCCTGAGGGCCCTAAACACGGAGGAACAGGACTGCCACCTTGCGGAGTCTGGACAAACCCTGCAAATCACTTAATATACCGTATTTACTCGATTCTAAGCTCCCCCTTTTGCCAAAGTGAGTGGGGGTGCTTAGATTAGAAAAACCTGAATCGCTGCCCCCACCGCCACTTTTTCTCGTGACCGTATCTCTACGAGACGAGCACAAGAAACAATGTGTTATTTGGCAAACATTAAAAAAAAATAGAGACACTGAGCTTACGCCTGATACTCAGTCACTCTCACTACCCTTCGAGTTCGTTGTGCCGCTTGGGCCGGCGTTCTAAGTATCCCCCAGCAGGTCGTCTTCTGTACCAAGAAAGTGGTTTCTAATTGAAAACTTCATAAATTCAACTTGCGCCCATTTCCACGTGTCTGTGATCTACCTCGCGATGGTTCCATAGAAAAGGGGGGCTTAGATTCGTATGCAACCTTTTTTTTCGAATTTTTTTCCCCCATAACTAGCTGAGGTTTCTTAGAATCGGGGGGCACTTAGAATCGGAAAAAAATGGTAGTTTCCGCGAAGTTGTGGTGCCTGGTGGGCAGAACTCTGGATGGCAGCAAGGAGAAATGCTAGGGAGTAGGGAAGCTGTTAAGCCATTATCAACTGACGTGATAGTCAAAGTTATACAAGCGGCATTTGTCTGACAAACCAAAGTGTTTCCTTAAAAGCCTCTGGGATCTGCGCATGTGTGACTTACCTTTCGACACAGTGAAGAAAGCATGCATTTACATGAAAATGAAACGGTTTTTTTTTATGGAAGAGGAAGACAATGCCCTGTGTCTAGATTATGGCACGTGTTAAAGGTCACCACTAAATTAATTAAAGGGCCGCTAAATTGATTTAGAGCTGCTCTCCACTATATAGCACCTCATAGCGCAGTCGTAGCCTCAGTGCTTGAAACCCCCAAAATGGAAAAAAAAAAAAAATAGGATGAAAAGGTAGCCCTAAGCATATTTTCATACATAGCTCATTTAACTATGCTTGATGCCTGCATGCTTCATACATAAATGCAGAAAATTGGGCCAGAAAGGTTAGGCATGACTCTGGCCCGAACGTTTCAGTTACTAGAAATTTGCGTATTCTTTAATTTGTTACGCAGGCCTTTCGGGCCACTGGTATAAAGTTTAGGATCATGCTTTGCTTTGAACAGCTCTAAACTGTGCGCCGCAACAAAAGCACTTTCCCACCTGATGACTGCATTGGTGACGGCGGGGCTCTTTGATTATCTGCCGTGAATTCACTGCGCATGGTCTGAAGGCTCCTCTTGCCTTGGGTTATACATCATTTTCTTGAAATGAAATCGAGGCTTCGACGGACGCCCGTCTGGTCGGGAATGACACTGAAGTACATAATAAAGAATAATACGTCATTGTTTTATTTTCTCTGGTGGTCAGCGTATTCTTTATTATGTACTTCATCATTTTCTTGCTGTAAAAATAAATGGCAGCACAAGGAAAGGATGTCAACTGGGCAGGTGGTGGCGCTTGTCTCTCGCATGGTGTGTCTCTGTACCACTGAGACAATGCACAGCTTTTGCCAAGTTCACGGAGGCCTTGGCAAACCCATTGTTAAGCACTCTAGTCACTTGGCAACCATCAAAAGTAAGAATGAGAGTGCACTGCTCACAATTGAGGGCTGCGCGGTAGGTTCGCTGTGTGTTACTAGCATGATGTCCCTACCTGCCATCAGAGGCAGCTTGCTGGAGATGGAATGAAGTTGTTCGTTTCCACTTTTGAAAGGTCGGGCATGAACACAACATTGATTTGATTTGATTGATTGGTTGATTGATTGTGGGGTTTAACACGCCGACTCGATGCAGGCGACGAGGCGTGCCGTAGTGGAGGGCTCCGGATTCGTTTTGACCACCTGGGGATTTTTAATGTATGCTGAAATCTCCAACACACAGGTGTTTTTGCTTTTCGCCTCCATCAGAAAAGCGGCCGCCGCGGCCGGGAGTCGAATCTGTGTCCAAACACAATATAGGGATCGGTGCATTTACACATACAGTTCTCCTTCTGGATATTCTACCACACTGTCTACTAGAGCTATTTTTTTACCTACACTGGCTGCACTGATGCAAGCAGTCCCGTATATGTTCTTTTTTTTAGTAGAATATATTTCCAGTAGCATCTGCACTGGTCTGTGCAACACTGCACTCGTCTGCACCGGTTCAGGGCATGCGTACAGACCTCGAAAAAAAGAAGACAAATCATTCCCTAAAGGCAGGCATACACGGTACTGTTTACGGAGAATTTGTGTGAAGAAATCGCAGAGCCATGTCGCTGTATTGGGCCAGTGTGGGAAGCATACTGTTGACTTCTTGTGGAGTGAAAACAATAAGTGTATCTGATGCAGAGATTCAGCAGTCTGCTTTTTTTTTTTGCAACAAAGTGTGCAACAGTTCCACTGAACAGTGGTAAAACCTTGCACATTTTGAAGCATGAATGTTGATGTTGGCCTGCATTTGCCCGGTTCTGTGGTGCTCGGCTCAATGAAACACTCGCTTACAGCATGAGTGCTGTTGCCTACGATTGTGGCAAGGGATTTTCGTTCAGCAGCAAGTTGCTGCTGCACGCGTAGTGGCTAGCATCGGTTGGGCAAGGATTGTTGCTGCCGTGTGCTTTGGAAGTGGCTCTGGGCAGAGGGCAGTTTTTAGGGTTTTGAGCAGTGTCGAATGTTGTCACGACTGAAGCGCAGTCGTAGTGACAGCGTAAAACCACCAGCCCCACTGAAACACTTTATTCCCCAATCTTGTCTTTTTCTTGCTCCCTCTCTCCAAGGAGAAACTTGTCTGTAATTACACGGCAGAATGTAAAATTGAAAGTGGCTGTCAAATGGTAGCTGTAGCCAGGGCAGTAATGAGAAGAAGAGAGCTGTTAAATAGCCTTCTCGAACCTGCCTCCGAAAACCAGCCAGGTCTGAAAAGGAGCCCCGGTATCGTTTATGCACTGATGCGGAAAGAGGGCTTGGTGCCCTCAACTCGTGGCGTACAGTAGCTGTGTGGGTAGTCAAAGGGCGAGAATCATCGCAGTGATGGTGGCAAGAGTGATATCGCCAGTTGTGAAACCCCCCATGGGCCCCATGGAACAAAAACCAGTGTGCGGTTGTCCCTCCCGCGCTGGGGGCAAACAGGGGCAAGGTGACCAACCTGCCATCTATTGGCAGAAGTTTGAAGTAGTGCTCAAGCCCTTGCGGCTGCCGTTGTAAGTCGTAAAGGAAAAACCGTGGAGGAAGCATGAGTAAACATTACCTAATTTAATGCTTCCCAACTTGAAAAGCAAGCTTTAGTTTGGCAAGTTGTGCTGTTAAATAAATGTTTAGCCGAGTTTCAGTTGTTGTCCCCCTTGGCACAGTGTACTAGAAGAGAGGTGTGCCGTTCGGGGCTGATTAAGGGGGTCCCTTTTGCGATGAAAATGTCTGCTGCTTTTGTTGTATGCAGCACCCGATGATGATGATGATGATGATGATTAAAGACCTCCCCTTTGAATCGGGGTGATGGCATGCGCCATCTAGCCTATCTTAGTAGTTTGAATTTAAATTTAGTCCCTCAACTCGGATTTCTTTTTAATTCTGCCCTGCCGCTACCCCTGGCTGGGATGTTATTTTATCAACTTCCCTGCTTTTTTTCCACCAATACTCTAGCCGCTGCTTAGTAATACCTACTGCTGACCAGTTAATGCTTCCATCTATTGCGTAGCCCAGTGCCTCAGGAAGTAGGACTTTCCCCCCAATTCTATCCGGCTGAATCTTTTGGCATCCTATTACTATGTGGTCGATTGTTTCTTTATCCCTGCCACATACAACACATGTCTCATCCTGGGACAAATATTTGCTCATGTAGGTTCGAGTTCTCAAGCGGCCAGCCCGCGCCTCAAAGAGCAACGCACTACTTTTATTGTTGTCATAAAAGTTCTCTTTCCGGATCTCTTTTTTGCTTGCTTTGTAGATTCCCAGCGATGCCTTCTTTTCCATCCTCTCTTTCCACATGAGTGTCTCTGTTTCCTTCACTTGCTTTTTAACTGCCCCCCCTTGTTTATTTGCTGCGGTCAAGGTATATTTAGTCGCCAGCTTTCGCGTCCTCTTCCCCCATTGGGTGTCCACACTTTTAAGGTACACGTACCTGTGCACTCTGGCTGCCCAGTTCTTCTCATCTAAATGTCTAAGCCACCCCTGGTGGCTGCTGCTTGCCACCTGATGTTAGAAGTTTTGTTTGTTAATTAATCCTTATCTATCACTCTAAACAGCCTTCTTTTTTATTTCATGGTGTAAAGATTTTATAAAACCCATCAGATAACTGTTTAGTTTGATTTAAAGTGGAGCTGGCTGCAACAGGAGTTCTCTGGGGAACGCCTGCGCCCCATACAATTTTTTCATCGCTAAAGGGACCCACCCTCCCTATTTGCTCATCACGCGCACAACACACCTGTACATTCTAGTACACTGTACCCTCAGTGTGGCGCCAATTCACTTGCCTCCTCAGCTTCAACGAAGCAGCGGTGCTCACACGGTCCAGATTCTGAAGCGGATTTTTTTCAACTGGCGTATATTGAAGAACTGTGCAAGAAAGGCACATGCTTAGCTGGGTAACTGATAGTTTCTGTCAATGTGACAGATGTATTGGCTGTTGAAAGCACCAACCGTGTACTATTGCTGTTACCCTGCATGATCTTGTCAATAATTTTCTGTCTAGCTGTTGCTCTGTACAAAGAAGCTTTTTTAAAAGATCAATATGTCATTACAAGAGCAGCCAACCATAATTTTCTTGACCTAAGTGCTCACAAACTGCTACCACATCACTGTTACAAAAAAAAAAAAAAAAAAAAAAAAAAAAAAAAAAGAAGAAAACGGGGCTTATAACTGAAACACGGAATAACATTGTAACCATTCTGCTGCCTATCTTACATTGAACGAGCGTGTTGCAGCGGTATTGCTCAGGCTGTTGATATAATGGGCAAAGTGATGCTTAGTGTTTGATAGATACAAGCTGCTCTGTTGGTAAACCAGCCTCTTTTTTAATGTTTAGCTATTCAGCGTAAAAGTACTTGTAGCACAAGGGGAACATTGCAGCCAGGGACAAGGGCTTCCGAAAGTTTCCTCCCACTATAGGACAGCCGAGGGAGCTGCTGTACATCAGAAGTGCAAGATAATGGGCTGCTGTTATGCCTGTTTCTTCTTGCTTAATAATGTGCAGATTGACTACGATCGGTGCGTTGCACATTTGGGAAATTCTGAGGCAAGATGCGAGCCCTGTCTTCACAATACATTGTTACAAGCATGACTGCCTTCGTATGTCTCTTTTAATCAACTAGCACTTTTATCGGGATTTGAGTGGATAATCGCCGTGGCAGTTTAAATCGTCTGCACTCATAGAGCCCTGCATCGTTCAATGTTGCACGCAGCGTCCTTTTCAAGGAACAGCAGAAACTTGTCATGCAGTGGCATGCCTGTCATCGGTGTGTGATGAACCCAGCATTGGATTAAAATTGCAAGCTAATCCTTGAATCCTTGAGAATCCTTGAGGAATCCTTGAGAAATTTAGCGATTCGGGCGGGTTGGTGTAAACTCCTTTTGTATTACAGCGCAAACACACGAGGATCGAATTGACGGCACTTGTGTGTCCTTTCGTTACCTCTTTCCTTGTGTGTTTGCATTCTAATGCAAGATGAATCCTTGAGGGACAAGCATTAAGGACACGTACACCGTTTTTCAAAATTTTCTAGGCCAATCCTAAGCCTTCTCGACCACAAAGAATTCAAAGAATAAACTTCACATTAAACGTCGCAAAAATATTTTCTGACAGTAAGAAAAAAAGGTGTTTTCTCTGCCTCTCTGGCATACAACGTTTCAGCCACGCTTGAGACGTATGCTTGTACACTTATTTTTTTGCGGCCAGCGTGTTTTTGCTCTGGCCTAGAAAATTTCGACAAAGACTGTACTTCTAAAATCTTCCAACACTGGAACCGTGTGAGTTGCGGAAACCCGACGCTGACAGTTTACAAACACGAAAGACATGGGAAACACAGGATACACTCATGTGGAAGCATAGCTATCAACTGACTTTATTTTCCAACCCTTTTAGAAGACAGTGAAGAAAAAACAAACAGAAAAAAACAGGTTGAAGTACAATGTGATCTGGATTCAATGCCTGATAAGTGACATTGTCTCATTCTAATCCCCGATAAGCTCAGCACTCGTGACACACACAAAGTCTGCTTTTCTGTATGTGTATGATTTCCTTGCTAATGAGAAGCATCGATAAGCTGGCTGATGCATGCTGTGAACATGACCACAAGATTAGTGTGGTCATGTAAATTGTTGGGCACTGAACCCAAACACACATTCCAATTGAATCTATGGTTTTCTGTATTTTGTTATTTCGTTTTCGTTTTTTCCTCCATTCTCCAAAAGGCTCAGAAAATAGTCAGTTGTTAGTTGCCCTTTTGTGTGCATGTATTGTGTGTTTCCCATGGCTTTCATGTTTGTATACTTAATCAGTACAATGTTTCCGGAGTTAAACATGTACCACCTAGCTCACAAGCAAGCTCTGGTTAGTACTGTGAGGCCAGGTGCTCCTGTAGTCAGTGAATAGGAACAGATAAAAGCAACGAAGAGCCCTGCGTCAATAATAACATCATTCTTGTCGTTATGCTGCTGAGTCCAAAGACGCGGGTTTGATTCCCAACCGTGGTGGCTGCTTTTCTCATGCAGGCGAAAAGCGAAAACACCTGTGTGTCGAGATTTTGGTGCACGTCACAAGATCTGCAAGTGGTCAAAATTAATTTGGTGCCCTCCACTACGGCTTGCCTTATAGCCCAGTTGTAGCTTAACAATGCTAAACCCCAAAATTAATTAATGAATTAATTAGCCAGTTGCTCTGACTAAGGCACGGGCGGTGGGAGTGTCGATGGGTCGTGACGTCATAGATGAACGGAGGACACAAGAGACAGGAAACGCGGGGCCACCAGTGTGCTCCGGGGCCACCACAGTGTGCCCTGGGGCTGCCCCTGGAGTGTTCCCTTTCCCTCCCCTCTCCCCTGCAGGTGTGTGCTGGTGCTGTACAACACGCGCAAGAACCGCCAGCAGCACATCCTAAGCGCCTCCAAGAAGACCATCACGTGCCTGGCCTTCTCGTGGGATGGCAAGTACCTGGCCACGGGAGAGGTGGGTGGTGCGCTCTGCTGCCCAACAAGGAGGAGGGGCGGAGGAGAGGGAGGGAAAGGAAGGTCACCTCTTTCCCCTCTTCCCCTCGCAGTGCGGCCACCAGCCCCACGTGCGCATCTGGGACGTGCAGGAGAAGAGCCAGGTGGCCGAGTTCCCGGGACACAAGTTTGGCGTCACCTGCGTGGTGGGTGCATCGCGGCCACCCCTCAATTTTTGTCTCTGATGGGCGCTCAGGGTGGAGGGCTGCAACTGTGTGGCCAGGCATTCCGCTACTTGACCGAGCCAGCAAAGGAGAACGCAGCGGGGGCAGGAAGTTTGGCCGGAGAAACACTCGGTTGGGTTGATTGGGGGCGGTGGAGGGGTTGCTCTGTTCCTCTTGCTCCTCCTTATGCACTCTGAAAACGCTAAGCTGAGTTTACGGACACCAAAGGCAGGAGAAACACGGTACATGGAAGTGCGCCACTCTCAACTCTCTTTATTTTCCCTCTCTTCTAAGAACTGTGGGGAACAACAACAACAACAGCAAAAAGATACCAGGTCATCTCCACTAATGCGAAACTTGAGGAGGAGTGAATCATGCTGTGTATAAGTGTATTCTTGGCGCCTTGGCATTTTTGCCGATGGAGATAAAACCATTGGGGGGTAGCGGTATATGGCTTTGCTGTAAAAAGTCTATTGCCTTTGAAGCAAAAGCTCTTCAGCGCGAGGCGCAAACAAGTGTCCCGGTGTTTTTTTAATACGCGTTACGTTCTAGCACAAGGCGTAAATGAGTTTCCCAGTGTTTTAGTAGCGTGACTACGTGAGACGATAGTTACGACATGAGGCACCGACAGCCCGAGCCCCTAAGGGGCCTCGCCTCGACAAAAAACACAGAAAGATGTAGATTGGACAGAGCATGGTTCGGGTTCAGTGCCTGACACTATACATCGTTACATTGTTAATCTTGTTAGTTGCGCTCAGAATTCTTTACATGGAGTTACAGAGTTCATTGCACAGAGCTTTGGTGCATGTATCAGCTAGCCAACCCTGCTTCTTGGGAATTAGGAAATAGGACTCATGCAGGATGCACCTCTTGTGTGTGTATGTGGGGGGAGTACATGTAATGAACTCTGAGCGCAACCAACAACAACAACAAAAAAAAAAACGTGGAAACTGAACCCAGACCACGTTCCAAACAGTCCATGTTTTTTAGGTTTTTTTTATTACCCACACTATTTCCGAAACGGTGAAAAAATAAAGTAGTTTGCTAGTTCTAGTTCCATATGCGAGGATCATGTGTTTCTTCTGCGTTTTGTGTTTGTAAACTTATACCTGTGATACACGGCCATTTCAAAGGTCTTCCGAACGCCTTCCAACCAATTGTCAATCGAGCCTCCCATTGTAAATGCATAGAGCGCTCTTGTAAGTGAGAGTTCAATTGTCATGCAGTGTTCCCTCAGTTAACGTGTGAAAACTAGACCAGGTGCAAACTCTCATGCATGTAGTATTACACACACGTACTCTATTGCTTGTGAGTCACTCCAAGGATCACCCTTTCCACCTACACTTCTGCCCAGCTGGCCTGTCCTACACATGAAACAAAAAATAAGGCTTGCAAAAATGACAAACTGAGCGAGTTGGTACTGGTTCATAGCGAAAAACTGTGTAGAAACACACACAATAGAAGAAAATGTACGACACAGGCGCAGACTATCAACTACGATCTTATTGAAAGCAAACAATGTATATATGGAGTGGGAAAGAAAACCCAGAATAACTCGTAACCCACACGTGATTGAATTGGATTGGCAAATGTTTATTGAGCATAAAAAAATAATAAATAAGGCAGTGGGAGGGGGGAAAAAAGAAAGGGAACAACAACTTGAGAATGTGCGGGTGCACAGGCCGTGTGAGGATGTCGTGGATTGCGATCGTCCCAGCAGCGCTGTTGGGGAGGGGTGGTTGAGCATGCCGCGTTGTTCTGTGCTATGCAGGCGTTCTCCCCGAACCTCAAGTATGTGGTGTCGGTGGGCACCCAGCACGACATGGTGGTCAACGTGTGGGACTGGCGCAACAACACCAAGCTGGCCTCCAACAAGGTGTCCGCCAAGGTGGGCGCGTGCACGCTACTTCTCCAACATCCCGAAAGGGTAGTAGTAGCGCAAACTCGACGTGGACACAAGGAGGAGGAGGGAGTAGACAGATTCACTCCTCTTGTGCTGGTGTCGAGTTTGCGCTGCTTCAAGATGTTTGAGGGCCACTACCGACTGGCCCTGTTGTCGTTTCTTCTGTGCACACGTTGGCGGGGGGCCCCTCCTGACGCTGCCTCCCCCGCCACACATCACAGGTCAAGGCAGTGTCCTTCTCCTCTGGTGGGCACTACTTTGTCACCGTGGGCAACCGCCACGTCAAGTTCTGGTACCTGGAATACTCAAGGGGCACCAAGGTATGCCGCCGCCCCATCTTCTTATGGGGCTGTTGTTCTTCCCGCTGACATGTGGCACGGCAAGGGTGGGATCAAAGCAGAGTGCACAAGTGAACGACACCAACATCTTGGTGCGGTTAATGGCAACATCAGCCCTTACCTGGGACATTTCTTTACAGTGAAGCTGTTTGTACTGCCTGAAATAAAGAAAATGATAGTACAGTGTTGACCATTTATAACGTAACCGCTTATAGGGCAGGACCGGATATAATGCGGGTTTTCCTGACCACCGGTAGGCCTCCCATAGGACTCAATGCATAAGTCTACCACATATAACGTGGTTGCCCGCAGCGCAATACCGTTTATTGTACGGTTTTTGGCAGGTCCGCTGATCGACCAGTGCAGATGCGGCATTGTTTTAGGGTCGCAAAAAAGAAGGAACAGGGGTGAGACAGCTGCGCATATTGCGCAGCTTTGATACAAATTTGTTTTCCTGCGCCAGGCTGCTCCAAAAGCTTGGAAATTGCAAAAATTGCACCAAACTGCTCCAAAACAGTCCGAGAGCCAGGGATTTAAACGCTGCCGCGGCAGTATTCAGTAGGGAAAAATGCTTCCTGACGGCATAATTTTCCAGCACCCTCAGGTGATGCTTTTTGTAAAGGTTTAACTGATTGATCGTTCAATACAAAACCCGCATAAAAATGTCCCCGAAATAGTTTTTCCGAAAGTCACCCTGTCGGGTTGCACATGTTATATTCTGTCCGTTTTTAAAGTTTTCCCATCAAAAACCATTGCAAAGTCCTGTAGAAAAAATACTAATGTTTACTGAGGCGACAAACTACTTGTTCAAGTTGACGAAAAAACGGCAATTTTCGGAGCGCCGTATCTCCGGAACGACATTACTGGGCGCCGCGCCGCCATCTTGGTGTGGTGAAGATTGGAAAACATGGCCGCTGGGCAAAGCAGTTCCTCGTGGGTCAGGCTAGTTCACTCTAGTTCAGGAAGAGCACTCTTCACAGATTTCTACCATGGTTTTTGGATACGGGGGAGGCTGATTTACATTTATTCGTCTGGTTTGTTACGGGAAGTTGCGCGACTCGAAAGACGGGTTCGTCAAAAACAACGCGGGGCCCGCAAATTCGCCGTATTATGGCACTGAGTGTGAGGTGCGGTGCGTGCTTGAAGTGAAATTTCGGACTCATTGCAGACTCATTGCTGCCTTTGAGAGCGACCTTGCGAGTGGTGGGAATGGGACAGTCGACACTGCAGAAGGGGCAGCGCAGCTACATCGCCTCAAAATGTTCAAGCAGTGTCCTATAGCGAGACGGGCTAATATTGCACGGTAGTACTAACAGTTCATCTATCTGAAGTGAAATTCAACGCTAAAAGAGAGGTGGCTGAACATGTCAACGTTACTCAAATTACAATCGTAGCGAGCGTGTACCTTGGGGTTTGAAACGGGAAAGCAGGTTGGGTGTGACGTCTGTCACCTCGCTTTGCGCAACTTTTGCTGTTGCTCTACACTTGTGCATAAAGCTGAGTCTTGGATTACAAAAATAACAATTTCGGCATTCGCATGAGATTAAAAATGCCTTAAGATTGCTTAGTTTTTCAATTCGATATTTTCAAGGCGCTCTACACTATCTAAGCTTACGAATTTAAAAATGGTTTGTAAAAAGGTAGTGCAGCTAGTATGTTGTGGTCCTCTGGTAGAAAAAAACTTTTTTCAAAGGATGTTTCAGGGTTATTTACGTTCAAAACCGATTAAAAAGTGCTCCCCCTGGTTGCCCAAAAATTTATTTTTATGCTCCTAAGACCACGTATTTAATGTCGTTAACTGCTCCAAATCCAGGTTCTTCTGCTTCAAAATCGAGATTTCACTGCTCCAAAAACTCTGTCTCACCCCTGAAGGAAAGAAGATGGATTCAGCCATCTGACGCAGCATGTGCTCTCTTCTCTTCCCTAACCTAGACACAGAAAAAAAAAAAAAAGGGCACCCTTTACCTTTAGTTTGCGTCTTCAGTTTATCGTGTGATAGCCACAACTGCCCTTTCTCTTGGCACACCTCTGAAGATAGCCCTCCCTCCTTTGAGCACAGTAAGTTGTGATTACAACCTAGTGCAGATAAGCAACCATCCTTTTCCTTTTTGAACATCTGAAGATAGTGAGTCGAGCCAGCCGGAACACCAGAGGTTGCCATTACCTGTACATTGTGCCAATAAGCAACCGCCTTTGGGATTGCGAAGGTACGGTGAAAATTAAAAGAAATTCGGCTGCCGTTCTTATCACATTGTCTCACTGGCATAAGCCGGGCTGCTTCCTTCTCTGCCACGCTAAATGCAGATCGCTCAAAACATACACACCGAGTATAAGTTAAAGCCACGCTCGTGGTTTGTAAGACCGTGCAGCACCGTCCGATGCAAAGAAAAGAAAAGACGAAATGAAGGCCGTAACTCTGTTTTTCAGTGGCATTCGTTTGGGTGATGTTAAAAAAAGAATGATTG
Organism: Haemaphysalis longicornis; assembly: GCF_048455015.1. NCBI lineage: Eukaryota > Metazoa > Arthropoda > Arachnida > Ixodida > Ixodidae > Haemaphysalis > Haemaphysalis longicornis. The sequence continues at coordinate 187,439,358 of NW_027526445.1, forward strand.
AAAGCTAGCTTGCGATATGGCTGTATTTGGGCATGTTTTGTTTATAGTGCGGTACTGCTTATAGTGCGAATTTTCGTGGCTCCCACGGCATACGTTATAAGTGGTCTACACTGTAGTACCCCTTTATGAGGGACTTTGAATCGATTGACAGATACTGTACGGACCAGACCATATGTCAACTTTAGGCCCGTTATCTTGTTTATGGCAATTCTAAAGTTGTAAAGGTAACGGCCACTGAGTGTGTGAATAAAAGTTGACCTAAAACACTGATTGCACTGACGTGTGTAAATCTTGGTGCGGTTTCATTTCTCTAGCAGAGCGCCTATCTAAATAGAACCATAAAAATGTGGCCTCCATCAAGACACTAAGAAGAACTGCGAGTTGGGTGTGTTGGGTATAGATTTGTGATGGGTAAAGTGCAAGCAATGCTTGGACAGGAAAGAACACAGGACGGAGCACTACTAGCATCTGAAAAGTTTAATCATGAGCACACATACATATTCATACAACCAAAGCCACCGTTATCACATAGCCTACATTACAATCCACCACCATAGCCTACATTACAATCCACCACCACACATCTACCACCAGACGTCAAGACAGCCGGGTCACTGTGCCACACCCCGCAACAGGCCCTTCACCCAAGTTCAATTAAAGGTAGTCGGACTTTGTTGACAGTGGGGGAGGAAACTTTAAAAAAAAAAGGAGGAGGGAATGGCACCGGGTGGCTCCCTGTTGTGGGTGGACCCCGTGCTGCGTATTCCTGGTCATTGGTTTTGAGAGGAGGCTGTGTGTTGATAATAGCTGTTTTCGCCTGTCCTCGATGCCAGTACAAGCCAGAGCCGGTGCCGCTGATGGGTCGGTCGGCCATCCTGGGGGACCAGCGCAACAACTACTTCTGCGGGGTGGCGTGCGGCCGTGGCGACTGCCAGGGCAGCACGTTCGCCATCACCCGCTCGGGACTCCTGTGCGAGTTCAACAGCCGCCGCCTCCTCGACAAGTGGGTTGAGCTCAGGGTGAGTGGACGATTGATTGTATGCGCTAGTGCGGTAAGAAGGTTTGAAACGTTTATTCATAAATGACGTACAATACATTCATTTGTACTGGACCCATCGGCAAATGCTAATGTCGGGTGCATTGTAACAGGTACATGCAGTTCAATTGAGGCGAGTGCAGACGAACATGTCTCGTGTCAATAATAAAATTCCAAAAATGCTACCACAAATAACTACCATAACCGATTTACAGAGTTGACAATGTTACAGTTGACATTCACATACTCGGAACCGAAGTTTACAAATTCGTACCGAGAAATGACATCACTTGTACACAAACACATTTTTCCACTCTAGGGGTGTACGTCAGAATTCAATGCAAGGTCACATCGTGTTTACCTGTAATGGAAGTATGTTTCTCGTGGACATTGCAAAGCCAGCAAATAAGCACCACTGGGTCCTTCTTTAGCTCTCTTGACAGTTGTGAAAGTACAAAAAGTACGTCTGGGGCACACCCAGGGCAGAACTGTGAGCTGTGCCCATTTCAAAGACGTCCCTTCAGCTGTGACGTAGGTGCACTTGCAAGGCCTCTGACCAAAGATGGGCACATACCATATTTTCGCGCGTATAACCCGTACCCAAAATGCGAAAATTTCAGTGGCAAAGTAGGGCTGCGGATAATACGCGGGGCTTTTCCTTTAGTGCAGCTTCACGGCAATGCACATTGTGCCGTGAAGATGACCTTGTGTACAACAGTGAGGACTGTGGCTCAAGTGATAGCTGTAGCGAGAGCAGTGACACTGAGTGAATTGTGACTTTTGTCTTGCAGTCAGTGTATTGCACTTGCTAAATATTTGCTTTTTCTGTCTACATAGGATGTGATGTGTTGCTTGAGCATTGGTGCAGCTTTTGAGTTGCTTGAGCTTTGGTGCAGCCTTTCCTGAATCAAATGTGCGGGCAATACGCAAGGATTTTTTTTTTTCTTTTAAGGCGGGCTGAAAGTGGGGGTGCAGATTATATGCAGGGGTGGGTTATACGAGCGAAAATACGGTAAACTTACTCACTGCCTTGCTTGTGTTGCATCACACCTGATCATCTGCTTTTAGGCAATCAGGGCTTGCTCAAAATGGGCACTTTGAGACAGAAATAAAATGGGCAAAACTGAAATTTGGACCCAGGTTGTTCACTGGCACTTTCATTCGCAGACATGGCTCGAGCAATGGAATTTACTTTTCACGCCACCATGTACGGCTTGCTATTGCCACCACTTGGGAGTGTGCCAATCTGCCTGTTCTACTATTAAGTTCCGTGCTTATTTAGTAGTGCCGCTTCTATTTTTTCTCTCCTTTTTTTTCATTTATTGGTTCCCTTCGTTTATAGAAGTCAGAGAAGCAGCAAAAAGCACAGCCTGAGAATGGCTCTTTCTCTGAGTGGAGCGTAGTTGTGTTCAAACGCTCGTTTATGGGGTTCTTACCAGTGGCATAGCCAGAAATTTATTCTGGGGTGGGGGTGCCGTGCTTTCAGTATAGTGTGCGTGTAGTTCTAGGAAGTCAATCATACATTTTATACACGTTTGCTGAAACGGAAGAGAAGGAAACATCTATCAATAAAATTGGGCTGGGGCAGGGAGAGGAGGGGAGGTGTTGAACCCCCCAAACCCCTCCTCTTCCCCCTGGCTACACCACTGCTTCTTGCACTGGATACACAGGGAAACGTCCGACATTCACAGCATATGCAAAACACAGTAAACCTCTTCGTGCACAAAAAAAGAATCACTTTAAGGCATCAGATAAAGAAATTGGTGATGCAGATGTTGGCAGAATGGGGGAAGAAACTTGAATTTCAATCTGCAGATGAGAAAAAATGAACTGACTGAGAATGGAAAAAAAAGTCAAGTAAACACAGTTCTTGCACTGAATGAAAATTCTTTTAGGCGCTTTTTTGGAAACATTATTTGTGAAGTGTACAAGACCATCTGCGCACTTACCCAGGCAGAGCGTGTACTTGGTACAGTTTGTCCGTAACCTTCTGCACTGTCTACAAGAGAATACTGCATGTTCTTTGGATTGCTTACGCAAGTACAAAGTTTGTTGTCCTGAAGGCATGGCAAAAGTTATAACCAATATAGTTTGCTTAGCATGAAGAATCGAATGTCTCTTAATTAATAGGGACCTGTACCTATGTACATACCGATGACTTTGGTGTTCCTCTAACATACAGAAGGTGTTTTGAAGTAAAACTGATTTCTTATCATTGGTGCTGGTTGTTGTTTTCAAGACTAATGTGCAATAAAATGCAATAACGTGCAATAAAACAGCGTACAGTACGAGAGTTGCAGAGCTGTCATCATCACGAAATGAGGGGGAGGGGAGCAGAACGACGATAGTGATCAAGAAGAGTGCAGTATTGGGTGACTTGGTAGTCCATCTTAATAATGCAACGCAACAAAAAGAAGGACTAAAGCTGAGGCACACGGGATGAGCGCTGACGCCCAACTGAACTTTTATTGCAGAAGCCTGTCATGTTACTGCAATAACACGTTTGTTGCGCTGTACCATTATAATACATAGTAGTGATGCCCCCCACCCCTCCCTTTTGCCCCCCCAACAGAGCAGTTGCGCCAACTGCATCACGGTGGGCCGGGACTGCCTGTTTGTGGGCTGTGCGGACGGCGTGGTGCGCTGCTTCAGCCCGTCCACCCTGAACTTCCTGGCCACCCTCCCGCGGCCCCACCCGCTGGGCCTGGACCTGGCCACCGCGGGAGTGGCCCCTCCGCCTCCCGTGGTGGGCGGAGGGGGCGCCCGGCACCCGCACACGGTGGCCCTGGCCCTGGACGAGGTCCACCGGCGGCTGACGTGCGTGTACAACGACCACAGCCTGTTCGTGTGGGACGTGGGGGACCTGAAGCGCATCGGGAAGTGCCACTCCTACCTCTTCCACAGCGCCTGCATCTGGGGCATCGAGGTGGGTTGGCACCGCCCTGAGGGAGAGGGAGTGGGGGGCTGTGTCACTCAACACGGGGACACGTACCAAGGGCCACAAAGTCAGTAAGCGGAAAGAGCACAAACACGTTTGTCAATACAGTCGAAGCCTGCAATAACAAATCTGCCAAGGAAAGCTGGAAAATTCGCGTTTCAGGGAATTTCGTTGCCGCGAGTATGAAATATAAACCACAGAAAAATCGCCCGCAAACCGAAAATTTATTTCCAAAGGTCACTTATGTTACTTTGCGTGCTTTACCGTGCCGTAACTTCACAGCTCAGCCCTCACACCTCAAGTGCTTCATTGCTAGTCGTGCGCGCCTAAAAATGACCGAATCATAAGAAACGCATCCAAAACATTCCGCGGGTTTGTCCTCTCTGCACGTTTTTCTCCCTGGTCCTCTGCACCGAGTATGTCCAAGCGTGCAAGGGAAGGCCAGCTTCTTCTGTTGACGACCTTTACCAGACAGCGGCACCTCGTTGTTCCAATCCTGTCCACAAAACTAAGTGATCACTGCTTCGTTGATGTCCAGAAAGGCTATAGCCGTCATTGTTTTGTTTTGCGCACGTGCGCCATTAAAGAGTGGCCTCCCTGCTTTTCAGAATAGTAGAGCGAGCTGCAGGCAGTTCCAAACTCGTTGGCGCTATTCTCCCTTCCTCCACTTGGTCCACTGACTTGGGCAATGATGGCTGACTTATCTCGTAGCGATAAATACTTCCGGTTTTGATTGAGAGGAAACGTGCTGATTGCCACACACACAACAAACGCACACGCACTGTTCAGCGGTAGCTGGCTTGAAAAGCCGTAGTTCAAGCCAAAGCAAAGACGTGCCATGTGTCACCATGTATCGCCTCCTGGTGGTGTCGCTGCAAGGCTGCCTCCGCGGCCGCCAGTTGCACAGTTATTTATGCAAACAAATATGGCAGCGGCCATGCAGGCGCACTGTGGCAGAAGTTTTTACACACTTTGAGTCCAAAAAAAAAAAAAATGCATTTGAACACTTTTTGGACACTGTTAGCCTCAAGTGGGTAGATGAAATGCTGACCAGACTTGCAGTGAATTTCGTTAACATGGGATCACTTTCCAAAAACATTTTGTTGCCACGAGATATGAAATACATCGGCTTCTATGGACGTTCGCTGGGGATCCGAAAACATTTCGTTGCTGCGGGAATTTTGTACTCGCAGGATTTCGTTATCGTGAGGTTTGACTGTAATATTAAAACTACCAGCGGAGAGATTTTTACAAATAGTTCAAGTCCCCGGTCCACAAAGGTGGCAGTTGGCGGACACTAAGGTTCTGCACTATCCGCACATCTGCTTTCTATCAAAATGCACTGTTTTATTTTGGAGAACACTTGTTTGTAGTGACTAACTTTCTTGTGCATTTCATATTTTGAAAACAGCAAATTGCGTGATTAAATGTTTTGCTCTTAAGGGGGGACACTGGTCTTGAGGACCGAAAATTTGCCAAAAAATAAATTTTCTGTATTAATTTTATTTGTAACCTACAGGTCCCAAATAATGTACCTGCAAAATATCGTAGCTGTATCATAAGTATTCACAAAGCTGTCGCCCTTTGAAGTCGCCTAAATGACCATTTTTGCCTATGTTTGCAAACTTCGTGCCCTGTTTTCTCAGAACCAATTTTTTTCCCACATGGTCAGCTGTCGGGTACAATATCTTGGGATGTACTGGTTCGATTTATATCATTTTTGCTGCATTTGAAAGCTTATGAACTGAACAGTGCAATAAAACCACAAAAGTACAGAATTTCTTTTTGCTAGCACAAGATTTTATAGTTAGTTTTACAAAAACATCGTAAATTGATGACCTGACATTTACGAATTTTACAGCGTTTGCAGAAACCATGCTAAAATTACTGCAGTGGTATAGTTGCACTCCCTGGTCCTTCTCGAGCACAAAGGGATAAAAGCTACTTGAGAATTTCATAGGTACATAATGAAAAAATTGCCCGAAACGGAGTGACATAACATGTTGCACAACTCTAAACTTACACCCCATAGGGGAAAACTGACTGCATATTTGTGCTCAGGCGGTTGAAATACATTCAATGTGTAAATCTCAAGCACATAGGTTAAAAAATAACAAAAATGTCCTCAAGACCAGTGTCCCCCCCTTAAAGGGAAACTGAGGCAGTTTTCAATTTGCTGAATACACAGAAATTCGGAAACGTTGACCTTAAACACCTAACCTACGAGGTCTTTTTCTTTTTTTTTGGTTGAAATAGCGGCGTAATAGGCGAATAAACAAGCGCCATCGCCACGCCCCCGCGACGCGCGGAGCGCAGGGGAGGAGGACGGCACGAGAGTGAAAGGGGTCGTGGTGACGTCGTCGTGAGGAGCGATCGGCCGCCGCGGCAAGTGTTCGGCCCCTGCTGCTGCCTTTCTCAGCGTGCCGTCCGCCAGCGTTAGCTTCCCTGGGCCCCGTGCTGTGTTTTGTTTTAATTTAGCAACTAGTAGTGGAAACTTTTTCAGTGCTGCGTTGTACTGCTTCACAATCGTGCCGAGGAAGCGGAGTAACCATGCCGAGGTTCTGCTCGGCATTCGGTTGCAACAGCACCTATGGCCGCGATAAAGTGGTCTTTCACAGCTTCCCGCGGGAGCCGAAACTCGCTGCTCAGTGGGTTGCTACTGTAAAGAGGGAACACTTCAAGCCAACAAAGGCGAGTGCGTTGTGTTCCAGACATTCCCAGACAGGCTGCTTCTAGGCAGTATCGGGATGCCATTCTGTCGAAGTGCAACCTCCAGCACAGCCCTGTTGAGGCACACATTTTTTTAGTTTTCTGGTGGTTGTGGTGCACCTGGGGTGCCTTTGCCTCTCTCGAACCTCCCGTATCTCCTGGCAACAGCAGCAATCTTCTTCGTCGGTCATTGTAACGCAGTGCGCGCATGAACACCTGTTATGAAAACATGCTTATCGTGATATGAGTGCCTCAGAAGGGACCACTACTGACCAAAGCGTTTCAATATAGCTCATGCTGAACTAAGTGACGACGCCACTGCAGTTACAATAGCCCCAGCGGCGGGATATCGGCTCTAAAATCTGGAACAGCAGTGGTGACGTCGCAAAAAACATGTGAGGAGCGGCTCTCTCTAATCAAAATTGGAGTATCGTGTCGCCGCTGCACGACTGAAGCCGTTGGTGCGTACTGGCGTGTGCGCTGCTTGTACCGTATGTACTCCTGAACTTGTTGGATCACGGACAAAGAGAAAAGAGCTGTGCGCTGGTGCCGCGACAGTAATAATATGGATGTTATGGATGAACCCCCGGTGAAAAGACCTCTGTAGCACTTAAAATTTGCATATAAATTAGTGCGTACGTCAGCAGAAATTTAACCTCCTCTAATAAAGAAGGATATATACTTTGCACCATGGTACCGCATTTCCGAGAAGCACGGTGCGAGAAAAGGGAAATTAATTGTTGTGGCTCAAGACGCCACTTGCATGTTTCGAAGGAAATTTTCCATTGAAAAGGTGGTTGCTTCTCAAAATCAGCGCAGAAAATGATTCACAAATTGCATACGCAAACCATACCCCCTTAAAAAAAAAAAAAAAAAAAAAAAAGACTTCGGCGGGAATTGAACCCGCGAAGTTGAGCGCACGGGCGCGACGCGCGAGAGCACTGCACCACCGCACAAATGGCGACACAGTGCAAAATAGCCTAGGTAATAGATGGAGGCCCATCCTTCCGTGTCATACGTCGGTGTTTACTAGCTGGTTTACCGAATTCCTGACTGGTAAACTGAAATTTCTTAAAAAGCGCTTGCACAGCAAGGTTCCCCGAAGCCCCCACAATAGCTTATCGCCATCAACTCCGCTGCTTCGCGAAAACGCTCGCAAAAATGTGTGTGCGCGGCTGCGACTGCGATTTCCCACTGCGGGGATAGAGCTTGTCGTACTTTGGTTTTACGTTTCACATGAAAAACCTTGGCCGATATTGATGCCTTATTACCCAAATTACCCTCCGTAACTCTTCTGCACGAAACTGACCTTACATTTTCTACAGGCGAGCCGTTCGCACACCATTTACAGCTTGCAGCTCCGGGGTAGCGGCGGCGCCGAAGAGCACAGCCGAAGCGTCGAAAGCCAAAATACGGATTGCATTAGCGCTAGTGTTGAGTTGCATGGGCTTCGTGGACCTTACTGAGTTTATTACACTCCAGAAACTATCAAAATAGAGCCGCATTCATTGCGGCACAGATGTTGTCGGGGAGCAGTTTTCGCTTCTCGGTCGATTCCCGACGACGCGTCGGGCGACCGGTCGGGTGACCGATTTTGTTGGCTTCTTCGGTCGGCGAACCAGTCACACTACGGCGACTTTCCATCGGCCGACGTGTTTGTTTCGCCGTCGGCGTAGTATGACAGCGCGGTCGGCCAACTCGGCAGTTGGCCGATGGCTTGGCGACTCAGCTGTTTCCCATGCGGGTGAACGTTGCCGGTTGGGACACGTATTCCTCGGAAGTGTTGTTCGTCGCCGGCACTTGTCGCCGTCGCCGCTCGTGCACGGGCGAGAGGCTCGAACAGTACGGGTGTACGATAAACTCACTACTCGGACTGGCCAAATGCAAATACAGCGTTTTCTACCGCGACGACCCGCTGGGAACGCGTTTCATGCTCCGCCTCCTCCGAGGGTCCTCACGACGACGTCACGAAGACTTGACCAATCACGAACGGCGGTGAGGTTCGCCACATGCCCCTAGGCACCCGTTGTTCATTTTTGCCAAAATTAAGTGCTTTTTAATAGTTTATGCCAAGTTTTGACTTGATTTTCGAGTTCGCCGTATGAAAAATGATAAAATGGGAGCAAAAGCTCTTTTTTTGTAAAAAGTGCTTCAGTATCCCTTTAAAGAAACACAGTTTACACACTCATAGCCACATTTCGAGCCACGCAGTCCATTTCCACTTCTACCCATTGTTTGTAACATTTGAGCTCCCCCACAGGAGCTTTGGTCACAGGACCATGCATCATGACCAGACGGGTCCCATCACACCGTTGTCTTCAAGGATACCAAGAGGCATGGGGCCAGGCAGGGAACCAAGGGAGGGGTATGGATATAACATTCGGGGCGTGTGTTTTGGCTGTCACTGTCGCAAAATCGGAGCAGCTGGAAGCATTTGAGCAGTATGCTGTCCGCAAAGCGCCTCCTCCTGTACTGTGAAGGCCTTGTCTGTGACCTCAGGCTCCAGGAGTGTTGCAATCAGCTGGCCTAACTGCCAAGCATGTGCACCCTGCTGATAAATCCACCGACCAAGCTCTCTCCTTGAGTTGGCGTTAAGAACAGAACAAGAACAAAGTAGCTAATTTCATAGAAAAACATCACAAAAACATGTTGATAAGGCACCTGGATCCATAGCCTGTACGGCTAGTATTGGATCCATTACAGAAATATTTTCAAAAATACAATCCTGGGCAAAAATGGTTGATTGTCGCACACAAGTAAAATAATTGGCAGCAAGTTACATTGTTTAGTGTTTGTACAGTTGTGTTCTTTACATTCAAGTTAACGATTCTGGTTTATTGTACTTGAATTCTGAAGTAATGTTTTAGGGACGGCAACATATTTGGTATTGTTTTGATGGAGTTTGGTATGTTACGACAAGCACCTAGATGATGACCTTTTGAGACCCATTTATGAGGGTTGTTGGCCACAGGGGCACATTGGCTGAACCTTTGTCGTGCAGTTTATGCCTTGGCAAAGAAGGCGAGCTTTCGGGGGTACAGAAAGGTGCCGCGGAGGTCCCAGATGCATCATCTCCTTTCCCTCATTGGGCAATCCATGCCTTCAGTTGTGATCCCACCGCAGTTCTGTTCAATTCTGTTGGAGGGAGGGACAAAGACAGTGGGGTGGCGGGCTACCTCAGCAGGATTGGGCTTGCGTTGGCATTGGGAGGTTGTGGCCGGGCACTGGGACACCCCCGTGTTCCGATAGTTGTGTGCTTCCGGTATCAAGGTGTCCATCACATGAGGGGGGGCGAACGCAGCTTGGCTGGCTGTGGGGCACGCCTTTGGCTGCCCCGCAAGTAAAGGGTGTTTGCTGGCTGGTGCAGTGCTACCCGCACAACGGAGGCGGTGAGCTGCTGCTGCCTGCGGGAACCTTCCTGACGTGCTCGAGCGACGACACCATCCGGGTGTGGAACTTGGAGCGGGGGGCTGCCAGCCGAAACATCTACTGCCCCGTGAGTGGGCTTGCTTTTCTCCTTCCTCTCTTCACCCCGTCTCTTCCTCCACTCACGTGTGTTGCCTCCCTTGACCCACACAGGAGCTGCTCAGTATCCTGTACATGGACCCGAACCTGACCTTCATCTGTGACGCCGACTTCCAAGGTCAGGTACCCCCTCACAGGTCCACAGCTGGCAGCATGGGGTTTGCAGCCTGCATGCCGCTTTACCATCTTGAAGGGCACCGTAGTGGACCAGTACATGATAAAAAAAAAAAAAAAGACGCCAGGATGATGTGCTGTTGTCCTGTTTTCAGTGTCGTCCTGTCGTCTTCTTTTTCCCGTGTATTGGTCCACTACGGTGTCCTTCTAGATGGTAAACCAATACCAAGCTGCCTGAATGTCGATGCTTTTGCGGTGTGTGCCACTTGTGTATTCACCACATAAGGGCCATGCACGAGTCTCAGATCTAGGCAGAGAAAATGTACCAGAGGGCTGCGTGGCTACCGTACCCCTACTTGGGGCACAGGCGCTCCACTTGTTGGCTGCAGTGATCTCGGATCTAGGTGCCGTGACTGGCAGACCGTTGGGGACTTTTTGCTGGTTAGGAGAAACAAGTCCTTTGCAAATAAGTTCGAGTCAGCCCTGTCTCAGGAGGAGGTTGAGGGAGCAGTGCAGTGCGTGGATTTGTCAAGTTTGCAATGGCAGCGCGTTGTCAGAAACTGCTCATCGGTGTCAGGGCATTACTCCTCTCAAATCGTTAAAAAGAGGGAGAGAAAGCAAAAGAGATAGCTGCCCTTACACAACTGTCTGTGGTAGCAATGAGCGCAGTCTGTCTGAGCATGGCTGAAGTATGACTGCAGGCACGGAGACATTGCCAAGGGCACCTCACTTTGTTTCACTAGCTCTGTGCAGCACCATTGAAGCTGTGAGGCATGCAGAGACGTGCACAGCGTGTGGAAAGGAGGTAGTTTTGAGGCCTGTAACCTGCTTCCTGCTTATGGAAACAAACAGCATGGGTGCTCGTAGAAGCAGATGAACGTGGTTGTAGGAATCCCGGAAGAGTTGAAGTTGAAAGAAAGTGGCAGTGCAACAGACGGTATAGGGAGTAGACAAACACGAGAAGTGGACAAATAAAGCGCAGGTGTTTTTCTACTTCCTGTCCTGTTCCATCTTCTCTACTGCTGCTTTCTTGCGAAGTGGTTATGGGTGCTTTCGTTCTTTTTGTTGACCGACACCAGCTGCTACCCTGTGGTGCACGGTATGCTGATATGTTGCTGACTTAAAAAAGGGGGTACTTTCATGCAGGCGGGAGCAGTGACAAGGTGGACACCACGTACGACGGCAAGAACGGTGTGCGGTGCCTCTGCATCAGCCCCGATGGCAAGCACCTGGCCTCCGGTGACCGCACGGGCAACATTCGGTGCGTGTCGGCATGGGAAAATTTCTTCAACTCACACCAGTTGCAAAACTTTACTCTGGTATCCCGCCGGATTCCGGAGTAGCCCCTGCCATACACTACACTAGCCATACACTAGCCACTTACTAGCTACTCACTAGCCATAGCCATACACTAGAGTAGCCATGAACTAGCCCCAGCTTCGTTGAAGCTGAGGAACTAGTGTGTGGGCGCAGTACCCATGGGACGAAAACTGAACTTTGCTGAACATTTACTTAACAACACCAATTAATAAAAAAATAGCTTGTTTTTCAGATTGTGAAGCATTAAAATTAGGTGAATGTTTTCGCGGTTTTCTTTTTATGACTTACAGCAGAAGCCGCAAGCACCTGAGTACTACTTCAGCTTTCTGCCGACAGATGGCAGGCCAGTCAGCTTGCCCCCTGCTAACCCCTGTTTTTTCCCAGCATAGGGGGTCAACTGGGGACCTATTTTAAGTGCAGAGTACTTTAGGGGCTCGCCTTGTCGTCATAGCTCGCTCGCTGGACGCAAGTAGAGCCACACGGCATTCCGTCGTAGTGGCTGTTGTCCCAGCGTGCCACAGAGGCTCCGAAAGCCAAGCAGTTTATATAGCGATAAGCATTCGAAACTTGTCATACTTCTCCTTGTTGTTTAGCGCAAAGAAAACTGTAGGTACATTTGAGGCAAAAGATACGTAATTAACCGGCAGCGACCGCGTTAACTTAGTTGGGAACGCTTGTTGGGTTGGTTTTTGTGATAGTAAGCGAAGAAAAGTGGCTGTGCAACGCAGGCATGTGCGGGAGGAAAGCAAGCACAAAAAGAATGGAACTCCCACTGGCGCAGTTTCAGGCAGGGGGCGGGAAATTTGAATTGCATGGGGTGGTACCAGTGAGCGGATAACGGCGCTACAGCCTGTTACGGCGAATCACTGCTCTGCACTTCCGACAGCCTTCGCATTGAGTGGAACGGCTTTGATTTTTTTGATACATGGGGCTTACGGGGAGTTTTGCAAAGGGTGCACATTGTGTGACTGGGCACGGGGTGAGACGGTGGCAACATGGGGGCCCTCTTCTGCCCAATGGCGGTGGTGCAGGATCCACCAGCTGCAGCAGGCGGGTGCCCAGGAGGTGTGCAAGATCGAGGCCCACGACTCGGAGGTGCTGTGCCTGGAGTACTCGCCGGGGGAGGGCCACCTGCTGGCCTCGGGCAGCCGCGACCGCTTCGTGCACCTCTTCGACGCCGAGCAGGGCTACGCCTTCCAGCAGACCCTGGACGACCACTCGTCCTCCATCACGGCCATCCGCTTCGTCAGGGGGGGCACGGGGACGGGCAACAGTGCCAACACGCTGCAGATGATCTCCTGCGGCGCCGACAAGTCCATCGTCTTCCGCAAGGCCCAGCAGGTGGGCACGCTCTCAGCGGCTCTGGTTGCTCTGGGGCAGTGGGGATGGAATGGAAGGCCAAACCTTTCACATGTGCTCTAGGCGACCTTTGCTTTTTCACAAAACGGGCTGAAATGCCCTAATGCCTAGCCCTGAGCATCAGTTTGGACAAGGACACATTTTGAATCAACACGAAACATAACCAGCTCTTCGCCGACAAAATTAGTTTTTGTGCATGGGTTCTTCCGGAGGTCTAGTTGTGGTTCTAAGTAAAGCTGACAAAGCACGCAGTCTCTTTTGGCGTTGTCATGGGGGGCTGGGCACCCTGCTTTGCTACTTTGTCTCCCAAGAAAATCCTTGGGAGGATCTTTGAATGTTCCTTCATGAAATGAGTCGATGCCGCCCTTACTTGCATGCACTGATCGGTGTTTTGGTCAGATATGAAGTCGTGGGCGATGCTGTTGTTAGACCAAGGGAAGAAGAGGGTGGATCAGTGCAGGCACATTGGAGCGAGCAGTTGACGGATACTCACCTGGTCCGGAGGACACATTGAAGAATCTAAAAAGCACCGAACAGCAGCATAACAACACAGACATTAAGGGAAGAAAACGACAGGACGACACTGTCTGTCATCCTGTCTTCCCCTACACTGTCTGACGCTGTCTTCCCCTGGTGTCTGTGTTTTTACGCCGTGGTTCAAATATGTTCAACCAATACCACCTCGCCCAAATGTTGATCCTTCTAAAATACACCAACCTATGAATAAAACAAAAACTAAAAGATACATTTCGCCCAGTTTATGTTTTATTCATTGGTTTATGCCTTTTAGCTTCTTCAGAATTCAGGTTAATAGTGTGGGAACAGTCTGATTGGTGCAGTCCACTGGTTTTGTTAGCATGTCCATTCTTAAAAATGGAGCCAAGTTGGTGAACCTGCCGCGGTGACTCAGTTGCTGAGGCGTTGTGCTCAAGGTGTCAGAACGAAATTTTTTTCGTTCCGGTTTCTGTTTCACTCCATGAATTAAAGTTTCGTTTTGGTTCAACTTCTGAACGAAAAAATAATGGTTCATAATGGTTCATAATGGTATGTGTTTGCATGCAAGAATAATTGAGATTTAGGATATTATGTTAAAGAATATTCAGAACGTAAAATTATGTTAAAATATTAAGTGATGGATAATATTTTTTCTAAAAAATTTTCATTAAATAGCTTAAAGGAGCCATGAAAACAAAACATAAGTTGGGCTTATTAAAAAGACGGCTTAGTCCCGATAACAATGATACCAATATCATCACAATCTTCGAAGAAATAATGGAGATATTGAAGAAAACGTGCGAAGCAGTCGCGACCCCCTAGCCAATTTCTCGCAACTTTTCTATGACGTCACGGAACCTTGTTTGTGCGATTGGCGGCTGCCTAACTGACCTGTCGCGACGCCACATGACTGGACGTCTGTAATAGGGCCTCTAGTTCCATTTGACCGCATCACTTGAATGTTAACGTGCAGTTAACGCACTGAAAATTATGTTTTATTGTTGGCCCGTATGACGTCATTCTTGCTCATAACACGTCACTGTGGTGCAAAATCTGAAGGTTTTTAAATACTTTTTGCTTTTTTTTTTCGTTAAAAAAACATGTTTTGGGGCTGTAATGGAGCTTAGTGAGATACTGAATCTTAGTTCTTTCAAATTAAACGAAGTTGTATTATCTCTTCATGGCTCCTTTAACTGCACACACACAAAAAAAAAAATATCTGAGAACATCTGAGCACTCCTTGTCGTATACCTCCTGATAGCGCAGCTCAAAATGATGCTCCAGGTTTCCACCCTGGTCCCCAGAAACTACATGCTGGCAGTCTGAAGTATACAATCATTAGAAGGCAACACTGCAAGCAAGCCTACAGAAAACCAGCATGGTGTGCACGTACGGTCAACTTTTGAGTATACTCGCTTGATTTGGGACCCAAATAAATTTGAGGCAATTCAAAATTCTGCTGTGCACTTTGTTTCTAGCTCGTACAGTTGTGATATTATTGTTTCAAGTTTACAATGCTATGTCTCATGGGACACTCTGAAATTCCAGCGCACCTTTTCTTTGTGTTATTCCTAAAGCAGATTGTTGAGAGCAGGTGGCAATGGATCAACATCAGTACCTTCAGCCCGCCACGTATACATCCAGGTGAAGAGATAAGAGCAAGAACATTTGTGAATATTTGTGGCGCACATCTGGATTCCAAGTGTCTTATTCTAAAAACTATTAAAGATAAGAACGCCCTGCCACACAATGTTCTGTTGTCCGTTTCGCCATGGCAGCACTTGCACACAAGCGCAACATGACTTGTAGCTATTTTCTAGGGATGGACAAATACTCGGTGTCGTCAAATATTCGATCGAATTGCTCTGTATTCGCCGCAATGCTACAGCTTCAATCTGAATGCAGGCAGGTATTCGATTTTTTTTAATTATTCAGGGCTTTGGAGTAGGCAGCCAAAAGCCAAGCTTTTCGGTCAAGCCTTTCGAGATGTCATCCCAGGCTTGTTGCAAGGCCCCGCCAATGCGGACATTTCTATCATCAGTGCCAAGTTGTCGCCTTGCCTAGAGGTTCGACAAGCTCTGGGCCACCATCACACTTTCCGTTCGAAGGGTGCACTGAAACGACACCGTTGCTGACACAGTTGCACCAAGCCGGTGCACTTTTACTGTTGATTTGACGCGGAATTAGCTGAACACTGTTTAAAATGGCGGCCTCTAACTTGCACTTTGGTTGGCTATGGCCGCGGATACTAATGGCTACAATACTATTTTTTTAGCCGAGCTTCTAAGTGACGGTACAAACTCTGGAACCAACTGCATGCCACATTTTTTTTTAGTGACTACTAGTGCTGGTGTTTTTGTGTTGGTGTTTTCGCCTTGCCAAGGTGGCACGAAAGTACCTTTCAATTCTGGGCATGCAAGTAAGGAGTGAGGCTGTATTCGACTGCAAGAAATGCTGTCAGCAGCTCCTGTTCTCCCAGCGCGTGTGGAGCAATTAGTATTTCTTTACGAAAACTTGTGAATACAGTAAAGGAAAGCTGTACATGTAATTTCTGAATAAATACGCAACTGGTAATAGTTCCATGAAATGCTGTGCCCACGTCAGTTCTAATGCCTAGTCGGGTCACAATTTGCTTGTTTTTTCTTTGAAATTTGTGCTACTATTCAGACTATTCGATTCAAAATTATTCGACCAAGTCACTATTCGCTTCGAATTCACTTTGTGCCTCGAATTCATTATTTGCCCATCCCTACTATTTTCCATTGAGTGTGTTGCGGTAATCTGCTGTTTTCGCGGCTATAGGGCGAATGTAGGTATGTTAATAGGTAAATAAATAAATAAATAGGGCAGCGGTGTCTGCATTGTAGTCAGGTGCACGCAGCGAACTTGTGGGGAATCAGCACTGACCATTGAGGCAGATGAAGAGGGTATGGAAGCATGCAGGCAGCGAACCTGCCGAAGAAACCGCCAGAGAGGGGAAAGGCAATACTATGCCAGTGAACCAACGGCAATCTCCCACCCCACTGCATAGAAGCTGAAATAGACGCTGAAATATTTAGACTTTCACTCCAACTGACAACCCAAAAGAAATTTTTTCGGTTTGGCCCCTGATTTAAATAATAAATAACGTTCAGTTTTTATTTTTGTTCCGGCCGAAAGTATCGTTTTTTGTTTGTTTTCTGTATCTGGTTTTCCGTTCCGTTTCGACACCCTGGTTGTGCTGCTGAGCCCAAAGGCAATTGCGGGTTCGATTCTGACCGCTGTGGCTGCCTTTCAGATGTAGGGGAAAAGTGAAAACGCCGTGTCGATATTTCGGCACACGTTAACGATCTCAAGGTGGTCCGTACTAATCCAGAGAGCCCTTCACTATGGCGCTCCTCACAGCGCAGGTGCAGCTTTGTCGTGTTAAACCCCACAGTCAATCCATCGGCCCCATTGGTGGGCTCGAGTGGTTGCATGGCCGTACTAATCTTCCCTTCCCCTTCCCTGATAATGCAGTCCCCGGGCTGCCCGCCAGCGTTCTCGCGCAAGCACCACGTGGTGGGCAAGAGCACGCTGTACGACATGGAGGTGGACAGCTCCCAGGAGCACGTGCTGGCCGCCTGCCAGGACCGCCAGGTGCGCGTCTACGCCCTGGCCTCCGGCAAGAACACGCGCTGCTTCCGGGGCAGCCCCGCCGAGGAGGGCACCCTCATCAAGGTACCACCATTGCTGTTCGCGCTGCTGCCACAGGCGGTGGCGACTTGCGCAGGGGCACTAGCAGAGCAAGCAACGGCACTTGTACATCTTAGCCCTGCTCCTGAAGATGTGGCCCCTCTCCCTCCCCCCACCCGTTGCGTGTAGGTGTCCCTGGACCCAACGGGCACGTACCTGGCCACGAGCTGCACGGACAAGACGCTGGCCCTGTACGAGTACGCGACGGGCGAGTGCCTGGCCTCCATGCTGGGGCACTCGGAGCTCGTCACGGGCCTGCACTTCAGCCACGACGGACGGCACCTCATCTCTGTCTCGGGCGACAGGTGTTGTCTCGTTCTTGTTCTTTTAAGGGAAGCTAAAAGTGTGGGGGAGATGTTTGTTTGTCAGCCTGCATCGACCGCAGTCTTCTTCAGCCATTGCAGTCTTTGAAGGGCCACGTACTTTGTTCATCCCTGGTGGGTAGTATCGTAATTTTGGTTTGTGTCCCATTCACCATTATAGTCCAAGGTCTGAAACACCACCTGACTCGAGGAAATAGCATGATCGAATAGATGCGAAGTGAGGATACACCGGATAGGTATACAGACAAGCTAGAAAGGCACCTGGGACACTAACGGTGCTCTCTTCAAACTAGCCAACCTGGTGTAGCCATGGCTAAAGCCATGAAGTGGTTGGAAGTCTTTAAAAGAAGCCTTCATCCTGCAGTAAGCACTGCTGTTGTTATTGTTATTGCTGTTGTTGTTGGTGGTGGTGGTGGTGTATTTATGGCGCACGTTGTGTCGTGCGTTGGGGCTAGACAAACTGACAGGCAGATTTCCGGAGACTCTTGCCAAAGGAATGCCTCTGGATTCAAAGGGACAAAGCAACCGTTGGCAGAACAACTGTGTGTTTTATACGGGTTTTAGAGTCGTGTTTTCCTAGGCTGCAAGCCTGAGGCTTCTCTGCACTCTGGTCTTCAGCAGAGGGCCCTTTTCTTTGTCTCATGTGACCTTGACAAATGCCAAATGTGGGTGAGGCTCTCGTAGGAAAAGCTTGTGGGGGCATTTTGTTGTGTGTGCGCAACAGAACACAGTGAATGAGTGTTTACATTACAGTCGGGCTTACTTGTAACAATACCGTTTATAACAATATATCGGATATAATGATGAACAACTATGGCACTGTCTGCTTTTGTATGCTTTCTGCGGCAAAATAAACCGCTTATTACAATTACCCAGTGCCGCGATATCAGATATAGCGATTGAATCTGGTTACGGTGTACACCAAAAATGCAAGCGGCCGCCAGCTCTTCGCGCAAAACCACGCCGACGGCATGCGTCACAATGCACCTTGCGTCCCTTCCACCCCTGAGGAAGCGTGGGGAGGAGGAGATCCGTTCTTCTTCCGAACCCCCCTCCAGGCGCTTCCGCTTTGGCCTCAGTCCTCACACCCGCTTGCTCGCTTGCTCGCACGTTTGCTTGTTGTGTCACGTGCGTGCCACTTTGAACTTCACTGATTGCCCCTTCAACTGCCTTCGTTTTTCCATGGAAGGGACGTCAGGGCCGATGTTTTGGAAAGGTCCGAGTGCCTCATTGAAGAGGCGATCGTTGCACGGGTATGTGCTGCAGATAGCGGTGACAGTGACGACTCTGACGACGCGGTTGAGTACCCTACTCAGGTAGCGTCTTCGCAGGAGGCCCAACGCATGAAACAGTTTCTCAGGGTCTTTGTTTCCACCAGGGACCTTTCGCTCAGCTAGGTGAAGAATCCATAGATGCTCTTGAAAAAGGTGTACGCCACCTTTGTGCGCAGAAAACAGAGCTGACCGATTGTGACTTCTTTTCTGAAAAAAAGTAGTAGTACGACCTTGCTTGCATGCGAATAAAATGTTTTGGGCTCTGTTTCGTCTTTTTACTTTGCAGCCTGATTATAGCAATTGTTGGCCATAACAATGGGGTTTCCTTGGCAGTGGGATATGGTTATAAGTGGACTAGACTGCACACCCTTGCTAATTGTGGGGCCCCTGACCTGTCGCCATTGTCGGCAGGCCATGCACTAGGAGGAGGATTGTGTCCCCGGTGAAAGGGGGCTGTGGTGGGATCTGTTGTGTGGTCACTGGTGACTGGATGGAGGGGTGCCTGTCTGTGCTGTTTCAGCTGCATCTTTGTGTGGCGGCTGCCTCCGGACGTGAGCCAGACCATCCTTAGCCGGCAGGCTGGTGAACCTCTGCCAACCTCGTGGCAGGATGCCAGGTGAGCCATTTCATGTGCCTGCTATGCCATTCTTCGTGTTCCTGATGGAGTTAGGCACCCAGTTGAAGTTTGGTTTTGTGAATCATGATTTCATGAATTGCTACAGTTGAACCTTGATTTTTGGAATCACGATTTCGCACATTGCCTAAAATTAACGAGCAAATTTGAGCTTCTCCATTCTTTTGCAAAGTGGGGGTCAAAAGAGATTTGGCAAGGCAATGAGAGTGAAGGACAACACGCTGGGGCTGATAGGTGCCAACCGTGTGGAGGAATTTTCCGCGTGAAACAAAGCGCAATGCGAGTAGCGATCATCTACTGTTAAATATCACCATCATCTACCCTGAAGAGGAAGAACAGCTCCTCGCAGCACGAGTGCGCGATCAGTTCTGTCAGCCGTTAAGGAATGAATGCGAACGGTTCCCCGGCCTCTCTCGTGTTAACAAGTGGTGCCGTGACCAGGATGCGAACCTGGGTCATTGCAAACCTGCGTCTGCAAACATCTACTTTTTGCCGCAGAGGGAATCGCTCGTCGCTTTGCTCAATTCGGCTTGTCGCGTGAAACTATCCTGCGTGACTAGCCAGTAGGGGAGGCGTTGAAAGCGTGCAACATCCTGCTAAGGAAAGAATGAGAGGAAGGGGCGAGCGGCACTGTATAGGTGGTATTCATTAAAAAAGTTTAGCTGTCAATTTCTTCGCTTGGCAACACTGTAAACGGCCACGGACATGGCCGATGCACCACAGACACGGCGCAGCCTGGGCCACTGCGGCCGCACGCCGAAAAAGAAAATAACAGTGTGTGCGTCATCTGCTCTGTTTCAACACGATTCTCAACAGTGGTGTCAACAGAGTTGTTATTAATCGCACTCACATTGGAGTTGAGGCATTACTTTGCCTTCAGCGGGCTAGAGCTTGGAATGTCCAACCCATATCATGTGCCTAGCACGGACAAGTACCGCCATCCCGCGGAGCCCGACGTAACCAGTGGCGGGGGACTCACATGGTTGTCTGCATGCGTGCCTCGCTATTGAATACAGGCTATATCATAGAGAAGTACGAAGTACAGCTCTCGGCTCTCCCAATAATTTCTCCTTTTTGTGGTAAATGTGTACAAAAGAACTCTCTGCTACATTTATGTCGCCAACACTACTTCTAAAGAACTAGCATATTACTGTGCGCAGTGTGGCAGCATTGACATTCGTTTCTGTTGTTTCATGCACAATCACGTGTGTCATTGCTTTCGTCTGGTTGCCTCTGCCAGTAAGGGACGAGTGACTGGGCCACTGTCGCGTTGCTGGAGAAAATCGCTCCCTCTGGTTATTACTATAGGGCAACCTGGGCTGACATTGGTATTGGTGTTGCCTTGCAACCTAGAACAGGGCTGTAGGAAGGGGTGTTTCCCCGCTTAGGAGTAACAGAAGGATGGAAAGGAGGTGAGAGACACGCACACAGCAAAGGATGACCAACCTTGTTTTTTTCAGGCATGCAGTCGGAATACGGCCACAGGTAGCTGGTGCGACGTAAATCCTATAATGCTAGTAGGTTTAATGCAGTCATCTGTCTTCTCAGCAGCTAACTAGGTTTTTCATTCTCCCAGGCAATGTGTTTATTTTTCCCTTGCATTTTCTTCTCCCACCCTGAGGGGTGAGGGTTGCTAAGGTGCAAAAGCTGTGTTCCCAAAAATTCTCTGAGAAACCGTTTTTTGAGTGACATGTGGGCTAGGCATTGCAGAAGAGGTGTCTCATAAGGTGTGCTAACATATCCCCTTGAATCTCTGGTGCCTGTACTGTGATTTCACATTAGCAGGTGGCTGTCACTGCTTAAATGTGTGGGCATCGGTGTAGTGTGGAGGGCCCATGAATTGGTCAGTATTGTGTTCTTGGGGACGAGGCAGTGGCTTGCAACTGCGCTGCCAATACTGGGTGGTAGCTTGGAATGCACCCAGTAATGGCATGCAGTCCTTTCCACGAAATAAAATGCCTTCTGTGTCTTCGTGGAGTTCTGGTGGAGTGTACGCACGGACTGACCCTGGCTCTGTTCCCCTCCCCTTCTCTTGTGTGTGTGCAGAGTCAGCCTGGCAGCAGAGGAGCGAGATCAGTGAGTGGCTGCATCTTCCTCAGAGGGGGGTGCTGGTTGAAATCCTTGGCCACACTGCCACAAGCTCTGCTGTGCTGCCCAGGGGAGGCAGGGCTGAGTGTTGTTAGGTGGAGCGACTGCGGCAGAGGACTGCCCCGGGCAGTTGCACATTTCCTACAATGGGATGCTTGACTTGAGCAGACCTCCCAAACCCCCACACGCTGATTAGAACTGGTGTCTGTGGCCAGTTTTGAACAGTGAGCCACATTGTCTGCATGGAGCTAAAAGAAAATTCCCCCTTATTGATCAGTCTGGAGGCCGAGTGTGGTGTTTGTTAACGCACCGCATCACCCCTGGTGCTCTTGCTGGGGATTGCCCCAAGTGGCAGGGGCACCAAGCAGCACTAGCATCTCAGGTAGCTGGGTGGTGCTTGGTTCTCATTTACAGGGTTTGCATGACTTTTGCCGGGGGTTTAGGCTTAGGCTGCCACAAGCGGCAAGTTAGTGGCCGCTGTTCGCCTGCCAAACCCATAATTCAACCATATCCTGGGCGAATTTTTTCTTTCAGCTGAGAAATGTAACACAAAGGGGCTGGTAACCCATAGCAGCTACGAAGTGACCACGAAATTTGAGCATTTGGGGCTCAAAGCTGTTCTGTGACTACACGTTGCTGGCGTTGAGCTGGGTTTACCAGAGGGTACATCTCACAAGTGCTGGCTTAGACACTGTATAAACATTCCATTAAATTTAAAATGGGAATTGCTAATGGCTTATGAACTACTACATCAAGACCTGAACTATTGTTCGATCACTACCGAGCAGCTGCGGAGGTGATCCAACTGGGTCAGCTAGCTAAAATCCCACCTGGCTTTGCCTAAATGGGCTAATGTTCACAGAATGTTTCACAGAATGTTTCACAGAATGTTTCTTAGAATCTGTTTTTCATCTGACAGCGTTCTCAAAGCGCAAATTCATTCATCACCTGTTTGCCGACACGTTATCTATGCATGCCTGCAGATCAAGGGAATTTTTTGCTCCGCTTTGGCAGTACAGTGGAACCCTGATAATACAACTTTGAAGGGACCGTGTGAAAGCGACGTGTGACTGGGGTGTCGTATGACCAGGGGAGGGGTAAATGCCGGCCTAGCAGACAGTTTCACGCAACAGCTGGGCTAAAAACTTACCTATATAAACTTACCTAAACTACTATATTTAGCACGTTCTTGCATAATTTCTGAGCCTTTTGCTAAAATCCCAAGTTAAAAAAAAAGAAAAAAAAATACAAGCAACACCTATTTTGTGTTCCCCTCCCATCTGAGTTTGTGCTAGCCCACCGTCCCTACGTCTCGTGTGCTACATGGAAGGCTGACGTGGTTGAGAAAATTAAGAGGGGAAAAGGCAAGATTATGAAGCTGCGAAGGCCAGCCGAAGTGAATGATTGCACAAGGCAGCGATGGAACAAAGGCGGCAAAGAAAGGAGTGGAGCAACAACGCGACTTTGAGAGACACTGATAAGCTGAGAGAAAGCGAGAGAGAGAGCGTCGTGGAAAAAAAAAAAAAAAACTTCAATAGGGCAGGCAGGGAAAGCGGGTGTTGGGTCATTGCCATGTGATTGCATCGTATGCGTTTTTACATTCGTCAGCGTGATAGGAGCTTCAAATTTGCAGTCCACCTGGACTTTGACTTCTCACTGTTGGAGCGCTGGAATGCTGCTGCCGTGTGGGGCCGTCGAAAGTTAACGCCCGCCCGCTAGTATCCGCCTGCTTACCTTGCATCTTGTCAGCAAGTGGTCTAGCCCACCTGTGGACCTTTGCACATCAGGCAGCATGAAACGGGGGTTAAGAATAAAGAATGGTCAGGGCAAGGCAGAGAAGCAGTGTAAAAAATGGGAAAGACGGCGGTTTATTCTTGCCTGGGTATGAAGCAGACCGCACGCACCCGAGTGTTGTATGATCGGGGTTTTTAAAGCCTTGTTTCTAGGGGGAGTTTGCCGGGACTGCGGTCATCCGTTGCAAGAAGTGGGTCGTCATAATACCGGGGGATGTATCATCGGGGTTCCACTGTAGCACCAAGACAATGCGCTTCGGTTATAGGGAGCACTAATTGGCAGAGGGGCTGCAGATGAATGAACGTAAATCGTTTCTGTAGTGCCTGCACATGTACTTGCACTTCTTCGATAGGTGCAGTCATGGACAGGCAAAGCTGAAGTGACCGATGATGACTGCAGTTGTGTCCGGCGCAGCACAGACATGAGAGCATTAACTTATGCGAGCAGGAGTTGCTTAGCACTTGCTGCCACTCATGTGCAAACGAGCTCTTTCGATCACAATTGACCAACTTTTGTTCGCGTGCTTTCTGTATGTGAGTGCATTTCCAGATGATTGTGAGCATTTACATGGCTCATTGGGGTGGTAGGTGAGGCGGGGAGCGCCTCATCGGCTGCCACTCAACTGAAGGGGGGATGCTGCTCTTAAAACAGCTTCCTTTAATTTTTAACTACACTCTGTGAAACTGGCGAGTCTTCCTGCTCTTTTCCCAGTGCTTTTTTCCAAGTACGGCATTATTTTTTGAGTCAGTCAATTAGTTACCAAGATAATTAGAGATAATTAGCCATTTCTGGAGGAACAGTAGACAAAACAGCGTAAGTGATAGCACTGCAATCTTTATATTTTCCAACACTATGAACACTGGGGAGTGCAATAAAAGAATCAGTTTTCTGATGCACCACTTGGAACTAATTTTACAGCTCATTAAACTTTGGTGGAACCAGTGGCAAAGAACCATTTCAGATGCCCTTTTCGAACACCCAAGTTTAATGAACTGTTAAATTAGTTTCAAGTGGTGCATAAAAAACGCTTCCTAATTGCATTCACCAGGGTTTACAGTATAATAAATTTAAAGATTATAGTTGCATGACTAACACTGTTTTGTCTATTGTTTCACTAAAAATGGCTAATTATTTCCAATTATCTTGTGAACTGACTAACTTGCTCAAAAAATTATGGAATATTTAAAATCAGGGGGAAAAAAATCACGCCATATCCACGGAATGAATGATAAGTGGGGCGAAGCTCGAGAGGGGGAGATCATTGGTAACCGTAACTCTCCCATGAAAGTTCGCCCATTACATCATTAAGAAAGACGTAAGACCGTACATTGTACAAATCATCTTTTATTTTCGGAGTCAATGCTCCCAGGCCCAGACCTGGTGAAAGACCTCGCGCCATCGAGGACTACCCCGCACCTCCACCACAATTTGTCACGTAGGATGGGACACAACGGTAAAGAAAGAACTTTTATTTAGGGCGAACTTGTGCCCGAACAAGACGAGAGGAAACGAGCAAAGGTCCTTGTGATCTCCGAGAACGACTGCCTGCGTTCGTGGCGGGATCTCTTGCGTGATCTCCCCCTCGCAGTGCACGTGCGCTCGCGCCTCCGTTGGCGAACACAGACAACCTCGCGCTTCCGGTGCCGAGTTTGCGCTGCCGGTTGCAGCTGGTTCTTGCGTGTGCAACGCGGCCCACTTTTGCGACATCTCCGAAAGCATGCGGCGGTCACGTACCACGAGACACAAGGGATGGACAGACCCATGACTTAAGGAGCTTCGCCCCTAAAAAGCTGCAACACTGAAGTTTCACAGAGTATACTTCAAAATTAAAAGAAATTGTTTTAAGAGCAGGGTCCACCCGGAAGCCAGCAGGCTTCAGTTGAGGCCTTCCTACCACGGGGCTTGGGCAGGCACACTTGGGGTGTTGTGGAAGGCTTGGAGGAGGCGCGGTTCTGACACCTGTGTGGGCGGATGTGCAGGTCGGTGGCGGTGGCGCGGCCCCTGGTGTCCACCCCCAGCCAGGAGGATGACCAGCTCCCCGAGTACAGGTTCACCCTGGGGCCCCTCCCAGCCTGGGCCAAGAAGCAGGTGGGTACCACCAAGTCTCTGGCACTACTTGCTGCCGCTCACAAAGGCTTCTCTGTGCTCCCAGCCTCATCACAAACTGACACCACTCTTGCGCCAATGTTTTTGACAAGGGCCCCCCCTCTTTAGCTCGTATGCTTTACGTGAACTAAGATAGCGAAGCAGGCATGTTTTGGACATGCCTGCATTTTGCGCCACTGCAACTGTGGCGGTAGAGCCAATCTGAGGCTGTGAACCATGTGGTCAAGTCCAGGGGGACGTACAAGACTTGCAGCAAAGGCAACTTCTGTTGTTTTGGAATTCTTGTAATTGTCTGAATTTGGGTACCTTAAACGGTACAAGTGTGCCCTGAATAGAATAGAATAGGTAACCATGTTTGGTCAGTCCTCAGAATTACGACTATTATTTCCAAGCCTGTGCGAGAAACAGATTCGGAGCTTAATAAAGCTTGCTGCTGGGCAAATTGGTTCATAGCATTCACAATAAAAGTTAGTGCATACTATTTACAAAGAAAACGCATGACAGATGGAGTTGACTGGGGCTACTTGAACTGATTTTATTTTGGAGCTATATTTTCAAACATACACCAGGAGCCAGGTGGCTTGAGCAAGCAGTGCATGCGGTGCTTGGTTGTTGACTTTCTTCTGGTGCCTATGGGTGCGTTCCAATTTACCGTTTAGACAGCTTCGTTGCCGTCTTCGCGGACAGTACGCCATGTTAAGCCCCGTTCCAATTCGAACGAAGCAGTCAACGAAGACTGCTTTGAGGAGACAGCATCGAAGTCAGCAACGATGCAGGCTACCTTCCTGTCTAAACTAATAAGTGACGCCAGCGCCACCTTTTTGCGTATTAATGTTTAAATAAAAGTACTTGTTCCTGTATTTAAATATTTGGTATAAGTTACTAGTGATGCTGATGACTTTGTTTAATTTTTAAATTACTTAACGTTTGTAATAACAATGGTAATATTAGTTACGAAACTTGCGCTTTGCGCAACTCAACATGTCTGCTACGACGCTGTCGTCTGCGCTGGCGTTGCGCTTACGACCGCGGCGCCGTTCCAATTTTATTCCTTTAGACGTCTAGTTAGACTGCTTCGTAGGCTGTCTACGAAGCTGTCCGCGAATTGGAACGCAGCCTATGTGTCGATTTCAAAGCCATGTCGGAGGGAGTGTTGTTGGGTGGAACTGTTACAATGCTCCCTCATCTCCTCCTTCTCTGTGTGGCCAGATGATGGAGCCGCCTGCTGCTGCCACCAGCAAGCCTCCCCCGGGCCCACCTGTGCCCCAGCCGCGAGGTCGCTGGGCCCAGCGCTTCGACGCGGCTCGCTCCATCTTCGAAAACGGTGGCAAGGAGGTGGGCACGTTGGTTCTCTGTGTGCAAGCCCTGTGCGGGACCTGTCTGACACATACTTGTTTTTTACACATGCATGTTTCTTTAATTTAGTGTGGAGAAAAGGGTCCAACAAACTTTTTTTTGGAAAACACTTCAGCAGCGCTTTAAAAAACCTGCACGTAGAGTTTTGCTGAAATTGCTTAGTTTTATCCTGTTTTGTTCCTGGTTTGCTGCCAGGTGTTTGCATGTGTGCTGTGGTTTCGATGTGGCCGTGCATACGGCATCTTTTACAGGGATGGCTCAAGTGATGTTTCCTTCGACAAGACACACCGTGCAGTGCCTAGCTTCGAATATTATTGTGCTCTAAGGAAGTACAAGAAACCTTTTTTGCCTCATTTTCAAAGTGCCCTGTATACCGCGTGCATGTAGAAGGGTTCTGGCACTGAAATCTGGCTTTTTATAGGATTTATTGTAATCATAAGCATTTAGTCGTTGTCTAATAAGAGGAAGCAACAGTAAAGGAAATTGACCGCCAGTGTACCATTTCCGAGATATCAGACAAAAGGCTGGCAGTGGCCCTGAAATGAATAAATAAATGAAATCTGTCCCTCACTTGGTCAATGCCTTTAGTGGCACTTGTGCAATGCCTGTTGCGTCATGCCGGCTAGTTGTGGGTTTGGCTCACCCGGGTTCATGGTGGCGGCATGCACTGCCACCATGTGCCAGTGCGATTTGTGGGCACGTTGGGCACCAGAGTGTGGGCTTCGTGGCCATAACTGGGCGATATTACGGGGCTTGTCAGCCAGAACACGAGAACCAGAGCCGCAGTCCACCACGTGGCATCGCGTGGACACCGCTGTGGGTCCAATCGACTCACAGGAAGGTGCCAAAGACGAGCTCGGAGGCAGGCAAAGTCGATGAAGTGCGCTTTACTCCACAGTTGGTCAAATGTACACTAGGTACAAGGGAGCGGCTGTCCCGAGCTTGGACGGAGGACGGAGTCCCCACGAGCTAGATAAGCCATTGTAGGCCGCCGGCTTGTTTAGTCTCCTGAAGGGAGACCCGCCTTGTCTCGGGGTCGGGGAACAGAACGTTCCTGGTGCGACTGGGCGGTTGGGGGTTTGTTGCGCCGTATTTCTGCACTTGTGGGCGTGTGTGTGTGTGGATCTGCATGTAGGCCTAGCCGGTTCTTACCGTATTGCGCCCTTCCCACAGCCGCCCCCGCTACCCCTGGTGGGAGGCTCCTCCTCTGGGCGAGGGGGCGAGGGGGGCGACTCGAGCAGTGCGGCCAGTGGGGGCAGTGTGCGGCTGGACGACGGGGACGCGGAGGATGAGCACTCGGACACCGAGGGCAGCAGCAGCGTGCTGCTGTATCCGCCCCAGGATGCCAAAGACGGCGAGGGGGAGCCGCAGGCCGCGAGCTTCCGCGTCACCGAGGCGGACCTCCCCCGGCGGCGGCCACACCGGCGTGTCTACAGCAGCACCCCCGGTAAAACTCCCCCTCCCCTCCCCTCCCCGTTTTAAGTGCTGAGCACTTTAGGGCCTTGTCGTCTTGTTGCCGAGCGCCTTGTCGTAGCTCGCAAAGGAAACTGCAGGCACATTGGAGACAAAATATACTTACCTACATCGACCACGTTCATTTAGTTAGGAACGCTCGTTGGGTTGGTTTTTACGATAGTAAGCGAAAAAAAAGTGGCAGTGCAACGCTGGCACGTTTGGGAGGACAAGCAAGCACAACAGAACTCCCGCTGGTGCAGTTTCAGGCAAGGGGCACGCAAGCACTGCGAAGGCAGAAAATTTGAAATACGTTGGGTGGTAGGACCCGCCGCGGTGGCTCAGTGGTTAATTAAGCCGTTGTGCTGCTGAGCACGAGGTCACGGGTTCGATTCCCAGCCGCGGCGGCCGCTTTTCTGGTAGAGGCGAAAAGCAAAAATGCCCGTGTGTATGAGATTTCGGCGCACGTTAAAGATTCCCAGGTGGTCAAAATTAATCCGGAGCCCTCCACTACGGCGCGCCTCATCGCCTGCGTTGCGTCGGCGAGTTAAAGGAGTACTGACACAAAATTTCAAAGCGGAGATAACTATGTAAAACGCTTCCTTTTTATCAGGAGATACCTCCCAGCAAGTTTCAACAGCAACCGTTCAGCGAAACATATTTAAAATCCATTTTAATCTTCGCCCGCACGAGAAAGCCCAGAACGGGCCGACATGACATCATCTGCTACTTGCCCCAAACTGCCGACGTTGGGGCTCCCGTGATGAAGTCGACGCACTGGCTGTGGTTTGCGCGCGCTGCTCGGGCGTGTGAACACATCATGGTTATGGGACTGACGTAATGCTGTCCAGGTCTGTGGGGACGGTGAAGATCTCGGCCGGTCTGGGCGCGCGCTTCCAGAGCGGCAGCAATACGGCAAGAATGGTGACGTCACTTGATACCTCCTGTCATGGTGGCCGCTCGGCGTTCATTTTGTCGAAACCGAAACTGACACAAATAAACGACGCCGTTTTACGCTGCGCTCGACTGTCTAATCTGTCATTTTATGATTAGTGGGCTGGTAGGCACGCATAGCAGCGAAAAAAAAAAAACGTAACAGGAAAATTTCGTGTCAGTTCTCCTTTAAACCCTATAATCAATCAATCAGTGAAGCGTTGGGTGGTAGCAGCGAGCGGATAACGGCGCTGCAGGCCATTATGGCGAATCACTGCTCTGCACTTCCGACAGCTTTCACATTAATTTTTCGCTTTAATTCGCTTTCCCACTTTACACGCACAGTGGGGCTCTTTGGTTTGGGAATCTCGGTGTTTTTTCACAAGGCACTGAGCAAGGGAATAGGGGGGGGGGGGGGGGGGGGGCAAGTGTTTCAATGTGAAACCCCCTCCCCAAATTTTCTGAGTGGCGCATTCCCCCCTCTGTCCCCTCTGCATTTTGGCCTTTTTTTCGTTGTCGCTGTTCACACTCCACATCAGTATGTTTAATATGTAGAAACAGAAATAGGAAAATTAGACAACAAAATGAAAATAAAATGATATTTGTGCACAGGCTATCTTTTCTTCTGGGTTTTCTTGCTGGTGGCGTAGACCCCCCCCCTTTTTATTGAAAAATATTTCTGGCTTGCCACTGCCACTGAGGGTTCAGGTGAGCTCAAATCCTCCATGGATGTGCTGTCAGTCCTTCAAACACTAGTTCCTAGGTGTTGGCAGCAATGCTTCCTGTTGAACAAAAATTGCAACAAGGTATGAACGTCCCATTCAGCTGTTCGTTTTTTGCGTGCATTCCTTTGCCAAGGAGAGTCCTCGAGTACCCATGGTCTGTACAAGGGGAGTCTGTGACTAGTACCGTATTTATTCGATTATAAGCCGGTCACAATTATAAGGCGAGGGTGCAGTTTGGAGAGTCAAAAAAGCTTCGAATATAAGGCGGGATATGACTTTGAGACTACAGATTTTGGAAAGAAACCTCGCCTTATGCCCGAATAAATAAGGTACTCAAAGAGCACCAGCATTACCTTGCCAAGAAAGCCAGTTGAACTCTTAAATTTTTTTGAGAGCCCAGAATTATCCTTGTGTAGACCTGGAAGGACACCAAGCTCTGCCTCACCTAACTTCAATTGAAGCGTTTGTTTAATAGGTGGTGTTCATTGAAAAGTTTAGCTGTAAATTTCCTAAGTTGGTAGCACTGTAAACGGCCAGAGACATGGCCGAAGCGCGGCTTGTGCCACTGCGGCTGCACGCCAAAGAAAAAAATTACACCGGCTTGCGTCGTCGGCTCCATTTCAACCCGATTCTCAACAATGCTGTCAACAGAGTTGTTATTAATCGCACTCACATTGGAGTCGAGGCATTACTTTGCGTTTGGCGAGCTAGAGCTTGGAATGTCCAATCGATATCATGGGCTTAGAAGTATCGCCATCCTGCGGAACCAGTGACGGCGCACTCACATGGTTGCCTGTATACGTGTCTCGCTATTGAATACAGGCTATACGGAGGCGGGCAAGGGCTCTGTTCTTGAGTTTAAGGTTGTCCACACAGAAGCCATGAAGACAACATGCAACATTAGTTTATGCGAAAGATTAGGCAGCTCATATCAGCTACAATTTGGTTCAACAGGAATCGTTAGCTGCCTCCACTCGAGAATTAGTGGTTAAACAGGCGGATCTCCAATTGCCTGCTTTCTGAACCATTATATTATATGGCAACGGGGGAGTGAGCGAAAAATTCCCGGGCCATCTCCACTACATGAAACCTGAGAGGGGTGAAGCCTGGAGTGTTGCAAGTGTATTCTTGGTGCCTTGGCGTTTGTGCTCACGGAGATGAAACCGTCAAGGGGTGCAGGTATACAGCTTTGGTGTAAAAGTCTTGTATCTTGGAAGCACGAAGTGTTCCAGTGCAAGGCCTAATCGAGTGTCCCAGTGTTTTTTCAGTGCGCGTTACAAAGTGTTCCAGCGCGAGGCGTAAACGAGTGTCCCGGTGTTTTAGTACCATGACTACACGAGATGACGCTTACGACGACAACAGGCGACACCAACAGCCCGAGCCCCTAAAGGGCTTCGCCCCTTGAAACGGCAGCCAGTACACTGACTTAGCGCTGTCACGAAGGAACCTGAAGCGATGAATTGCTAAACGAAAGTGTTCGAGTGCGTAATACTGAGTAATAGTGCACCCATGAACTTTGTTCCTACCTTTGGTGGAGAAAGTTGCTGGGATTGGACTATTTGAGCTCACCCGAACCCTCAGAGCCTCTTGAGAAAACATAGGCAGAATGAGTTGTGCGATGCAGCAGCTTGCCTGCCTACAGCAGAGCTTCTTGAAGGGGCCGTGCTGTTCACCTGTGCGACTGCTTCATCCCCAGTGCGGCTTTGTGGCTGCGGGGGGGGGGGGGGGGGGGGGGGGGGGGGCCTTGGTAGTGCATGCTAACAGTACCAGTGTATACGGGCCACTAGCACTGTTGATGGAATTGGTAGAGTGTCTCTACATTATTCGCTCGAACTGGACGTGATGGTTGGCTGCAGTGGAACACAGGCGTGCGTCACCAGCTCATTCTGGGCTGCAGCTTGCATTGAGGGTGCCTAGCCACAGGCCTCTCTCCCTTTGGCAGGCTGTCACCCCATAGCCCACTGTGACGCCAAGGGCTACCCATGGTTTGGTACAGTGCCAATCCTGGTCATGCCGCAGGCCGCCTCCATAGTGCGTAGGGTCTAGGGTCTCACAATTTTCTCCCTACTGCGTGGCCCTCTTCTGTTAGTGCCGCCTCACTTCAGGGGCTGAACAGCTGCGCCATTTGTGCCATTGAGCTCCACACTCATTCACTTGTGCCATCCTGCACCCAAACTGAGCCGCGAGATACGACCGCCATGATGTCCCATGCGCGAGAATCGGCTGAAACGTCGCGTTTTCAGTTTCATCGAGGCGGTTATGGTTTCGGTTTCATCAAGGCTATGATTGCCTCTGGAAGTTGTTTTTGGCTTAGCTGTAAGGCTACAAACGCTACGCGCCTTCTCCGCCTTTTCTTTACATTTGTTTGTGTCACATTTACACGGTTTTGTTTACCGGTGCCGGGCGCTTCGCCACAATGAATGGAAACTGGCAAAAATTGAGTAAAATGTTGTGTTTTACCGCAGACAGATAGGAAACAGACAAATTGTTACTCGCATGAATGGTTGTGTACCTTAGGTGAACTTCAATTTAGTCGACTATTTTTGATGATCCTAGCTTTCGGCCAGCAACTTTGCGTAGGGTCTTGGATGCTTTGCCCTCGCCTGTAATTTCGGTTCGCTTGAGGTAATTACTCTTTTCCACCTTTGCTTATGTGGAGGATGTTTTAACATTGTAACCCGTTTTAGTCACGTAACACACTCTATGTTTGTAGTCTACGGCGTACTTTTGTCGACTCTCGCAACCCCGTGACTGGCAAAACCCAAGATATGTTCAGCTTTGCATGCACTGCAACCGCTGTTCGATAGAAAAAGCGTGGCCCTCCCCTCAAACGACGACCATGGTTGAACGCGAAGCTTTCTTGTAACAGACAGATTCTCTGGCTGTCGTCTCAGTTGTCCCAACCGCTTCGACCATGTCGAAATGGAGTAGTCGGATGGACGCCGGACCCAGGTTCGATTCCGGCCACCGAAAGCGTTGTTTCTTTCACGTGTTTTCGCGTTGCGGACGCCATCAGTGAGAACACTAAAGCGTCGCTTTAAAAAAAGCAAGCAAACGCGAGATTCGCTTAACACAGTCATTTACCACACACAGAGCAAGGCCTTTTATCTTATCTCCTTTGAATCTGCACGTGAAGTTTGACTTTTGAACGGTGATATCGCACCGTGCTTGCTTGGGCTGAAGTTAGGCAACTTGGCATCTTGTAAACCTCCAGATACAGTACAAGTACTGCGTTCCAGATTCAGAGTATTTTGTAGTGCATGCTAGAACACCTGATATGGTAGATAGATAAAACTTAATTGGCAAGGGGCTGGTGCAGCGGCCTGTAGGAAGATTAGCGATGCACCATAATGCTGTGAAATGGCATTGCATGTGCTCCAGACAGCCTTTCGGAATGCTTTAAACCTGCTCCAAAAGGCCTCTCTGGCTGCCCCAAGCGTGCTACAAAGGGAACTTTTGCCTGCTCCCAGGACTGCTCCCAAACCCATGTACCCTGTTCCACCCCTGCACTTACTCCTCCCTGTCGCCCCTGTGGCACTGAGTCTTGTGTTCATCAGGAAGAGGCAATTGCACCAATCAAAGGATTTTATTTAGGGGTGTGCGAATATTCGAAACTTCGAATATTCGATTCGAATTTTTTGGTATTCGATTCGATTCGAACGACACTTTTATTGTTCGAAATATTCGAACCACACAAAACTAAAAAAAAAAAAAAAAAAATTCAGAGCGCGTCTGTATCGGTGTTCATTTACAGTGGACTCTCGATGATACGATTCTGGGGGTGCGAATTTCGGGATGATACGAATTTCCGAAAAGTCCCGGCGAAATTGCATCGTTTGCAATGGGAAAAATTTCGGCTGTTACGAACGGACCTGCGCGGCCCGGCGGAAGATACGAACGAGCCGGCGAGGCACCCGACTGCCGAACGACCAAGTGACGGCTCTCGCTCCCCTGTTTGTCACTCTTTCTCCAGAAACGGCCGGGCTGTTGTTTTCTGCTCGCGAAAACGCTCTGCGCACGCCCAACGCGCTGACACCGCCGCGAAACCACCCCCACTCTGCGCGCGGCGCGGACGGGGGCGTCAACATGGCGTCGGCTCCAGCCGCGAAGTGGCGCGGGCGCTCGAGCGACCGCTTCTAACCGCGCTTTAAAATGCGGCTCAAGGGAGACACGAAGTTGCTTGTGCGGTAAAGGAGCTGATAATGCATGCGAAAACGGTACTATAAAACATCATCCGCGCCGCTAGTGAAAGCGCCCATAAAATATTTGCCGGGGTGCTAAGCCTAACCATCTCCGGCGGAGCCAAGCCGGCTGTCTCGATCTTATCGCAAGTAGTCAGGCTCCTCCATTCTGCTGCGCGCGCGGTGCGTCATTTTCTGAACGAGGTAGGCGCTACCGCGGGCGCGAAATCGTCGATGTGGGCGTGAAAATACAGCGCTCGCAGAGCTGAGGCGAGCGAATCGCGTGCAAAAACGCACCATGCGGTTCACGCTTGGCTGTTGCGGCGTGTAGCGAGCTTGGGCACAGCGAGTGAGCAGACGAGCGCGAAGCTTTACGTGCTCCAGAAAGGACTGCTTTGCGACACGGGGGTTAAAAAAAGCAGAAAAAATCACTAATTTCTTCACGAGAAAGTAGGAAAAGAAATAAACGAAAACTTTTTTCAGCGCTAAATTTTTTGGTCTGTGTTGGTTCATACGAATTTCGGATGATACGAATATTTGTCGCAGTCCCGCGAGATTAGTATCATCAAGATTTTCCTGTATCAGCGCGCGGCAATGTGCACGGGCTCGGGCATGCCAGCTACTAGTGTCAAGTGAGCGGCTGTTTTCGGTATCTGGTAAAGTGGTGACGAGCAGGAGGTTGTCACTGCTCCCCGAACATGTCGAGCAGTTAACCTTTCTCCATGTTAACATTTAAGTGAGTGCAGACCTTAACCTGTTGTGTGCAATGGTATTGTGTAATTCCTAATTTTACTTTGTGTGATTTGTTGTGCAATAAAGTTGCAGTTTCTGTGTCTCTAGATGGTGAAAACATTAATTTTACAAAAACCAATAAGTATTCGTATTCGAAAAATATTCGAAAAATATTCGATTCGATTCGAACTTTGTTTTTATTATTCGAATTCGCTTCGAAATTAAAAAATTGATATTCGCACACCCCTAATTTTATTAAAAGCAGTTTCAACGTTTCGGAGCCTACTTGGCTCCTTCACCACAGGGGCTCTGTTTGGTCACAAGCAGCAGTTAAAGGGACCCTGCAACACTCTTTGAGCAGTACAAGTAAACCTGCGCGACGTTTAGATTACACTGCCAGGAATACCTGAGCCAAATATTACACGTACACGTGAAGCGGTGAGCGCGCAAATCGATGTGAAAGACGCGGAAAAACAAACCGCTCTCTCTTCAGTTGTCCTCATTATGCATGGCCTAAGGGACGTCACATAGGCCATGGCTGCCCGATCGGCTGTCACTGGTCAACTTCGCGGCTAGATGCTCCCATTTCCGTCGTCGTCATCGCTGTGTACGAACCTCTTCTATGCCTGAACCTGTAGGCACAGTTTTGCCGTTTATTTTGTGTTTTGAGTGCGTGCGGAGTTTGAGTGATGAGCTCAATACTTCCCTTTCAATGGGACCACTCAACTACAAACGTTTATTGCTTTTCAAACGCCCCACCAGCCCGAGCGCGCACTTGCGAGCAGGCACCCATGCC
Organism: Haemaphysalis longicornis; assembly: GCF_048455015.1. Lineage (NCBI taxonomy): Eukaryota > Metazoa > Arthropoda > Arachnida > Ixodida > Ixodidae > Haemaphysalis > Haemaphysalis longicornis. The sequence goes on from NW_027526445.1 coordinate 187,474,962, forward strand.
TGCTTATTTGTGGCACCAGACCGGAAATAGGCCCCTCCGCGTTGCGGAGAAAAGGAGAAAACTACCAGGCATGTGATATATCGAAGGCCGCCGAAAAGAACGCCGCGAGCCGCCCCCCTCTCCGGGAGAGAGCGCGCAGCTTTCGTCGCCTTGTCCGCGCTCGAGTTGAGAGGGAACGATTATGCGCGATTTCTCATCGCGCGTAGTTTCGTTAATTGTCAACGGATTTTCATAATTCTTGCGGGAGGAGATTTCTGGGACAATAGACTTTATCCCAAAATACAGTACTAGTAGTCGATGGCAAGTGTTGCAGGGTCCCTGTAATAAAGGCCCTTGGTTGGTGTATTTGCCTGTTCCTTGAGTTCAACCCAACCAGACAAGAGTTCCGTCAAAGGTGTTCATTGATTGATTGTAGGGTTTAACGCGCTGACGCAACACAAACGATGAGACGCATCATAGTAGAGGGCTGTCCATTAATTTTGACCACCTGAGTATCGTTAACGTGCGCCGAATTCTGATGCACACGAGCGTTTCTGCTTTTCGCCTCCATCAGAAAAGCGGTCGTCGTGGCCGGGAATTGAACCCGCGTTCTCATTCTCAGCAGCACAAGAAGGTTTTCACATTCAAGTCTCGTGTTCAGTAGCTGACTGTTTCGTCGTCTGTGTGCAGACCTGCAGAGCGAGGCCAACAGCGAGGACGAGGACTCGAGCAGCGCGGCCGAGCCGCTGCGGGCCGCTGTCGCTGTGCGTGAGCACCGAGAACCTGGACAAGCTGGGCCAGCGGGAGCACTTCATGCGCGCCAACTACGAGAGCCTGGGCCAGCCCGCCCTGACACCCACGGGGGGCCGGCAACCCCAGCCCCTCCCTTGGAGGCTCGGCCTCCTCGCAGCGCTCGAGCCTGTCCGCGCGCCACCGGCCCCCCGACGGGGGCTCCCTCCTGGGGAGCGGTGGCGGCGGGGGCGGGCAGCGGGGCGGGCAGCCGCAAGCGGCAGGAGCTGGCGCAGGCGCTGAACCAGGCGCGGCAGAAGCTCAACGCCCTGGGCTGGTGCAGCAGCAAGAGCAGCGGGGACCTGCTGGCCCCCGAGGAGAATCTCATTCGGCGCACGGCCTCCATGACCGACATCTCCGCCCGACGCCGGCTCAACTTCCCCGCCTCCCCTGCTGGTAAGCGTGCGCAGATTGCGTCGTGGCACTCGCCAGCAACCAGGGAACACGGAGTGAGAACAGGATAGGAGGGGGAACGTTGCTTCCTATTTATTTATTTATTTGGATAAGCATCCACAAACAGCATGATGCCTTCAGCGTGGTGCACAGAAGAAACAGAGGAAAGGAGAGGAGAGGAAGATGGCCACATAACAGGTCTCTCTTGTTTGTCTGCTCAGAGAAGTGCTGAGCAGCTGTGTATTTTATTTTCCCATAAAAATGTCCAAGGTGGGAGCACTTTCGTACTACGTAGGAACCACTCAAAGCTGCTCTGGGCACCAGAATAAAAGAGACCAAAAATCACAAGCGCTTGGCAGAGGTTAACTTCTTTCGTTACTGCTAAAAACTGCCGATTTTTTAGTACTTCCAGGAAACATTTTCTTTCTCTTGAGC